>NW_004443972.1:1921139-1994152 GCF_000243295.1 Trichechus manatus latirostris | reverse complement strand
ATACATATATACATATGCACACAAATACATATATCTACAAAAATATGTACTTATATATATATATTAGGTACGATATAATAAAAATGGCAAGAGCACCAGATTTGTAAGCCAGAGTTCAAGCCCTACCTCTGCCACTTATTAGCTGCATGACTTTATCTCTAAACTTGTCCGTCCGTTTAATAAAGCCAAAATTCACCCTTGGCAGCATTGTGAAGTGTGATACAAAGTATGTGAAAGCCCTTTGTAAATTGTAAACTACAGTACAGATATGGGGTGAGATTTGTTTAATGATAAAAAGTAGTTTACATTTATCTCATAATGTCAAACAGGATTTTACCTAGAATGCCAATAACACGCAGCCTGGAATTCTGATTAGAGAACTGTGAGGCTGAGTCTTTACTTAGTGGGAAACAGTACCATGATTGCTTAGCAATGCTTGAAGTGGTGTGGGAGGAAGCAATATCACATATTTTCTAGTCTTAATTTGTAAGTTGGCGTGCTCCGGTTTTTTTTTTGCTTCTTTTGATTCCCACCAACTAAAACATAAGGGCCCAGAGTGTTTTATGTACTCTTCTTTGCTGGGTATAAAGATGCATGACTCACATATTGAAGTTCCAATCTGCTGGCAGGACTCATCTCATGCTGGCAAAATGGTAGTAATAAGAGTAGCTCTTTGAGGCAAAAGTCTGTGAAATTATACAAGGCTGAGATAACTAAATGTTTGGCCATGAACTGCTCTTCATCTGTGCCTTATGTCTACACGACGTTGGAGAAGATTCTGAAAAATGAAACCCATGTTTTCTCTCATCTATGAAATGGTTATCACTCGTGAACTTTGGTCTAAAAAACTTCCTTGAAGAAATTACATCGACTGATTTTGTTTTAACCAGAGTTACATTTCAGTTTGCTTGCTAAGATCATTAAGACCACCACTGTCAACTCAATCACATTGAACATTAACTCCTTTTCACTTTTCTTCTCTTCCTTCCCCTCCCATGCTCTTCCCTTCCTTCTGCTCTCCTCGTTTCCCTTACAATATCTTCTCTCTTCCAGTACCTTCACATCTAGAACACTCATGAGTTCTGTACGTGCGTTGTACTAAATTCCCATAGCATGGCCTCTGATCATGCTCCTGACACTATATGTCACTAGCCATTCTGAATGGAATTTACTCCCACCCCCTTTCCTGAAAGGTGAGATTTATCAGTTGATAAATAGCTACTGCCGTGAGCTCCCAGGGACCCTGAGCCCTCCGTTAGAATCACCCGAACCTCCCCACAATCCAGCACCCAGGGGATTAACATTTGGTACATGGGTGGCCTATAGAGGCTTCTGCTGATTGTTTTCAGACTGTCACACTTTATGTTATTTAAAAAAAAAACAGAAGTGTATAGGTCTACATCATTATCCATTGATTTTTGTACCTCTTTCTAACTAATTCAATTCCATGGCAGATTCCTCTTTTCATATCTTCAAACTCCTTTAAAGTCAATGTAAGCCATGGCACCAGAAACAAGGGATGCTGATAGAGGTCATTTGGATAGGCCAGCATTTTCATGTAAGTGCATCCCACCAAAATCCTACAACTCTGGAGGCAGCTGTTAATTAAGATTATAATGTTATGAATAGTGTGGTCAGTTTTGATTGTTTAAAGCAGCTTCCCACGCTACTCAATATTTTGCATGAATCAAACATTTACAGAAGTTTAAGTATCGCAGAGTTTAACTTAAGGAATCATCACACAGTTTGTCGTTGTTGGGTGCCAATTCCAAATCATAGTTCTTATTTACAGTAAAATTATTGCGTGCAGGTAGAGCAACTACCTTTTTTATTCGTGTTTTAATTTGAACTTGGACTCAATTGACTGAAATACGTTGAACATCTGGCCTTTCAGGAATGGGGGTAGGAGTAAACTCCTCAGATAAATCCATAGTTTGTAGCTTAAATAATAATTTAAAAAAGTGCAATAGATCAAGCTGAGAAACTCAATATGTGTGTCTTCCTTTTCTCTGCGGTTTCCTTGAAATGACTGAAAAATATATCAGTACATCTGTGAAATTATGTGTACATTTATATATGTATGTATCTGTGTATGCGTGTGTATATGTATCTATTCTAAATTATGATGGAAAACAAGAAAAGATATAATCATTTGGTCAAAGATTTTGAGGAATTACCTGGAAGGTAGAAAGCAGATGGGATGAGATTGACAAGGAAGAGTTGTAAAAATGCATCTCAAAACAGGCATAGGAGAAAATTGCAGAAGTGAAAGTTTCCAGCGATGCTCCAGGTACAGTCATATGAGTTTCTTAATTATTAAAATGCATTTCACCAGTTGAGAAATAGCCACTTCCATGAGCCCCCACGTACCCTGGGCCCTCGCTCAGAACCCCCTGAACTTCCCCATGTTCCATCACCCAAAGGATTAATATCTGGTACACAGGTGGCCTTAAGGACCCCGTATTAAGTGCCCAGGTACCCGTGTTAAATATTTTAAACATCACCCCTGGTGTGGGGTAATGCTCAGAGACTTTAAAAGATAGTGTTGGGAATGGCTGGCCTCCATTTCTGGCCCCCTCTCTTCTCTGGCCCACATCTTTAAGCTACAGCCTGAGACCCATTTTTTTTTTTCCTTCCTTCAGAAAATGAATGGCCTGCCCATGGAAGACTACCAGCTTGGGTACTGAGGTCTGAGAAGGAAGCAGAGCAGAGCTTGAATTAGTTACAGTGCCTACTCAGCAGACATGAAGGAAGATAGATGAATATAAGTTTCTCAGGAGGACATAACACTAAACAATTTTTGAGTGTTTATTGTATGCCAGACACTGTTCTATAAGATTTATATGTACAAACTTATCAATTATTTTTAACAACTCTGTAAGGAAGATTACTATTATTATTCCCATTTTAAGGATGAGGAAACTAAGGCATAGAGAGGTATCGTGACTTTCCCAGGATCACAAAGCTAGTCAGTGGCAAAGGTGGGGCTTGCACTTTGGCTCTCAAACCTGCACTCTTCTCTGGTGCTCAGTCTTGCCTTTATAGTACATTGAAGTTCTCCTGTCCAGATGAGAAACACCAATATTTTAGCAATTACAGGGCCCTCACTCCCTTGCTTCCTAATATCCACTGATATCCTTTCAAATAAATTCTCTATTGATGAAGGTAGTCAGAATTTGTTTTTGTCGCCTTTTTAGCATTGATTGCAATTTATAATAAGATGACTTGAAAAAAAAATAAACTAAGATTTCAACTCAATGATCTAGAAAAAGGGTGAGAAATGAACCTGAACAAAACAACCAAGCAGAAAGAAGAAATTAATTAAGCAGGAACAAATTAAATAAAAATTTTTAATAAAGACTGAGAATTAATAGGTAGAAATTAATGAAATCAACACACAAAATAGAAACTTGATCATTAAGCCAAAAACGACTGTCTGCAGGCTTGGAAACCTTATTGGGTAGTTCTACTCTGTCTTATAGAGTCATTATGAGTCAGAATCAACTTGATGGCAAACAATTGCAACCCATATATCAGGCACAAGTAAGTGAATATAATTATTGCTATGAGGAAGATCTTGAAAATGTGAAAAATGTCCTTGCATGGATATATAAGAATAATTTTAATTTATATATATATATATAAAATTTATTTTATGGAACTAAATAAATGAAGATGGCCTGGTGCACAATGGTTAAGCATTCAGCTGCTAACGGAAAGTTTGGCAGTTCGAATCCACCCAGCGGCTCCAAGGGAGAAAAGGCCTAGTGATCTACTCCTGTAGAGATTACAGCCTAGGAAACACTATGGGGCAGTTCCACTCTGTCACGCTGGGTTGCTATGAGTCAAAATTGACTCAACAGGCCCTAACAACAATAACAAATAAATTATCACCAACCTGACAGTCAAGAAGAGGTAGAAAAGGTGAATACAGAAATAACTACAGGAAAAAATTGAAAAGGCAGTCAATAATCTACACTTAAGACAACATTAGGGACAAATAGTTGTACAGGCAATTTTGAGAAAACCAAAAAAAAAAAACCAAAAATCTTTAGTAATATTGTTTGAGTATCGAAAAAAGACAGAAAGCATCTCAAAACACTTTATAAATCTAGCATATCTCTGTAACTAACTCAGTCAAGAATAAGAAAATCATAGATTTAGTTTTCATGAACAAATAAAATATAACCCAATCAAATTCAGCAACATCTTAAAAGAATAATACATCATGCTCAAGTAAATTTTGTCCTTGAAATGCAGGAATAGTTCAACATTAGGAAATCCATGAATGTAATTTATTAAATTACAGAGTTAAATGCTATTTTCACAGAAGCCAAAAATCATTTGGTAGTATTTAATATTCCTTTCTGACCAAAACTCTTAACAAACTCTGACCAAAATTGAAAGAAATCTCCATAATTAATAAAAGATATGTCAGTCAGAACCCTGTCAGTGCAAAAAAAAACCATCCTAGGTAGTTCAAGCAGGAATTCAATATAGGAAGTTGCACACTTTCAAAACTGAAGTGTACACTTGGCTGTAGTTTATCCTAATACATATTAAAAAATAGTGCTGGTTGGCAGTGCTAGAGGAGTGAAGCTATGGAAGACCCATTATTGGATTTTAGATTTGCCACTAGCTTTTTAGGCTAGAATTTTGTTGAGAATTTTTGCATCTATGTTCATGAAGGATATTGGTCTTTAATTTCCTTTTTTGTGGTGTCTTTGCCTGGCTTTCGTATCAGGGATATGCTGTCTTCATAGATGAATTTGGGAGTATTCCTTCCTTTTATATACTCTGAAGTAGTTTGAATAGAACTGGTGTGAGCTCTTCTCTGAAAGTTTGGTAAAATTCTCCTGGGCGAGGGCTTTTTTTTTGGTTAGGAGTTTTTTTTGTTTTTTTTTTTTAATTACCTCTTCAATCTCTTCTTTTGTTATGGATCTGTTCAATTTTTCTCCCTCAGTTTGTGTTAGTTTAGGCAGGTAGTGTGTTTCTAGAAACTTGCCCATTTCCTGTAGGTTTTCAAATTTGTTGGCATACAATTTTCATAGTATTCTTTTATGATCCTTTTTATTTCAGTTGGTGCTGCTGTAATGTTATCGATCTCGTTTCTCTTTTGGGTTAGATTCTTCTTCTGCTGCTTTTCTTTTGTCAGTTTGGCCAGTACTTTGCTGATTTTATTGTTCCCTTCAAAGAATCAACTTCTAGTCTTGTTGATTCTTTCTATTGTTTTTCTGTTCTCTGTTTCATTTATTTCTTCTCTAATCTTTATTATTTCCTTTCTTCTGGTGACTGTGGGCTTCTTTTGCTGCTCTCTATTTCTTCAAGTTGTAGTGTTAATGTTTTGATTTTGGCCTGTTCTTCTTTTTTGATGTGTGTGTGTATTGTTATAAATTGACCGCTGAGCACTGCTTTTGCTATGTCCCAAAGGTTTTCGTAAATTTTGTTTTTGTTCTTGTTTGATTCTAGGAATTTTTTTTAAAATTTCATCTTTGAGTTCTTCTATTATCCAGTGGTTTTTAAGCAAAGTGTTATTCAGTTTCCTTGTATTTGTTTTTTTCCCCCTTGCTTTTCCTGTTATTGATTTCTACTTTTATAGCATTGTGATCAGAGAGAATGCTTTGTATTATATCAATGTTTTGGATTTTATTGAGGTTTACTTTGTGTCCTAAAATGTGGTCTGTTCTGGAGAATGATCAATATGTGTTGAGAAAAAATGTATACATTGCTGCTGTTAGGTGGAGTGTTCTATGTATGTCCATGAGGTCAAACTGGTTTACTGTGGCATTTAGATCTACTGTATCTTTGTTGAGTTTTCTTCTAGTTGTTTTGTCCTTCACCAGAAGTGTTGTGTTGAAGTTCCCTTCTATTATTGTGGAACTGTTTATTTCTCTTTAATGCTGTTAATTTTTTTTTTAATGTATCTTGGAGCCCTGTCATTGGGTGTGTATATATTTATTACGGCTATGCCCTCTTGGTGGATTGACTCTTTAATCATTACATAATGTTCTTCCTTATCTTTAATTTGGACTTTGCCTTAGAGTCTATTTTATCAGAGATTAATATTGCCATTCCCTCTCTTTTATCTAATTCTTAAAAATAAAAAATCTTCGTCAAATTCTCCAGCTTTTTCCCCACTCTATTTCCATCCTGCCTACAGCATTTTAGACAACACTGGGTATCCCACACCACCAAAACCTGGAGCATAAAAGCCAGGGGCACATGACTTTTTCTTTATCTGCTACAACTGTTCTTGCCTATCAGATCCATCCTGAGTTTTTCATTCTCAACTCTAAGCTTTTTGGCTCTGGCACTCTTTGCAGACTCTTCTCATTGGAAGCTGGGACTCAGTTTCCTGCTTCCTCTGAGGATTTTTTGTTCAGAGAGGGTGGTTCTTTCATTTTCATCTCTATGCTTAGAATTTCTATTCAATATAGTTGAATATCAATCCTTTCAAATTGACTCAGAACTTTCAGAAAATCTCCTTATAGATAGAGAAACCAAATCTCAGAGGACTTGACTGACTTATTCAAGTTCACATGGCCCTGTGTGGCCTGTGTGATCTTGGAGTCTCTGTTTTCTCATATGTAGAACGAATAATTGTAATTAATGATGCACTTGATCTTTTTCAGCTTTTCCATTTCATGGAACATAATTGAAGATACAATCTATTGCTTTAAATGACAAACATGCTGTAGATGTAGTTATGTTTTGGTGTTTATTTTTGCCATGTGTTATTAATCACACACTAATCAGTCACAGCTTGCGCTGGTTTATGGTAGCCCAACCAATGCCAGAACTAAACCAGCCTCTAAGATCTTGGAACAGAAGTTAGTATGTTCCCAGATAAAGCACACACAAACACACACTCACACACAGAGTTGTTTAGTAGACCAAACCAAAATATCTGTATTTGATTGCATTATTAAGTAATTTCATGTTAACATTTCATGATTTCTTAATATGTGATTGTGTAAACATGTGTGCACATAAAAGACCAATAAAATTAGTAAAATCTGAATTATGCAGTCTTGAATATCAGTTTCATCTTAGTTCAGAAGTTAGAATACTTTTATTATGGTTTTTTGAGAACAAAATCAATGATTATATTCTTAAATGGTAAACTATGCATTATTAGCTGAGTGCACAACGAAGATAGAGAAGGATGACAAGCTAAACGTGTGAAAAAGAAGGAAGGGATATAACAAGAGAAGAAAAAAGATAAAAGCTAGTGAGTGACGTGAGTATTACAGACTACAAACCTATAAAGGTGTATTTTTATCATTAAAATTATCATTATCTCCCTAGAAGTATAGGATTTAGAGTAGATCATAAGATTTTTCAGGACAGAGACCTAAATTTATCTAAGTTTCAACTTCCAGGTTGTACCACGGTGCTCAGCATGTGTTATGGATTGAATTGCATCCCCCAAAAAGTTATGTTGAAATCCTAACCTCTGTATCTGTAAATATAACCCTGTTTGAAAATAGAGGTTTTATTTAGTCATATTAATGAGGTCAAACCAGAGTTAGGTGGGTCCAAAACCTAATTCCTGTTTTAATGGTGTCTGATAAAAAGAGTAAAATAGACACAGAGACACACACACAAAGGGAAGACAGATGTCATGTGAAGATCCCTGTATAAGCAAAGGAATGCCAAGGAACACCTAGGCCTATAGACAAGGAAGGACCTGTCTCTAGAGCTGATGCCTTGATTTGAACTTCTAGTCTCCCAAATGGTGAGACAATAAATTCTTGTTTTTTAAAGTCACCCACTTGTGTTATTTGTGTTATGGCAGTATTGGATAACTAAGATAACTTACACTGGGCTACCCAATATTGATTGAACGGGAGGTTCTTTGAGGTCAGGTCAAAGTAGATATGCTGTAACTTCACCAATTTGGGGAAGAAACCATAGAAACAATGTCTTTTTTTCCTATTAGGCTGATGAAAACATATATTATCTAGCTGTCTTAGTCATCTAGTGTGATAACAGAAATACCACAAGTGAGTGGCTTTAACAAAGAGAAGTTTATTCTCTCACAGTCCAGTAGGCTACAAGTCCAAATTCAGGGCATCAGCTCCAGGGAAAGGCTTTCTCTGTCACCTCTGGAGGAAGGTCCATGTCATCAATCTTCCCTTGGTCTGAGAGCCTCTCCACGCAGGAACCCCAGGTCCAAAGGATGCACTCTACTCCCGGCACTGCTTTCTTGGTGGTGTAAGGTTCCCATGTGTCTCTGCTGGCTTCTCTCTTTAATATCTCAAAAGAGATTGGTTAGGACACTATCTAGTCTCGTAGACCTCATCAGTATAACTGCCACTAATCCATCTTATTAGATCATAGTGATAGAGTTTACAACACATAAGGAAATCATATCAGATTACAAAATGGTACATGATCATACAATACTGGGAATCATGACCCAGCCAAATTGACAGATATTTTTGGGGGACACAATTCAATCGATGACACTAGTCTTCTAAAGTATTCATAAATTTAATGAAATTCCAAATATGAGAGCGGTGTGTGGGTGTATGTCTGTCTGTCTTTGTGTTCATGGGGGAGGACTTAAAAAATAATTCTCAAATTTATGAGGAAAAGTAAGAAGAAGGATCAAGAGATTTTTAAGAAGAAGAATAAGGAGGGGGCACTTTTACTGCCAGATTCTGAAGGCAATTATAAAGCTAAAATAATTGTAGTAGAGTTGCACTAGTTCCAAAACAGATAAAAATTTTAAAGGAACAGAATTAAAAGCCAAGAAAGAGATCTATACATAATAAGCATGTTGCATCAAGCAGAGGCAGAAAGATGAATAGTTGGCTAATGGTTGTTAAAATACTTAGCAAGATATTTTCAAAAAATATTCAAAATAAGTTTCAGAAGAATTAAATTAAGTATAAAATACTAATTTAAAACAACTAGGTAAATACTGTTATGATGTAAGACCATCAAAGGACGTTCTAAACATGACATCAATAGTAGAAACCATAATTAAAAGAGGGAAAGATTTCACCTAAAAGACGAAAACTTCTATATCTCAAAAGCAACATAAACGTTTAAAAGGCAAATCACAAACTGGAAAATTTATTTACATCATAAAGCAAAAAGTTATTTTTCTTAATGAATTATGAGTCCTCTCTCATTCGTTAAAACAATCAAACATATGACCATTCAGTAGATATTAACAAAGAATATGAATAGTAAAATCATAAATGAAGAAATAAAAGTGACTAATAAATACTAAAAACTGTTCTGTTGATTGTTAAAGATGAAATAAAACCACACAGAAAATACTTCATCTAGTTATTTATATTTTGTCCTTGTTCTAAGAAGTATCAAGATGTTTTTAAAAATGTTTCAAAATAGAAGGTAAAACATAAAATTTGAAAGAATGAGGCAAATTCAAAAGCAAACAACAAACAATAACAACAAAAAAAGCAGTAATATAAAATGAAGTCAGAGATAAGATTTTTATCCAACTGTATGCTTTTTCTAAAGATAAGGCAGCAATATGGTTATGGACTTTTCATTGTTTAGAGAAAAAGAAAAAATAATATCAGTTTACAAGAGTCATACTGTCCATGATTTATGGACAAAGTAGCAGATTGCCATCCTTATTAGTGGGAATATGATTGGAAACCCTGGTGACGTAGTGATTAAGAGCTTCGGCTGCTAACCAAAAAGGTTGGCAGTTTGAGTCTACCAGGCACTCCTTGGAAACTCTATGGGGCAGTTCTACTCTATCCTATAGGGTTGCTATGAGTTGGAATTGATTCGCCGGCTATGGGTTTGGTTTTTGGTTTGGTATTGTTTCAATGTTCCTTAGAAGCAAATTCACTAAATAAAAAATTCTAGAATTCTAAATTCTAGAAGCTTTGTATAAGAGTTCATCTATAATATTCTCTCTTTATGAAAGTTATGCATACAACTAAGATTTATTCATTGACTTCGAAAAATGCAGTATTTCTTTAACTTATATTTGCCTGAATTTTCTGAAAGCAATGCTATGTACATACATCAAAAATTATTTTTGATGGTAATTAGCTTAATGCTCAAAATTTGTTTGTGTTCTTTCATTTACAAACCTGAATTAGTTTCAAGATGTAGATTGCACTAGTTGTGAAACCATTTACATGGTAGTAGTGAATCTTTTCATCGGCATATTAATATTTATTTATGATATGATGTCTTCATTTGGACAGAAATTGTAAGAAATTACTTCTTGGAAAAAGTACAAGAAAGTTAAATCTGTAGCTTTCGTAACTGTGAAAAGATGGTTAATCTTAGTAAATTGAAACTGAGTTCCATCATTCCTATCACAGTTGATGTTATTTCTCTCATTTCTCTTCTCATGATGATCTGGAGAAGTTTAATGCTTTTAGTGGTGTTTAAATCTTACCTTTACCCTTTTCTTCTCAAAGAATGAATTGATTTTGATGTATCTATCAAATGTCTGAATCAATTTTGATGTCACCAGACAGAGACATGGACTGTCATAGACTGTATGGAGAGTCATTAGTTTAGGGCATCCCCTCCATATCTGTGCATTAGGAATACATAGTAGATCAGAACACTGGACATTACCTGGTTCATGAAATCACTGTCAGCAAGCATTTTGGATTCTGAATTATCAGATTAGCTACGCACATTTGTTTCCTAATATCATTTGGTGCAGTTATTCTCTGCTATCAGCTTGCCCCTTACCCCTGACCCATGGCAACCCCATGCATAACAGAAAGAAATTCTGCCTGACCCTGCCCCATCCCTATGATAGGTTGTGGATTGGACCACTGTAGCCATAACATTTTCAGAAGTAGACTGCCAGGTCTTTCTTCCAAGTATGTCTTAGTTTGAAAGCTCTGCTGAAATCTATGCATTAGGAATACATGGCTGTGCGTGAGACACATTGGATGGGAATTGAACCCAGGTCTCCAGCGTGGAAAGTGAGAATTCTACCACTGAACCATCACTGCTCCTTTGATATCATTTAACCAACCAACCAAACAAAAAACAATTCAGTTGCCTTTGAGTCCATTCTGACTCATGGCAACCCCATGTGTTGCAGAGTAGAACTGCACTCTATAGGGTTTTCAAGGCGGTGAACTTTCAAAAGCAGATCACCAGGTCTTCCTTCAGAGGTGCCTCTGGATGAGTCTGAATTGCCAACTTTTTGGTTAGTGGTCAAGCACTTATCCATTTGCACCACTCAGGGACTCGTTTAGTCACCTTTAAGTCATCAAGAGTCATTATTATTTTTTGTTTGTCTTAGTCCAGGAAGCAGCTATGGTATACACAGAACTCCCAGGTTGATGCAAAACTTGAGTTGGTTTCTGGAACATAAATAGAAGAGTCACCACCATAGGCATCATTAAAAATTATACTAATGTTTGAGAAGTATACATGGTCCAATTTCCCCATCCTCACCTTTGAAACACTTTCTTGATATCTAGCCATTGTCTTAGATACATGAGCCTTTTTGTGGAAACGTTTTACTTTTCTGTAGATGACCTCACACTGAGTCCCAATACTTCCATAATTCCATAAACAAATTTCATACATAAATTCCACATGTGGTGGCACATATGCTGTTAAACTGGTTCTTTCTCGCTCTCTTTAAAAAAAAAAAAAGCAAGCCTGATTTGTAGTGTTTGCTGATGTTATTGGTGTAAATATTTCCATCATGGCCAATTTCAGCTACCAACAGTTTATCAAATGGTTTACAAATTCCTGAATATTTAACAATAAGCTCTCTGTTAGCCAGTATTAGCAGGCTCCAGCACACCACTGTGTGTGTGTTTGGGTGTGTAAATGGCAGTAGTGTTAAATTTATTTAGGATTCTGAGAGATAAAAAGAAAAAGTAAAGGTAGACTAAGAATTATCCAGTGACTTGTAAATTTATTTGCAGGTTGTTAAAATTTATCCCTACTAATCGCCCATGTCTTTTGTAGAAAATCTGGAAGCTTTCCCACGAGGCCCTGGCATTTAAAATGCCATTTGCTTTCTTTTGGCCTTTGGAACACCTATCCATTTAAATGTATCGCTGGCTGCTCTTCCTCCCTGTATTGGCAGGCAGCTTCTGTTAGTCTAATGTAGATAATATTGTCTTGGTCAATGACTTGAGGTGAATATTTTTGATAACTCCAGATGCAAATGAACTGGGAAAAAAGAGTATATTATTATTTTTTCTTACTGCTTTAGGGTTGTTCTGTGCCAGCATAACAGAGGTTAGTGTAATGGATAGGAAGTCAAGCCATAGACTTTCATTGAGCATCCACGGACTTAGAAATGCTGAGGTGGTGGTGCTTAAAGGTGGGTACAAGGAGGTAGAAGACATAGTTTTGCACTCAAGGAAATTTTAGTCTTATTGGTGCTAGGAGATAAATGCACATGTGTCTAGATGCTAACAAGTGGTTGAGGTTTCTATCAGAGCTAAATGTGGGGATTAGGGTAGAGACAAGGTTAGAGTAAATGTTGGCTGGTGTTAACTCTTTACCTCCATAGGGCAGTAGGTGCATTATTTATGCATCTATCAGGCTGGCTAGAAGGGCTAGGGACAGAGTAGATATCTGTAAACACTTATTCATTGACATCTGTCACTTTCCAATAATAGCCAATAATAATGGCTAACACTCAATGACTAGTTGCTATAGATTAGGCACTCTGCTAACCACTCTATTTATACTACTTCATATAATTCTCACAAATACTCCATGAAATAGGGATATTAGTTTTATAATTAGGAATATTAAAGCTTAGAGAAGTCAAGGATTTGATTCAGCTTAAATTATTTTCATGTGTCTCCAACTCTATTTGCCAGTTCATAAATGTATGTGTGATTAATTTGCACATCATGGGAATAAAGTGATAAGGAAATTAACAATATTTAACAGTTCAGAATGGCATGGTTTTAATTGTCTGGTAAATTGGGTGGATGAGGGGTTCTTTCACTGGCAGTATAGGTTTGAGGGCACTAGCCTGATAGCCAAGCCAATACCACATGACATTACTGTCGTCATAATGCACAGTGATTTCTTGGCCGGCATCCATGAAATCCTTTCCAGCTACCAAGTGTACCATTCAAGTATTCTGGGACTATTCCTTATGAATGCCTGTGTCCCTAACTCAAAGGAAATCATGACTGAAAAATGCACTGTGTGCCAGGAGTCCCACTGATAAAGAAATAAAAAATTGCTAAAACCAATGGAGTAAAAATATAAGCTCTCCAATGTACTTAAAAGGTGAATTAGTATGCATTATGGCTTTATGCTTCACCTTGGTACGTAATACTTTGTATGCAAAAATTCTTAATGGTGTTATGCCTTATGTCTATTGTAGATCTATTGGACAGTTTCAGGGACGATGTTTCTATTCATAAATAAACTTTTTTATTGTGTTCACATATTTACACAAACTGTTTATTTACAGTTTGTACTGATGTGATACGGAAAAAATGGAGGCATGGCTGGCTCTTTTTTTTTTTTAACCTAACAGCATATATCTTCTTTTTTTTTTCTTATACAAAATTTTAGTTTGGTTTAAGTGTTTTTGAATCACTTGCCACTTTCCAGGAACCTAACCAACATGCAAATTGAGAGATGTTAATATATATGTCACTGAGTTGTTTTTAAAAAGATCACAGCCATGAAAAAGAAAAAGCAAATACACTAAATATGAGGGCTCACTGCTCAGAATCTGGAGAAACCAGGGCAAAAAAAGGTAAAATGTAATTGGATAATTGTTATTATCCTTCGGAAGGAAGTATTCTAGTTTTTTTTTTTTTTTAAAGAAAAGTGACATTTTCTCAGATAATCCATTCTCAAAATAATTTATCACAACTGACCTTATAGAAGGAACAGTGAATGGCATAATATCTTCATCTACAGCTTTACAAAAATATACTGGTGGTCTTCATATATCTGCTATTTATATTCACTCTCAATAATAATTCAAAGACATAAATCAATGAAGATAATTCTATTTGGAGTAGGTTGAGCTAATGAGGTCCAGGAAGTATGAAATAATGTATGAAAAATTAGCAAACAATACTAGGCTGTGTGTAATCACATGTTTTACCGTGAGAGACAGACTCTAGTACTTGATCAGAGAAAGAAGAAAATAGCAGGAGCAAATCTTTAGGAAAAAATGGCTGATGCTTGAACTAGGCTTTGAAAACTAAGAATAAATTGGTGGAAAATGGTAGGTAAGGAACTGTTAAGAATTAAATTGTATGCTCAAAAAAGATAAATTGTAATCCTCTTCCCTGTACTGGTAAACGTGACCTTGTTTGGGGAAACGTTATCAGATATTATCAGTTAAATTCATTAAGTCATAGTGAACTAGGGTGGGGCCTACTCCTAACTCCTTCAGAGTGGCAAGTTATAAAAGACACAGAAACAGAGTCACATACAGGGGAAGACACTACGTGAAGATACATCTAAGTAGCAAAGGAATGCAAGGAGCCATTAGAAACTAGGAGAGAGGATGTGTACAATTCCTCTCTCAAAGGCCCCAGAAGGAATTGACATGGCTGACATTCTGAATTTAGGCTTCTGCCTCCAGAATTGTGAGAAAATAAATTTCTATTCTTTAAAGCCATCTACTTAATGGTATTTTGTTATGGCAGTCCTAGGGAACTAAGATAAGGACTAAGAACGTGTAAGCTAAGAGAGAAAGGAGTATAACGCTATATATACTGGTGACTTAGGAAACTAAGTGCCTTCTATCTTTTGCCTCCATCTTCTAGGTCTTCAGAATCTTCTCCATTATGCAAGTGAAAGAGAAAAAGAGAATGTGGAAGATTGTGTCATAGGTTTTTACAGGGCAGCTTGGAAGTGGCATACATTAACTTCATCCACATTCCATTGGCTGAAACGTGACCTCATCCAACTGCAAAGGACTCTGGGAAAATTCAGTCTAGCTGTAGTCTTCATGTAGTCTCGCTACATCTTAGCATAGAAAGATGTACTAAATTTATGCTATCTTCTTTATTAATGCTACTGTGCACTATGTCTGAAGAGCAAAGTCTATAAAGTAAATCAAAGACTAATTTTCTTGATCTTTAGAAAAGTATTCAATTTATATCTATTTGGAATCCTCCAAAAGAAGGACTTCATGGAACTCTGATCCAGCAAGGGATGCAAACATGCGAACAAATATTTAAAATGCAGCATAAAAATGACAAAGAATTTGAAAGTTCTGTAAGATGGTGGGCAATGAATTCTGGTTGGAGAGCTGAGAAAAACTTCATAGAAGAGATGACATGAAAATACTGATGATGGTGAAGGTGATGATGATGATTATGCAGGTTACTAAATGTGAGCCGACAACAAACCCAGGAAGTGCATGTTATCACTCTCTGAAAATGTTTTAGAGAAGATCAGTAGTTTGTCAAAAATCACGAAGCTTATAAAAAGTGAAATAGGTTTAAACCTATATGTATCCAATTTCAAGTATTATAATCTAATTTTGAAAATAAGGTATATATTCGAAAACACGGAAAACAATACAAAACAAACAAACAAAAAACAAAAAAACCCAGCTGCTATCAAGTTGACTCCCACTCAGGGCAACATCATATGTGCCAGAGTGGAACTGTGCTCCATAGGGTTTTCAATGACTGGTTTTTTGGAAGTATATAACAAGACTTTCTTCCAAAACACCTCTGGGTGAACTTCAACCTCCAACATTTGGTTAGTAGTCTAGAGCTTTAACCATTTGTACCACCCAGGGATTTGGGTAACTATGCCAGACATGCATAAGAGCAAATGAGTACTCTGAAGCAGGAGTATAAGAGAAGTTTAAAGGAGACATAAAACCAAGAAAACCAAACTTGTTGCCCTCGAGTTGACTCCAACTCATAGCGACTCTACAGGACAGAGTAGAAGTGCCCTATAGGGTTTCTAAGGAGTGGCTGGTGGATTCGAACTGCAGACCTTTTGGTTAGTAGCCAAGCTATTAACTACTGTGCAACCAGGGCTTCAAAGGAGATATAGCATACCTTTTATGGAGGTTAGGCCAGGCTTCCTGCAGAAGTAGCAAAGTCCTGTGCCATCTACTTTTTTTAGTTAAAACCTCATGTTATGTGAGTTTTCCACAATCTGTATGGTCAACCTGGAGCTCTCAGTGAATGATCTCACCCAGCTTACAAGGAGAAGTAGAGATTTTATGTATAAATAGATTGGACTTGATTGTCTACTGGTTTGACCAAATATTTCCACTAGCTCATATGGGAATAAAACTCATCTATAGTAAGACCCACTTGTAGTGTGTACACTATGACTTCTGTATTCTTATTTCCTACTCATTAATGAAAGATCAGGCCTTTTCTCATGAAATATTAGCTTATTATTGAATCCTCTCGCATATGAAGTCCTATATGTGCACACTCACTGGAACGCATCAATTTGTTTCAGGAGCGAGAACGTAGAAACCAAAGGTCACAGGCACTCAGCTTCATTTATTTTCTGGACTTAAAATCTATTAATTACATATCTTATATTCAAGCAACTGCAGGAAAAATGCTTTCCACTTTTAGATTTTTAAAATGTATTTTAATAGTTTAGCTCAATTTCTGTTGAGTAAACAACATGTGTTTTGAAGTTTTAGTTATATATAATGTTGTCATTTTCTATGTTTGATACAGTATTGTGCCCTAAACATCAAATACAAGTGTGATGTGAATGATTAATTAATTAATGATTTTGTGTTAGCTCTGGAGAGCACTTGGCCTGCCTCTTTGCAATGACAGTAGGTGGATCTTTATTGGGGATTATAACAGGAGTCAGCAAGCTAAAGTCTGAGGTCTAAATCTGGCCCGCTGTCTGATTTTTGTAAGTAAAGTTTCAGTAAACTACAGCCATGCTCATTCCATGACAAGTTTCCTGTGACTGCTTTTATGCTATACTGGCAGATTTCAGTAGACCGTATGGCCCACAAAACCTAAAATATTTAGTCTCTGATCCTTTATCAGGATAGTGAAATGGGCACTATACTTAGAACCCAAAGTGAAGAAAAAGTTGGTTGAACTCTCGATTTAAACATCATGGTTTAGGAAATGTATTTTAATCCTTCTTTGCCCATTCCTAAACCCAGGAAGGAGTCCTGGTGGTGGAGTATCAAGTGATATGGCTGCTAACCAAAATGTTGATAGTTCAAATCCACCAGTCGCTTCTTGGAAACCCTATAGGGCAGATGTACTCTGTTCTCTAGGGTTGGTATGAGTCAGAATCAACCCAATGGCAACAGGTTTGATTTTTTGTTTAAACACAGGAAGGACTTGAAGTTTTCATGAGAAGAGCACAGTCACCAGAGACAAAAGCCTTGGTTTGAGTCTTGATTCAGTCTTATACTATCTGTGTTACTTTAGACAAGTTATTCATCCTCACTAAGCGTGAATTTCCTTATTGATATAAAAAAAAAAAACAAAACCCGAAGTTTCTACGTCTCCTTCCATTTTTCTACCATCACAATCCCTTTGCTCTCCCGTTTTTTTGATCTCTCATGCTTATGACATTCTTCCAGAGATGAGCCAAAAATGCATCTTTCCATCATCACTGCATCTCTACTGCCTGAAAGGGTCAAAATGATCTAACAACTTGCTTTTGAACCTGAGTAGTTCTTTAAATAAAAAGGCAAAATCCTAATATAATCCTACAGCATTGACATAGGAGAAAATTACTATAATTATGCAAATTAAAATAAGTTAACAAGTTTCAGAACACAATGCACGATAAGTAATGTTTTTAAAAATAACAGTCACTGAGCCTGGTCATTTGCACTTAATAATAGGCTCAGGAGGGAGCCTAGTGTCTGGGGAGAAACAGCTGTGGTAATAGATGTATTATGGCTTTGATAGGTTCTCTCTAGTTGTTTTGTTTCTGTATTTGCTTTAGATTATAGAATGCTTCCAGAGTGTCCTGCTATTGAAATTCCCATCATTCCTAGGGCTTTAATTAAGTGATTGGATTTGACAGAACTTGAATTGAGGAGGCCCACCACCAAGTCAGTTTGTACCAGGGATGATATTATCAGGGCCCTGGCAAGTACGTAGTTAGGCCTTAATTTATATGTTGAGCAGCCTCACCTTAAAACAGAAGGAACACGCGCCTCCATGTGATTTGGCCTATCACCGTGGTGTGGCTTTCATAATGTCCAGAAGACAGGATCATACAAAGTGGATATTTCATCATCATGGGGTGATGGAAAGCATACGAGTTTTGAAACCAGAACTATTCAGGTTTAAAACTACCATGAACTAGTGGGATCATCTTGGATAAGTGATCTAATTTTTCAGAGCTTCTATTACTTTTTTTTTTCAAATGAGAATAACTCCATCTATCATAAGAGTAATGTAAAGGTTAAAAGTCATAATGTAAATAAGCCTCAGTGGTAGCAGGTATGTGGTTGAAGTTTAATAAAGATTATTTCCCTTTTTCCTCCTAATGTGAAATCAGTCACTACTGATAGTATATTTCCATTTCTCTTTGTCTGTGAGTCCTTGAGAGATAGGTGCTACCTCTTAGTTTTAGGACAAATTTGGTCCCTAGAGCCCAAGGCTGGCTGGGATTGGAACCATGTTCATTTATCTTGGAAATGAATGGGACACCATTTGCAGAGGTATGATCTTGTGGCTTCCCTCTAATGGTTCCATTTATCTCACCTACACCTTGTTGAATAACAGGTGTCAATACTTTATTCCGGCAGAGCTGAAAGCAGCTGCAACAACATGCTGGTGGAATGTCAAACATTGACATTGTGGCTTTTTTTCTGGCCCTGTATGAAGCATCTCGATACGGACCAGCTCCCACTTCCTGGGTAACAGGAAACACACCCATTTCATAATGAATAACGGAACTTGCTTTCGTCTAAACCAAACCTAAGAGCAAAGTTTGAGGATACAGAGATTGTTTGGTTTAGCATATGTTTCTCATGGTACAAGTACTTAAGGATCAAAAATCTCATTTCTATCTGTTACCTTTTTCTACGCAAGCACAGGGCTTTGTCATAAGTATCATGATTGTGAAAGCAAAGAATATATAACAAATTTTATCATACTGAATCAATAAAAACATCCTCTCCTAAAGAGGAGAATGGGAAAGTAGTAACAAGCTCAGGCCTAGCTGAGACCATGCCCTCCACAGGGTAGGCTGATAGAATTCTTCCCCATCTGCCCCTGGGCAGAGTTTCCAACCCTGGTAGGACGCTGACACTTCTTTCTAATGTTTATTCGTCTGGAAAGAGGTGCAGATTAGAGCCAGCCCTGGGCCAAACTGTGATTCAGAAAAGCTTGAGCCTCTCAGGATACATTCCTCTCACTGTGTCTTTCCTTCCCTTTTCTCAGATACCCAGGGGTTTGGTAGTGGCCTAGGGCTTCTCTCCTTAGCAGACCCCACACTCATATTTTTCTTCTATCTTCCTGCCCATATAAAAACCTAATATTCATCATATTCATTACAGCTCATGGTTGCCAGTATTCTTCTGGAAACATTTGTGTATTAACAGAAACAACGCCCTGAACACATTTCTAATATTGGAGCATCAGTAACAGATATATGGGAATGAAATATTTTGAGGTAGGTACCCCATTTTCAGAATCCCTGTGGGTGGCACAAATGGTTGAGTGTCCGACTTTTACCTGAAAGTTTGGTGGTTTGAACCCACCTAGAGGCTGCTTGGAAGACAGGCCTAGAGATCTGCTTTTGAAAGGTCACAACATTGAAAACCCTATGGAGCACTTCTACTCTGCACACATGGGATTGCCATGCGTCAGAATGCATGGAAAGGCAACTAACAACAATAACAAGAACCTCTTTTTCCATTATTCAAATCATATCACATGAGAGTAATAAGATGTCACAAACAAATGAGGACAGAAGTACAAACTTCTTTTATGAGCTTGTATTTAAGTTGTGTTCTTTTAAACTGTGATGGATGTGCAGATTAAAAGCTCATCAAAAAGATCCCAGAGTACGTGATGTAGTAGCCTGTGGCAGAACAACACTCCCACTGAGAATAACCAGAGAAGTTGGACAAAACATAAAAACAATCTGTTTGAAGAGTTTAGAGAACAGTTGAGGCAACTGAGAGGCCAAATTCCCAGAAAAAAAGGGGAATTACAGAGAAATAAGTTGCTCTCCTGTGAGAGACATTTACCAACTCTTGGCCTGTGGTGGAGGCTGGGACTCCTGCAGAGGGCTGCAGCGAGGAGGCAGAGAAACCAGCAGAACTTGCGGCA
Organism: Trichechus manatus latirostris; assembly: GCF_000243295.1. Lineage (NCBI taxonomy): Eukaryota > Metazoa > Chordata > Mammalia > Sirenia > Trichechidae > Trichechus > Trichechus manatus. The sequence goes on along the minus strand of NW_004443972.1, from coordinate 1,973,918 downwards.
ATTACACGATGCTAAAGGGACAAAAATGAAGTTCAGGGTTTTGAATGCTGCCAGGACTTAAGGGACCAAGATCCTGCAAAAAAAAAAAAAAAAAGAGGTTCAGAGATATAAGCCCAATCTTTACAGATTTCCCCTTGAGTGTTTGTGGAATTCTTAAACAGGGCAGAGCAAGAGGTTAAGAAACAAACCAGAAAGCCTCTGAAAGCAGAGTGGAGTTTTTGGTGGTCTCAGTGGAGCTAAAGAGGCTGCAGATTGGAGTCAGGGGCCTGTCAAGTAAGAGGAGCTCACCAATCTCTCACTAGGGACCCCTGGAAGGCTGCACAATAGGACTGGGGTGAACATGACTTAGATGGAGGCTTACAAAAATTGTAATCCAGCTTTGAGTCAGCTCAGTCCCTTCTTGGAGTAAGGTGATCTGCGCCCAGCTCCTAACTGAAGTCTTCAAATGCGTACACATGTTCTTTATGAAGAAGAGTTTCACCAACTGCTTTTGATGTTTAGCATTGGGCATACAGATGAACTTCTAGAAATCCAGGATGTTAAACTTAACCTAGACACTTCATGGGCCTTTCAGCATTGGGTGATGGTGATGCACTTGCCTGAAAGCAGTTGGATAAACTTGGTCATTGTTTAGTGTCCTTTTTGGGGTTTTGAGATTGAATAGAAATGAGTTCTTTATGTACGTTTAGGTAAATATATTCTCTCCTTCCCACCCATTTACATTGCATTGTGAAAAGATGTATTTAATGTGGAGTCTAGAGACCACAGAGATCAACACCAACCTATTTGTGTTTTGGTATCTCCATTTATGATAGGGGCTCTACCTAACATTACTGTCTTATAGGGATAATTGTGCAAATATATGACATAATATGAGGAGAGGGTTCTACAAAATTTGGAAAGTTCCAGAAACTTAGTGAACATTAGGAGTTCCTATCATTTTCTAGCTCCTTTAATTAGGGAATAGAACAGGTTCTAGCCTGTTTTGCATACGATTTGCTACAGGAGAGAGTGGGCAGCGATCAAGTTTGGGTGACTGGGTTTTGAAGTAGATTAGGCTACAGAGGCCAGAGATTTAATATGTGCAAAGAAGAAGGGTTGCAAAAGGTGGTCATTTAGTTAGCAATGTAAATTGGAAAACTACCACTTGAGAGATATGGTCTAAACAGAGCAGTGATACTTATAAGCATCAAACAGAAGTGAGATCTGAGGGAAATAATTGTTAGTTTATGTGTTTTAAACACACGCATAGTTTTAATTTTTAAAATAAATTTAAATCCTAATTTTTTTTAATTAAAAAATATTTAGTGCACAATTTAAAATCAGCCTTAGGAAAGACATTGGTTGGGGAATTTACTTGAAAGATTTGAAACCCAATGCATGAATGTGCTCTAGAATAATCCTCCCAAGATTAACCAGGAGCAGAACTGTTGGGTAGCCTATGTATGTCTGTAACAGGCCCAAGAGTATGGATATGTTGCTTAAAAATGACAGCTGTTAAGGATGAGACAAGACATTGTTCATTGGCTGGGGGTGCCTTTAAGAGCCTTAAGATGACGACTCCCTCCACCCACTTATTCACTGGTGTCAGACAGGATGCTGCAATAAGAGCGAGAAAAATCCTGGGGCATAAAATAGCTTTGCATCCAGGCCTTGATATAGACTCTGTTTGTTCCAATCTCTTTTAGTTTAGTCCCTTCACATTATGTAAATGATGTAAGCAAGTGTTAATGATATTTTTAATAGAATTGACTCAGAAGCATTATAATCCAAATGGGATGTTTTAAGGATGACTCACAGCAATTTAATGGGCTCAGACACTGGCCATTTATTTTCCAGAACTGTGCTGTCCATTCCAGTGGAAATGGTATCAGAAAGCAGCAATCTGTAAGTCCTTTGCTTTATTATTTAACTCCTTTCTAGTTTGTGTGTGTGTGTATGTGTGTGTGTGTGTGTGTGTGTGTGTGTGTGTGTGTGTGAAGAATAAGAGCTGTGACCTTGGAAATGAAGTCCTGTTGATTTCAATCCCTGAGCTTCCTAAGAAGGTTTTGGCTATTTCTTTATTCTGTGTCTACGATGGTGTCTGGCACATAGTTGGTACTCTGTTGGTATTTTTCTATCTTCTGTTGGCTGACTGAGTAAAAAATTAAGAAGATTGACAGAATTCAAAGGACTTGGGTAAAACAGAGTCTGAAACCAGGCTCCAGGTGGCAGGTCTAGAGGGCAAGGATGCAAAATCCCAACAACTATAAGATGGATGAGAAAACTTTTACAGTGGAAAACAGAGTTTCTTATATTCACCCTGCCAATGAACAAAAATTGTCTAATAAAGGGTGTTGTTGAACCTAGCAATTGGGAGAACTAGACATCTCAATCAGGGTGAGAGCAAGTGGGGTGAGGAAGAAAGGCAAATCATTACCTAAGGTTGTGGTTTGACATACAAGGTACTTCTAAATGAAAATTCAACCCTACAGAGCAATTTTCTGTTATACTTTTAAAATTTTTGAATCGATCTCAAAATTACAGAATACTTGCATGTACAGTACAAAGAACTTTAATTTTCCTGAATCATTTGAGAGTAAATCCCATCTCATATCTCATCACCTCCAAATATGCTAGTGTGTCTTTGCTACAACCAGGACATTTTTCTACATAATATAATCATCAAAAATCAAGAAATTAGATTGATATATTATGACCATAGAATTTTCAGCCCCCTGTCCAGTTTCATCAGATTTCTCAGAAATGTCTTTTATAACAAAAAGATCTAGTACAGATTCACATTTTGCATTTAGTTGTCATGTGTATTTAACCTCATTTAATCTGAAACAGTCACTTCATCTTTCCTTGACTTTCATGACCTTGAGAATTTTAAAGGTTACTAGTTGTTACCGAGTTGATTCTGATTCATGATGACCCCATATGTGTCAGAGTAGACCTGTGCTCCGTAGACTTTTCAGTGGCTGATTTTTCAGAAGTGGAGGCCTGTCTTCCAATATTCCTCTTGGTGAACTCAAGCCTTCAAACTTTCAGTTAGCATCCAAGTGCATTAACCATTTGCACCAACCAGGGACTCCATCCCTAACTTAAATCATTCATTTCTCTTGACTACTTCACCGAACTCGAGACCAATATATACATCCACCTACTTGACTCTCCCATTTGCATACGTAGTAAGCATCTTAACGTTACAAACATGTACTTTTTTTAAAAATCAAAACCTATTTATTTTTCAAATGTTTCTATCTCAGACAATGTCTACCATTTCCTTAGTAGCTCATCACAAATATCAATGAGCTGAGGCAAGGCTAAGATGGTGGAGTAATCAGATGCTTCCTGTGGTCCTTCTTACAACAAAGACCTGAAAAAACAAGTAAATCAACTATATATGACAATCTAGGGGCTCTGAACATCAAAGGCAAAGTTGAGGAATTGGAATAAGCAGCAGTGGGAGGGAGAGACGGTTCAGAAGGAGCAAGGAGTTGCCAGACCAGACCTGACCTGGCAGGAACTAGTACCCTGCAGGCTGGATTGGCTTGCGTGCACAGTGAGGCAAGCTGTGGTGCTCGGGAAGTGTTTTCCACATCAGGAGAGACCAAGTGGCAGAGAGTCTACTCAAGACTCCAGAACCAGTGAAAAGCGGCGCTCAATTGGCAAAAGATAAGTACATGAGTCTAATCTACTGGTGGATCAAAACACATCCCCTTTGGGAAAAACTTCTCTCCCATTTACCTGCCCCCTCCCCACTCTAGATTGAGTCCCAGCTGGCGTCAGCAATTGCCACATCCCATGGGCCAGAAGTAGGACCCGTCAAGCACCCTGAGCCATTCTCCCAGCCTTGGAGAGGGAACAAATTAACAAACAGGGAAAAAAATAATCTGCCAGCTCCCCTAAGCTGGTAACTCAGAGTAGGCACAGCTCCTTTGCCTAGGCACAGGCATAAGGGGTCCACAGACTTTGAATGCCTTTCACACCTGCATAGACCTGTGTGGGCCCATTTCAACAGTGTATGCCCTCATTAGCACAGTACAACAGGATATATACCTGAAGCCTCATTTCAACTGTATCAGCTATATGGTGAAGTGGCAAGTTCATGACATTTGACACGGCTCTGCCCATTAAGCAGGCTCCTCACCTAACCACATCAGGGGCCTGAGGACTAGTGGCTCCACCCACGCCACCTAGCCACCAAAGACAGGGGTCCAAGAATAAGTGGTGCCTCCCAGTCCTTACAGCCAACAGCATTGGGTGCCCGTAGTCTGCCTGCAAAATCCACCTACCATGGACTGCAGGGAACAGGGACACATTTTCCTCCCAGACACCCAGGGGCAGCCATCAGCCCCCTGCCTTGCTCACTGTGTGACCCCCTACTGCAGCCAGATATCTGTGCTTATAGCAATCACCCCTGCCCATCTAGGACTATAGGTGAGAACATGCACCACACACTTGGTGATCGGCTACCTAGACACCTGAGCTGAATCCATACAAGAAAAGTAAACAAACTCCTGGGCTCACATACCTAGTAATAGATCTAACTACCTGGTCACAGGACATGACAGCTTCAAAGATGTCAATAATCAAAATAGCTCACAAAAGCAGCATATTTGGATATATCAAAACAAAACAAGAAGCTAGGACACAGTAGGCAAACATAAAATAAATATAACTTATTGATGGCTTGGAGACAACAGTCAATATCAAATCACACAAAGAGGCAGACCATGATGGCTTCAACAAGTGACCAAAACAAAGAATCAAGACATCTTCTGGAGGAAGAGAACTTCTTGGAATTACCTGAGGTAGAACACAAAAGATTAATATACAGAACTCTGCAAGAGATCAGGAAAGAGATCAGGCAAATTAAGAACAAGCCAAGGAACATACAGACAAAGCAACAGAGGAACTTAAGGAGATTATAGAAGAGGATAATGACAAATTTAACAGGCTGCAAGAATCCATAGAGAGACAGCAATCAGAAATCCAGAAGATTAGCAATAAAATTTCAGAATTAGACAACTCAGTAGAAAGTCATAGGAGCAGAATTGAGGCAATGGAAGTCAGAATTAGTGAGACTGAAGATAAAGCACTTGACATCAACTTATTTGAGAAAAATCAAATAAAAGAATTTAAAAGGATGAATAAACCCTAAGAATTTTGTGGAACTCTATCAAGAGGAATAACCTACGAGTGACTGGAGTACCACAATGGCGGAGAGGGATAACAGAAAATACAGACAGAATTGTTGAAGATTTGTTGGCAGAAAACTTCACTGATATTGTGAAAGATGAGAAGATATCTATCCAAGATGCTCATCGAACCCTACACAAGGTAGATCCCAAAAGAAAGTCAGCAAGACATATTATAATCAAACTTGCCAAAGCCAATAATAAAGAGAGAGTTTTAAGAGTGGCAAGGGATAAACAAAAAGCCATCTACAAAGGAGAGTCAATAAGACTAAGCTCAGACTACTCAGTAGAAACCATGCTGGCATGAAGGCAATGGGATGACATAGAAAGCCTTGAAGGAAAAACTCACCAGCCAAGAGTTATATATCCAGCAAAACTGTCTCTCAAATATGATGGTGAAATTAGGGCATTTCCAGAAAACAGAAGTTTAGGGAATTTGCAAAAACCTAACCAAAATTATAAGAAATACTAAAGGGAGTCCTCCAGTTAGAAAATCAATAACATGAGATGACAATCCAAGACTAGAACACAGGACAGAGCAACTAGATATCAACCCAGATAAGGAAGTCACAAAAATAAATCAAAGCTAAAAGACTGAAAAATTGGGAAACAGAGATGTTAATATGTAAAAGATGAGAATATTAAAACAAAAAAGAGGGACTAAAAAATGTAGTCATGGATCTTCCATATGGAGAGGAAGTCAAGGTGATATAAAGAAATAAAAGAGAGGTTTAAACTTAGATAAATAGGGGTAAATATTAAGGTAACCACAAAGGAAACTAACAATCCTACACATCAAAATAGAAAACAAGAAAAACATAAAGACTCAGCGAATACAAAATCAACAACAATGAAAAAGATAGAAAGAAAATACATAAAGGAAAAACACTCAGTAAAGAAAGTTAAGTGGAACAAAGAAACTGTCAACAACATAAAAAAATAAAAATGACTAAACTCATACCTATCAATAATTATGTTGAATGTAGATGGACTAAATGTACCAATAAAGAGACAGAGAGTGGCAGAATGGATAAAAAAAACACGATCAGTCTATATGCTGCCTACAAGAGATAAATCTTAGACTTAAGGACACAAACAAACTAAAACTCAAAGGATGGAGAAAAATATATCAAGCAAACAACTATAAAAAAGAGCCTGACTGGTAATATTAATCTCTGACAAAATAGGCTTTAAAGCAAAATCCACCACAAAGGATAAGGCACTATATAATGAAGAAAGGGTCGATACACCAGGAGGACATAATCATAATAAATATTTATGCACTCAATGACAGAGTTCCAAAATACATAAAACAAGCTCTAACACATTGAAAAGAGAGATAGACAGCTTCACAATAATAGTAGGAGACTTCAACACACCACTTTTGGTGAAGGACAGAACATCCGGAAAGAAGTTCAGTAAAGACGTGGAAGATCTAAATGCCACAATCAACCAACTTGATCTCATAGACATATACAGAACACCTCCACTCAGCAGCAGCCAAGTATACTTTCTTTTCCAATGCACATGGAACATTCTCCAGAATAGACAACATAGGGCATAAAGCAAGCCTTAACAGAATCCAAAGCATCAAAATATTACAAAGTATCTTTTCTGACCATAAAGCCATTAAAAGCAGATATCAATAACAGAAAAAGCAAGGGGAAAAAAAAAAAAAAATCAAACACATGGAAACCGAACAACACTTTGCACAAAACTACTGGGTTATAGAATAAATTAAGGACGGAATAAAGACATTCACAGAATCAAATGAGAATGAAAATACATCCTATCAGAACCTTTGAGACACAGCAAAAGCAGTGCTCAGAGGTCAATTTATAGCAATAATGCACACATCCAAAAAGAAGAAAGGGCCAAAATCAAAATATTAACCCTACAACTTGAACAAATAGAAGGAGAGCAGCAAAAGAAGCCCTCAGGCACCAGAAGAAAGCAAATAATAAAAATTAGAGCAGAATTAAATGAGATAGAGAATAGAAAAATAATTGAAAGAGTTAATAAGACCAAAGGCCGGTTCTTTGAAAAGATCAAAGAAATTGATAAATCATTGGCTAAAGTGACAAAAGAAAAACAGGAGAGGAAGTAAATAATCCAAATAAGAAATGAGATGGGCAACGTCACAACAGACCCAACCGAAATTTAAAGAATCGTAACCGAATACTATGAAAAATGGTACTCTAACAAATTTGAAAACCTAGAGGAAATGGACAAATTTCTAGAAACTCATTACCTACCTAAACTAACACAGGCAGAGGTAGAACAACTAAATAAACCTATAACAAAAGAAGATGTTGAAAAGGTAATTAAAAAACTCCCAACAAAAAAAAAAAAACCCTGGCCTTGATGGGTCACTGGAGAATTCTACCAAACTTTCAGGGAAAAGTTAACACCACTACTACTAAAAGTATTTCAAAGTATAGAAAAGGATGGAATGCTCCCAAACGCATTCTATGAATCCAGCATAACCCTGATACCAAACCCAGGTAAAGACATCACAAAAAAAGAAAATTACAGACCAATATCCCTTGTGAACATTGATGCAAAAATCCTCAACAAAATTCTAGCCAATAGCATTTAACAACATATCAAAAAAATAATTCACCATGACCAAGTGGGGTTTATACCAGGTATGCAGGAATGGTTCATCATTAGAAAAACAATCAATGTAATCTATCACATAAACAAAACAAAAGACAAGAACCACATGATCTTATCAATTGATGGAGAAAAGGCATTTGACGAAGTCCAACACCGATTCATGATAAAAACTCTCAGCAAAATAGGAATAGAAGGGAAATTCCTCAACATAATTAAGGGCATTTATACAAAGCCAATAGCCACCATCAACCTAAATGGAGAGCATTTGAAAGCATTCCCCTTGAGAACAGGAACCAGACAAGTATGCCCTTTATCACCACTCTTATTCAACATTGTACTGGAGGTCCTAGCCAGAGCAATTAGGCTAGAAAAAGAAATAAAGGGCATCCAAGTTGGTAAGGAACAAGTAAAAGTATCTCTATTTGCAGATGATACGATCTTATACACAGAAAACCCTAAAGAATCCACAAGAAAACTACTGGAACTGATAGATTTCAGCAAACTATCAGGATACAAGATAAACATATAAAAATCAGTTGGATTCCTCTACACCAACAAAGAGAACTTCAAAGAGGAAATTGCAAAATCAATACCATTTACAATAGCCCCCAAGAAGATAAACTACTTAGGAATAAAGTTAACCAGAGGCATAAAAGACCTATACAATGAAAACTACAAGACACGTCTGCAAGAAACCCAAAGACGCCTACATAAGTAGAAAAACATACCTTGCTCACACATAGGAAGACTCAACATTGTGAAAATGTCAACTCTACCCAAAGCTATCTACAGTTACAATGCAATCCCGATCCAAATCCCAAAGGCATTTTTTAATGAGATGGAGAAACAAATTACCAACTTCATATGAAAGGGAAGAGGCCCCAGAGAAGTAAAGCATTACTGAAGAAGAAGAACAAAGTGGGAGGCCTCACACTACCTGATTTTAGAACCTATTATACCGCCGTGATAGTCATAACAGTCTGGTACTGGTACAACAACAGATACATAGAGCAGTGGAACAGAATTGAGAATCCAGAAATAAATTCATCCACCTATGAGCAGCTGATATTTGACAAAGGCCCAAAGTCCGTTAATTGGGGAAAAGACAGTCTCTTTAACAAATGGTACTGGCATAACTGGATATCCATCTGTGAAAAAATGAAACAAGACCCATACCTCACACCATGCACAAAAACTACCTCAAAATGGATCAAGGACCGAAATATAAAATCTAAAACTATAAAGATTATGGAAGAAAAAATAGGGACAACGCTAGGAGCCCTAATACATGGCATAAACAGAATACAAACCATAAGTAACAATGCATAAACACGAGAAGAGAAACTAGATAACTGGGAGCTCCTAAAAATCAAACACTTCTGCTCATCAAAAGACTTCACCAAAAGAGTAAAAAGACAACCTACGGACTGGGAAAAAAATTTTGGCTACAACGAATCCGATCAGCCTCTGTTCTCTAAAATCTTCAAGATGCTGCAAAACCTTAACAACAAAAAGACAAATAACCCAATTAAATAATGTGCAAAGGATATGAACAGGCACTTCAACAAAGAAGACATTCAGGCAGCTAACAGACACATGAGGAAATGCTTATGATCATTAGCCATTAGAGAAATGCAGATCAAAACTACAATGAGATACCATCTTACCTCAACAAGGCTAGCATTAATGCAAAAAACACAAAATAATAAATGTTGGAGAGGTTGTGGAGAGACTGGAACATTTATACACTGTTGGTGGGAATGTAAAATGGTACAACCACTTTGGAAATCAATTTGGAGTTCCTTAAAAAGCTAGAAATAGAAGTACCATATGATCCAGCAACCCTGCTCCTTGGAATATATCCTAGAGAAATAAGAGCCAGCACACAAATGGATATATGCACACTTATGTTCATTGCAGCACTGTTCGTGATAACAAAAAGATGGAAACAACCTACGTGCCCATCAATGGGCAAATGGATAAACAACTTATGGTATATTCACACAATGGAATACTATGCAGTGATAAAGAACAATGTTGAATCTGTGAAACATAAATTGGAGGCATCTGAAAGGCAGTATGCTGAGTGAATTTAGTCAGTTGCAAAAGGACAAGTATTGTATAAGACCAATATTATAAGAACTCAAGAAAACATTTAAACACAAAAGAAAATATTCTTTGATGGTTACGAGGGTTGTGGGGGAGGGAGAGGGGTATTTACTAACTAGATAGTAGACAAGAATTATCTTAGTGGAAGGGAAGGACAACACACACTACAGGGGAAGTCAGCACAACTGGACTAAACCAAAGCTAAGAAGCTTCCTGAATACAAAAAACACTTCGAGGGACAGAGTAGAAGGGGTAGGGGTCTGAGGACCATGGTTTCAGGGGACATGTGGGTCAATTGGCATAACAAAGTTTATTAAGAAAATGTTCTGCATCCCACTTTGGTGAGTGGCGTCTGGGGTCTAAAAAGCCAGTAAGCAGCCATCTAAGATGCATCAATTTGTCCCAACCCACCTGGAGTAAAGGAGAATGAAGAACACCAAAGACACAAGGAAAGTATTAGCCCAAGAGACAGAAAGGGCCACATAAACCAGAGACTTCATCAGCCTGAGCCCAGAAGAACTAGATGGTGCCTGGCTACCACCAATGACTGCCCTGACAGGGAACACAACAGAAAGTCCCTGATGGAGCAGGAGAGAAGTGGGGTGCAGAACTCAAATTCTAGTAAAAAGACCAGACTTAATGGTTTGACTGAGACTGGAGGTACCCTGGAAGATATGGCCCCTGGACTCTCTCTTAGCCCAAAACTAAAACCATTCCCGAGGCCAACTTTTTAGACAACGATTAGACTGGACTACGGAACATAAAATGATACTTGCGAAGAGTGTGCTTCTTAGCATAAGTAGATACATGAGACTAAATGGGCAGCTCCTGTTCAGAGGTGAGATGAGAAGGCAGAGAGGGTCAGAAGCTGGTTGAATGGACACGGGAAATCTGGGGAGGAAAGGAGGAGTGTGCTTTCACAGTATAGGGAGAGCAATTAGGGTCACATAACAATGTGTGTATAAATTTTTGTGTCACAGACTAACTTGAATTGTAAGCTTTCGCTTAAAGCACAACAATAAAAAAAAAAAAAAAATCAATGAGCCACCCCCTGATGTCACCTTGCAACTAAGTAACAGATTGGCTCACAAAATAAAGAATATCACCAGTAAGTACTGTGCTCCTTTAAAAAATCACCTATATGAGACAGAGTCAACAGTTACTTTAAAACAAAGATGAGAATGTAAGGGAGTAGGGAAACTAGATTAATGGAAATGGAACAACCAGAACAGAAATAACGACAAAGTTTTCACATTATAAAGAATGTAACCAATGTCACTAAACAATTTGTGTAGAAATTGTGGAATGGAACCTAAATTTCTGCGTGAACCTTCACCAAAAATACAGTAAAATATTAGTAAAAAAAAAATCTATAAGCCATTCTTGATTTCTCTATTCCTTACCTCCCACATCTGAATCTATTAGCATGTTCTTTTGTCTCCATCTGAAGAGTAAATCCTGAATCCACCAGTTTCCCCCATATACATCTCTACCACCCTAGAACAAGTCATTCTCATCTCTCCCAATATACTTGCAATAGCTTCCTAGTTGGTCTGCCTATTTTTCCACTCTACTGGTTGCCAACAAGCTCATTCTGACACATGGCAATCCCATGTATGTCAAAGTAGGGCTGTGCTCCATAGGGTTTTCAGTGGCTGATTTTTCCAAAGTAGATCGCCAGGCCTTTCTTCCAAGGTGCCTCTGGGTGGACTCGAACCTCCAACTTTTTGGTTAACAGCCAAGCACATTAATCTTTTGCACCACCCAAGACTCCTCTTCCACCCTAGTACCCTTATAATCTGTTCTGTAAACAGTAAACAGAGTGATCTTTAAAATCAAACATCAAATCATGTTGCTTCCTTCTTAAAATTCTCTGATGGTTTCCCACAATATTTAAAAATATAAGTGGCCCCTCCCTCCCACTCTGACTCATTTCCCACACTTTCCGGTTTGCTCCCTGTACTCTAGACACGCTTGCCTTCCTTTCTTAGTGGCTCTCAGCAGGGGTGATACCACATCCTGGGGCATTTTAGAAATTTGTGGATGCATCTTTTCTCGTTATGAGTTTTGGTGGCATTGCTGACATTTAGTGTGTGTGAGCCAGTGATATCAGATGTGCTGCTATGTGTGGGACAGTCCCATGAAGTGAAGCACAGTTCTGCATCCTGATGACTTTTAAATGTCCTGCCAGACATTCATATAGGCAAAATATCTACTTATAATTATTTAGACCTAAAGCCTAATTCCAATTTATATATAAACACTAAGTGGTCTTGCATGGTTTTAATATACACTGAAATTTCTAGGAATGCAACTACATTGTAAATTGAGGGGAGACTGTGATTTGTTTTGTTAGAAACTCTATCAAGAGTTGCTCACTGTTTCAGAAAGTCACATCACTAATGGCAACGCCATTTGTGGTATTTGAGTTGCCAGTGCAACACACCTGTACTCAGCTCCATTTGTAGTTATCACATTCATGCTGATTCTAAGTATAGACACAAACATCTGACTACTTCATATGGCTTCTTGTTATAATACCTGAGCATTTTCATGTAGAATGCAGATCATTTTATTATAAATTGCCTTCCTATTCTTCTTGCTGTATATTATAGTTAAGGCATTATATTAATATTTTTGGAAATTATTTGTGTAAATAGTATTTTATATATAAATTTAATTTCAGGGTAATAAAGGAGATTCTACTATTTGCCATAAAAGAGGACTCTGGTTCTGACTGGGTCTAACACTTCAATTTTGATACTTGAAGGTGGTCAGTATGGCAGTAGAATTCACCACAGTCTAGAACAATGGAAAAATTCATATTGTAGATCTATGTGAGTTGGAATCAACTTGACGGCAACGGGTTTGGTTTTTTTGGTTTATAGAAGGAGGATAGGGTGCTATCCCAACCCCTGAACAAATTCCAACATCTGTCTGGAATTAATCTGGTAGAGCTGTACTTGAGGCAGAGAATATCAGCTGTTTACCAAAGCCATTTACTCTTCTTCATTAGCTAGACCACAAAGTCCAGCAGCCTTTGCAATTAGATGTGCCCAGGTGACCGGAGGAAACAGAAAAAATACATATTTTCAGCATGTTTTGTTTTCAGAGTTTTTTTTTTTTTTGTCTGTGTGTAACCCTTCACTTTTGTGGATCAGACTGACTAACGTACAATGAGCATTGACTTTTTTTTCCCCTCCTTCCTTCCCAGTAATTTCCTGTGAGTTGCTCCCATGGAAAAGGTTTCTAAAGGTTGTCAGGTAAAAGGGAGTGTTACAGAAACAGCCCTCTGATCACCCATGAAAGCAACACTATATAGGAGAGAGATGGTGCCTCCGTTCTTAATTGTACTGTTTTGTTTTTAACTCTTGCTTACACTGGGCCATGTTCACAATAAAGGTGCTAAAGGGAGTAATGTATGATTCACTTTCCTCCTTCTTTAGTAGCGTTTTTGTCATAAGATAATGTTTGAGTAGGCTTTTCTCAGTCCAGGTCTATTGTCCTTATATTTAATTTGTATTTCTCTAAGATTTTGGCTGATTTTCCTGTAAGTTGTTATTTTTCATGTTGAGAATTTTTGCCCTTTCAAGAGTCGGTGTCTTTAGGGGAACTTTGGAAGTGGCTACATTGGAAGCTAATGATGTGGCATCATTTTAAATTAGCAGGGTGATTGTGATCTATGGAGAAAAGCTGATGGACAAAGGCAAAGAATATAAGTCCTTTATTGTAGTTAGAGGCTACAACTTACCGTACCCTGACAAAGGAATTGAAGAAGCATGTCGCTCGTTGGTGGGGTAAGCTTCACTGGACTTCAGTGATGACCCACAGCTGATAAGACCACCTGACTGGGGTGAGGGTGACATCAGATTTTGGGGGAAGCTCCCTTTGCCATTCTCATTGGGACTTTTCTATCCTCCTGACCATTTCTACTCTTCAAGACACTTGGAGCACCTGCCTACCTGCCAAGTGCAGAAGACTTCTCAGCATATTAATGAAAACATACCATGAGAATGAAAAAGCCAATTCCCAGGGTCAGTTTGTCAGGGGAAACTTCCTCTAGTGGGCCCAAGATTTACAATTGTTGGTATATTCCTCTGGTTCAGTGATAGAATTCTTGTCTTCCATACAGGAGACACAAGTTTGAGTCCCAGCCAATGCACCTCCTGTGCAGGCACCACATGTCTGTTAGTGGAGGCTTGCATGTTGCTTTGATGCTGAACAGATTTCAGCAGAGCTTCCAGACTAAGACAGACTAGGAAGAAAGGCCTGGTGATTCATTTCTGAAAATCAGTCAATGAAAACCCTGTGAATCACAATGGTCCAATATGCAACCAGTCACTGGGATGGTGCGGGACTGAACAGCATGTCATTCCATTGTGCACGGGTCTTCTAGATGACAGCTAACAACAACAACGACAACAATGTTCCTCCAAAGTTCAACACTGCTTTGTTCCCTAATGTTAGCTTCCAGCTAAATTATCATAGCTATGTATCGAGTATTGGGATTACCACAGTCTTCTCTGTTCCAAAGACTAGCTAGTACTACAACTGCTTCCTTAGAAGAAGATGTTAAGACAATACTTGAACACGTTTATTAGGGGAGGGACTGTTGGTTAGATCATCATGTGCTTACTTTCAGAATGCCATCTTTCTGAAAATGCCATTCATACTCTGGGCACCACAAGATAATATTGCAAGATACAATTTTATTAACTTTATTCAGAAATCAAGAAGCTACTCAGAGTAAAACATTAATTAGAACAATTCAGTTGATCAACAACACCTGTAAGTTGCCCAGTCTTAGAAAAAAATTGGGGAGTTTAAAAACGTGCCTTCACTACAGGCATGGGTGAAGTGCTTGGGTCAAAGGAAATGTAGAATTAAATACATGATCAACAAGAAAACACAGTGCTTTAGAATATGAGAGCTACATATCCTACAAGATCCTGTTTTGAAGTAAATTTTATTTTAGGGCAAAATTCTATGTACTTTTTGAGTATTGTACCAAACAGTTCCTCTTCTGTGAAATCTTGCAATCTCTTTTGGCAGAATTGGTCAATCCTGTCTCCCTATTAATTTATTCATACTCTATAGCAATGATATTGGATTATAATTATTATTATCAAAAATAGTAGTAGTAGTTATTTGGCAGGGCCTATGCCTTATTCTCCTCTGTATCTTCATTGCCCAATTCAATGTCAGTCTGGAATAAATGCATGCAGAAACCCTGGTGGCATAGTGGTTAAGTGCTACAGCTACTAACCAAAAGGTCAGCAGTTCAAATCCACCAGGCCCTCCTTGGAAACTCTATGGGACAGTTTTACTCGGTCCTACAGGGTCCTATGAGTCGGAATCGACTCAACAGCAGTGGGTTTGGTTTTGGTTTTCATGCACACATGTTACCCAGCTAAATATTATCTGGCACAATAAATGTCAATAAACCAGTTGTGGTCCAGTCGATTCTAACTTATGGTGACCCCATGTGTGTTAGAGTAGAACCATGCTTCATATGGTTTTCAATGGCTGATTTGGAAGTAGATTGTCAAACTTTTCTTCTGAGGTGTCTCTGGGTAAATTCGAACTACCAACCTTTCAGTTAGTAGCCAAGCGCTTAACTGTTTATACCACCCAGGGACTCCATAAATGTAAGTAAAAGTTAATTATTTTGCCACCACAAAAGGAATTTGTAGAAATCAAATTTTGGTCATTATAGAGGGTAAGCTGTCAAATCTCACCATTAAATCAGAATGGGACTTAGACAGCACTCTCAAAGTGGTAATTTGAAGAGAGTGTAATAAAGGAATTAGTTACAAATGTGTGGTAAGGTGTAAATATAGCACAAGGGAGTGTGCAGTATTCCAGAGCTAGGAGTAGTGGGAAGCCATTGCCCCTCAGGCCTGCAGTGACAAGGAGTGAACACAGAGGGAGAGAGATCAGTGTGGAGACAGCCACTGGACAGAGGCTCATGGAAGCATCCAGTACCCAGCAAACCCACAAGGATCCAGGAAAATAAGTTACCCAACTTTACTATCCTCCCTCAGAAAACATGGTAGTGCTCCCCATGAGACAAACACAGTGAAAAACTGGAAAAGAACAGAGATTTTGAAGTCTCATTGGCACAGAGGTAGGTGGAGAGTTGATCTAAAGAAGCAAAAGGAAGATATCTAGCAAAGTCGATCACTTTCACTCTTCAACATCTCCCACAAAGTCCCATCAGCTCTTTATCATATCTGTGTTTCTACTTGAAACCTACACCATGAGCCAGCACCAGTTCTTTTTTCCATGTAAGGTAGTAGGAAAGGGAAAGAGGGAAGGGAGAAGAGGCAATTAGTTAACATAAGATATACCTGCTTCTAAAGCTGGTCACAAGACCCATGTTAGTAATCATACCTGCCACTATCATTCTGTTTCCCTTACCTGATGTCAGCACCTCAGATAGGTGGGGTTCTTTAGCGAGAGAGGTGAACCAAATCTTCAGTCCTAGGGGATATGAAGCATTGGTTTTATCTTTATGGGGTCATCATGGTTTTCCATTAATAAGGACTATTGACAAGCAAATACTAAGAGATGCCCAAGTGAGTCCTCTGGGGTCCAAATATAGTCCTCTTTGCCCTCATTTCCTTTCCTGTAATATGTTCTCTGGTTAGAGGCAATGTTGGATGGATTACCATGATGATGAATAAGGCATGAATATAAGTCAACAAACAGTAATGCTGGCAGAAGTTGTCCTGGCAGGGACAGCAAATCTATTCCTGAAATTTGGGAATATTCCTATGAAAACAAAGCACTGTCTTAGCCATGAGGATAGGGATCAAATGCAGTCAACTGGCTACCAGGTAGTCAGATGAATCCTCCAGGAACTGATCCTATACCACATTTCAACTTTATACTCTTTTGGCAGGTAGGCACTCAACAGTGATAGTAGACAGATGAGTTTGGTGAGGGCATGCTATTGAGTCTATAGGGTTTATTCAACCTCATATGCATGTGAAAACTGGACAATGAATAAGGAAGGCCAAAGAAGAATTGATGCCTTTGAATTATGGTGTTGGCAAAGAATATTGAGTATACCATGGACTGCCAGAAGAACAAACAAATCTGTCTTGGAAGAAGTACAGCCAAAATGCTCATTAGAAGCAAGGATGGGGAGACTTTGTCTCACGTACTTCAGACATATTATCAGGAGTGACAGTCCCTGGAGAAGGACATCATGCATGGTACAGTAGAGGGTCAACGAAAAAGAGGAAGACCCTCAACGAGATGGATTGACACAGTGACTGCAATAACGGACACAAGCATAACAACGATTGTGAAGATGGCACAGGACTGGGCAGTGTTTTGTTCTGTTGTACATAGGGTCGCTGAATCAGAATCAACTCGAAAGCGCCTAAAAACAACAACATTCAGACTCATAAGGCTGAGCAGATTCAGAGACAAATTTAAGGAACTGCCTACCAAGTCTGGCTTAATTTATGCCTCACGAAAAACCCAACTTCTTTTGGAAAATACGATACCCAGACACTCCAAAGTTTTCCAAGAAAGGAAATGGTAGATTCCTTAACTCAAATATAGGCAGTAGATGGGAAAATAAATCAATATCCAGCAGGCCCCTCCCTGTGTGGAAGATCTCTTTCTCTTTCAAATTTTGGAGGTTATTGGTGTTTATTAAAAGAAAAGTCGAGTAGAAGATATCGCAGACTGGATTAGTCACAACCCCGCTAATCCACCTTCCCCTGCCTGTTTCTGTACTACAGACTCTTTATACTCAACTTGTCGCCTGTGGAGCAGGACTATTGGCCTCAACCGTGATCCTGTTGGAACTCTCTGCCAGACCCACTAAATCACAATCTGCACCTTAACACGATCTCCAGGTGATTAATATGCACTTTAAATTTTAAGAAGTACTGCTATAGACACCTTTTCCTAGCCTCCTTTGTGACTAGGGTTTCTCATATGCAGTGTGTTCTGCCAAGCAGGTACACCTGAATGAGCACGACTTAGAGGAATAAAGTGGACGATATCATATAGCAGTGGTTTTTAAACTTATGCCTGCATCCAAAACAAAAATCATTAGGCCTCAGCCCTAGAGAGTCTGATTCAAAAGGTCTAGGGTAGGGTCTGAGAATTTGCATTCCTGACAAGTTACCAGGTGATGCTGCTGCTGCTGGTCCAGGGAGCACGCTTCGAGAACCATTCTTGAACATCACAATGGCATAGGTGGTTGGTTCTCCTGAGGCTAGCAGCAGTGGCAAAGAAACTGTGGCTCCGAGGCCAATGGCATCAGCAGCTTCCTTTGAGAGCCAGTTTTCACTGTGGTTCTTGTTCTGGGCATTGTTCCCAGAAACTCAGCCTAGAGTCTGTACTTTTCCCTCCCCCAATAATACTGTGAACTATCATATGCGCCTTAATAAATCCCTTTCCAAGTAAACTTGCTAGGTCAGATTCCGTTGCCTGTAACTAAGAACCTTGGCCAATGCAGGTCTTATGTTCACTTAAGACAGGAGTTTTAGAGGCTTTAAAAAAGTTTGTTTGGTCCAGTTCACCTGAGTAGTCAGCAAATAAAAAGAACAAGCCTTAGTCAAAAATACAGAATTTACAAAAATAGACTGTCTCCCATGTCATATATTTTAGGAACCTAATCACAATAGCAGATGACTGAATGGAGCGTGGGTCCAGGACAGGTGAAAGAACTCTCAGCATCTGGTGTTGTCAAGGGGGCCTGAACTCAATGTCTGGGTTATGAATAAAACTTGTGTCATGTAAAATAAAGTATGGTGCAAATACTTGCTGTAAATCTTATCGTGATGATTAATAAAGGTCACATTCTTAATAGTCATTGAAAAGTAGGCTCTATTGGGTATCCAAACCATAAAATGAATCAGCATGATCATGTATAAACATATATTTGAAATAATCTTTCACAGTTAATGGGGATACCTATATCTACTAAATATGCTTCCTCTCAGGAACAGGGCTTGCTACTGAGTTACGATGATACCATTGTCTAATGCTGGCTTCTCAAATATCACCAACACAACTTGTTGATAAGAAAAAACTAAATTTGTTGCTTACCATATAGAGGACGACATCACCTCAATACTTCTTTGACAGTGCCTTGGAGAGGGAAGGCAAAGTGGGAATTTGCTGAGAATTGAAAGTGTGGTTTAAGGTTGGTCTTTCAATGTGAAGAATTTGATTAGGATTGGGTAACGGTTATAAAAAGGGAAGACAAGGATTTTTGAGACAAGAAAACCCGTTGCCGTTGAGTTGAGTCAGACTCATAGGGAACCTATAGGACAGAGTAGAACCGTCCCATAGAGTTTCCAAGGAGCACCTGGTGGATTCAAACTCCCGACCTTTTGGTTAGCAGATGTAGCTCTTAAAAACTATGCTACCAGGGGTTCCTTTGAGACAAGGGACTCAGAGATTCTGAGGGTACATGTCTGTTGATACTTTTCCTTGAAGAGTAGATAAGTCTTTCCCAAAGTTTGTAAAGAACAACCAAGCCATTAGCTTAAGCAAGAGTCTCATAGAATAGTAAAGCTATGTTAAATGTAGACAATAAGCTGTGTGGGGGTAAGTAGTTTCAGTCTTTGGTATCCATGCTTTATATGAGGATAAAAGATTTTGGTTCTCACCATCCTATTAGAAAGAGAAATCCTTTAGGGAAGGGGTCTTCAATTATCAGTGCCTAGTAAGTTCCTAAAGAGCCTTGGTGGTGCAGTGGTTAAACTCTCGACTGCTAACTGAAAGATTGGTGATTGGAACCTACCAGCGGCTCTACAGGAGAAAGATGTGGCAGTCTACTTCTGTAAAAATTTACAGCCTAGGGAACCCTATGGGGCAGTTCTACTCTGTCCTACAGGGTCGCTATGAGTTGGAGTTGACTTGACAGCAATGGGTAGTAAGTACCTGGTACCCAATAAATGTTAGATGGATGGGTGGATGGATGAATGGATGAATTAGCAGTGGATTTATCTGCATCCTCATAGAAGCCCCCAAGGGCCCAATGAAAATCAAAGAATATTAACTATTTTCTCATGTGGCAAAGAATTTCTTAGATGTGTCACAAAGCTGAGAGATAGGGTGGATTCTGGCTGTCATCAGGTTGCTGTAGTCTAGATCATACAATCTGATTCTGAAAGGGGGATGGAGCACCCTCTCTAAATAATAGTTTCGAAGATCAACAAGTTCTAGACATGCAGACAACCAAAGACTTTGATAGGATTATTTTCCCTCTCAGTTGTAGTCAGCATAGGATAGATAAGTAAGGAGAAGTGGATGCCCCCTCTCCCAAAATGCTACCTCCTGCATGGGTTGATGATTAGCATCAGCCCCAGGGAGAGTCAGGGAGGAAATCTTGAATTTTAATGGTTTGAAAATTGAAATGACAGAAACCACTAAAACTGTAAGTAACTAATGTTTTGTTTCAGGCTGAAATAGGGGTTTAAGATTAAAATTAAGTCTCATTATATGACCTGTCTGTCATTTTCTTGCATCATGGTCACTTTTGTGTTGCTATGATTCTGGAAGCTATGCCACTGGTACATCAAATACCAGCAGGGTCACCTATGGTGGGTAGGTTTCGGTAGAGTTTCCAGACTAAGATAGAGTAGGAAGAAAGACCTGGTAATTTACTTCTGAAGATTAGCCTATGAAAACCCTGTGGATCCCAACAAAATATTTTCTGCTCTAATGCTAGAAGATGAGTCCCCTAGGTTGGAAGTCACTCTAAATACAGAGTGGCCACAATGATGGACTCGATCATACCAACAACCATGAAGAAGGTCCAGGACTGGTCAATATTTCATCCTGTTGCACAACATAGAGAGATGAAGGAAATAATATTTTTGCATCTCTGTGGCTCAGGCAATTTGTACATTGCTACACAGACATATAGTGTTCCTTCATAATACAAGGATTAAGCTCCAAAAGTCCCTGTGCTGGAAGAAATTACATTTCCAAAATAAGTAAATAGATAAACAAGCCTTTAAGGGAAAAATAAGATTGAGCCACAAAGGTTGTGAATGAAACTATGAAAGTTAGCATAAAAATACTTTTTTGAAACCCAAACAATGAAGATAGCATACTAAAATATCTCCGTCTTTTTCTTCACTATATCTATATATTTGTTTTGCTTTGTGGCAAATAATATGCTTCCCCGCCCCACCTCTATGCATACTCTGTTCCACATAAAAGTGGAATGTCTGTTTTGGTAGATGAGTGAGTTGTTGACTCTTGCCTTCTGGGTCACATGATGAACCCAAATATATATAGTAACTTGGATGGAAAAAGCCCTAGGCACCTTTTACTTAAGCTACTGTTGTTGTTAATTGCTGTGGAGTTGATTACAACTCATGACCCCATGCATGCAGAGTAGAATTGCTCCATAGGATTTTCAAGGCTGTGATCTTTCAGAAGCAGATTGCCAGGCCTGTCTTCTGAAGAGCCTCTGGGTGGGTTTGAATCACCACCCTTTAGTTTAGTAGTCAAGCGCGTGACTGTTTGCTCCACCCAGGGACTCCTAGGCATAAGCTACTAGGCATACCAAATAGGTACCTCTCAGATCTTCACTCTACTCACTTACATAACTCTTGCTCTGCTCATGACAATTTCTTGGTATAACACATGGACCTCTCTTCCCCCGAGCCAATGGGATGCAGTTCTCACTTTGTTGTAGCCCACTTAATCTCTCCCAAAGCTGCATTAAAAGATCTCTTTCCTGCTCTGCCACCTGCTTTCTCCTTCTTTTGCTTTTTCAAATTCCCGACTCCTTACATCTTTTTTTTTTTCCAAATTATACCCAACAGGTGTGCATCTAATCAAAGTAAGAGTCTCCTGATTATGGAAAAGTGTACAAAAGTAAATCCACATATGTACAATTTCTTGAAAGAGAGATTCCATTTGGTAAGGGCTTTTTGTAAACGCAATTATGCATAAAAAGTGCTATAGTAGTGCTCTGGACAAAGTGCTATGGAAGCACTTGAACTAACTATTAAGCTTAAGCACCAGGCAGCTGGAATCAAGAGGAATTCGTTATAGCAGAAAACCGTGCCAGGAGAATTCACGATTCCAAAAAATAAGTCTTTAAGTAAAATAAGATTGGACAACCAATATTGTGAGTTAAACTATGAAAGTTGTTAAAGTTGTTTATTATCTGAAGATAATAAAGCCACAGCCAGATTAATGTTTCATTTATTGATACATTTATTCACTAAATATTATTGAGAACCTAATATGTTCTCACTTCTGTGTTGAGCACTGGGGATAGAAAGGCAAACATATACAGATCTGACCTGCACTCGTAATAGTAATACTTAGTCTAGCTTCCTCATGCAACAGCTGACTTTTGCCAATAGAAAGCAGTATTCCCTATGAGGGTAAAACTGTATGATTCTTCAATTTGCTGTGCTTTTGAAACAAAATAATTGTGCCTGTTATGGAATGAATTGTGTCTCCCAAAAATGTGTGTCAATTTGGTTAGGCCATAACTCCCAGTATTCTGTGGTTGTCCATCATGCTGTGATCTGGTATGATTATTATGTGTTGTAAATCCTAACCTCTATGATGTTAATGAGGCAGTTATGTTAATAAGGTAGAACTCAATCTACAGGATTGGGTTGTATCTTGAGTCAGTCACTTTTGGGATATAAAATAGAAAATCTAACAGAGAGGAGGGAGACCTCAAACCACCAAGAAAGAAGAGCCAGGAGAATAGTGTGTCCTTTGAACCCCGGGTCCCTGGGCTGAGAAACTCTTAGACCCAAGGGAAGGTGGATGTAAAGGACCTTCCCCAGAACCAACAGAAAGAAAGCCTTCCCTGGAGCTGGCATCCTGAATTCAGACTTCTAGCCTCCAAGAATGCCTAAAATAATACCCAATTTTTGTTTTTGTGACAATTTAACATTCATAACTTATTCGGTAATTTTTATCTTAACACTTTTTTGCTGATATTTTAAAATTTAATCCTTAGCATGTGCCCCTCTATCAGAAAGTTTGATAGTAGTGAAACACCATATATCATTAGACTTCATTCTTGCCACCAATAAAACCTAATATCATTGATGTGATAGGAGGGTCACAATCCTCCGTTTCTATAGGATTCATGACCTATTTCACTAATGATATGGAGGAAACCATATTCAGTCTTCCCAGGAATCTGTTCATTCATTGATGCATACATGTCTTCCTTTCATTCAGTGTCCATTCTGGAGAGGTTCCTTTAGACTTTAAACAATACTTCCTATGCTACCCCTTTTCTATCTGAATCTAGGATAAGTTTATCATGGCTTCTATTGCAAATGACAGAAGCGAGTCTCACAGATATTTTGTTGGCATGAAAGAGAAAAGGGAAGTAAGTGGAAGTTTTAGTTTAGAGGCAAGGCTAGATTCTAAGAAGCAGATGTATACACTTGATTTGAAAAGCATTGGCAAGCTAATGAGAGGACTGGGATGGGCAGAGTGTTGTGGTTTCTTAGTAAGTGGAAGCACTGAGATTATTTTGGTCAAGTTGAAATGGGCTTATTGGAGAGGAATTAAATCAGAGGTAAAGAGTTCATAAAAGATAATATGCTAAATTATTAAAAAATGAATGAGCTTTATATCTTGGGAATACATATGAACCGAATGAATTTTGAGCAGGAGGAAAAAAAGGCAGCAACTGGATCTGATGGTGGTTTAGATATAGAGTATAATGATATGAAGGAGTCAAGGATACTGAAATGTCAGTCACTAATATTATTGATAACCCTCTCTTCAAGTGCCAGAGCCTAATTTCCCTCCCCTTCAGTATGGACTGGATTTAGTGACTCACATCTAATAAATTAAATAAAATGGAAGTGATAGTGTACAACTGCTGAGACTAGGTCATAAAAGGCATTGAGGTTTTCCCTTTTCTTTTTTCTTGGGGGTAAGCTCACTCTTAAGCGCTAAGAACACTTAAGTGCCCTATGAGGGGTCCATGTAGTGAGGTGCTGAGGATTCCTGTCAACAACCAGCAACAAACTGAGGTCTCCAGCCAACAGTCATGCTAGTGAGCCTTCTTGAAAATGGACCCATCAACCTCAGTCAAGCCTTCAGATGAGTGTACCCCAGCTGACATGTTGACTGCAACCTCATGAGAGACCTGAACCAGACTCACTCAGCCAAGTTGCTCCTGAATCCTGACCCACAGAAACTGTGCAGGATAAGAAATGTTTGTTGTTCTTAGTTGCTAGATTTTTGAGGTAATTTATTACACAACAATAGACAACCAAACAGGGAGAAATGTAAATCTGTTGGTTTATATATGAACATTTTATAAGTGTATATTTGTACATGTACATGCCTACATATCTGAGAAGTGTCAAGATCTGATCAGCAAGATTTGGGGTCTCAATGTGGGGAGATGAGCAAGGCAGTGGGACTGATCACTGCTTTGGATATGTCAAATGTAAGGGCGAAGGTGTGAGGCAGTTACTGTGAGGGAAGAGGAAGCAGAAGGCCACTGCTGTTAGGAGCTAAAGAATATAATCTCTCTGCCCTGGTAAAGAAAATAACAATTGAGAATTTACATCTACACAAGAGAGTAGATCTAGAGTTAAGTCTTGGTATCCTGTGGTACCAAATATGGGTCTTCACAAGAGTCAGAAGTTCGTTTTTGTTGTGACTGGCAAGGAAAGGAAAGGAGAAATAGGAATAAGTAGGCAGTGATGCACTGAGCAATGGCTTTGAGAAGACTGTACTGTTTTATATCAGCACATCTATCACCTGGGCTGTCATCCTAACAGGCTGAAGGCAGAGCTGGTGCCCGACTCCTCTCCTCATCTCCAGCCCTAACACGCTATCTTGCACTGAGGAGGCCTCAATATGTATTTGCTGAAAAAAGTGAATGACTGAAAGAAAGGAGGGATGAGAAAACAGGAGTGTTGGGAAGGAGGAAAAGATGAAACAAGTGCAAGAAAATTAAAGGGAGAAGGGAAATGTATGAAAGGAATGTAGGAAGAAAGACAGAGGAAAAGGAAAAGAGACACAGGCACAAAGAGGAAATGGGAGGGAGAGAAAGAAGAAAGAATAAGGGTGGGGGTAGACAGTTCTACTCAATCACTCAATAGGAGCTTGGGAGTGAGGGTGAGACCTGGGGGTAGAGCTAGTGTTTTCAGGTCCCAGAAGTGGTATGAGAGGCAACTAACTGGAAAGTCACACAGGCTCCCTTATTTGTCAGCCTGCTGGCAGCCACCACAAGCCGCCTCCCCTACTGATGGGACATATTTTTTATAAGATGCCTAGCAGTTTCTATGCCTTTGCTTTCAATTGTATGATTCAGGTTCTGAGACATTTTCTCATAAATTTAATAAAGGAACCAACATATAGAGAGCACTATTTGCTTCTAGTGTTTCCAAACCTTTTTGATCATAAAACAGAAAAGTCACTCGAAGAGCCTTAAAAAATGCAGATTCCTAGGCCCCACCCAAGACCTGCTGAATCAGAATCATTCTCTCACAAGATTCTCAAAATACGTTATTCTTTTTCACTGTCCATGTGAATTTCCCTGAAAAATATTCAAAATCTCAAACCATTTATCCCAACACAAACGAAGTGTCCCAATTCCAATTATTAACCAAAGTATGTACTTTGAAGCCTGAGTTTCTCAAACATCTATGAAAGACCAGTTGTTTTTTTAAACTTCAAACCGTCACAGATGAATAATTTTTTTTTTATAAAATACTGCAAAGTTGAATTAACAGAAAATAAAGGATATACAAATGAGAAACTCTAATTTTTTTGTTACTGATTTCCACAGGTAAGAAAGTATTCTATTAAACAATAAAAGTTTCTAAGTGTTTACTCTGAATCTCTGTACTTATCTCACCGTGGACCAGGCAAGTAGTTCAGGCTGGTATCGGTCTCCTATGGAGGACCTCCTTTGGGATTCCTATCCCTACTTGAACAATTTCAAGCATTTCTTTTCTCACTTAGCAACAGTCACTACTTACACTTCAATTTCTACCATGGCAGGGACGGACTACCCAATAAGCAAGGCAAGCATGGGCTCATTTGTATTTACTTACTAATCCATAATGCACAATTTCACCTGTTTTTCACCACATCAAAGGTGTGATGAAACCCATATGAAATTGTACACAACAGATTAGTAAGTAAACACAATTAAGCCTGTGCTTACCTTGCTTACTGTAAACCCGTGCACACCTTGCTTACTGGTTCATCCACCCCTAACCGTGAGTAAAGTTTAAACTTTTCAAAACTCCTGCATACAGCTCTCAAGGACATGCACGAGGAAGACCAAATGATTGACTCCTGCTTGTTAGTCGCCTGCCACCAAGTCCCCTCTTTGGCTGATGCTTGTTTCCTGTCCCCAAACCAATCTAATCCATTCCAAGAGTTCTTCCCCCAAGCTATGTTTTTGATCTTGTAAATCAATCCGTGTGTCACGCAGTTCTATCACATCTCTCTCTGATATCCAGCTGTCCACTGTTTCACCCTGATCTATTCATTAGGCAGTATGCTCAAAGGATTGAAGTCAATTGATATGAAAGGGCACATTGTTTCTCTAGCGTTCCTCGCTTGTGGGTTGACTCCGGGAGTTCTGTAAATTATCAGTTAACATGATTTTTCCTATTGCCTCAAGACACGATTTTCAATATGTTTTCCATGATCTTTCAAGTTCATAAGGCTAGGTTCCTCTTTGTTCTCTTTTCTAAACAATGGGAAATGTAGAATGTATTTGTGTTTTTTTTTTAATCCAAGCATGGACTATATTTTTCCCTCTTTTCTGGACTAAAATTAGTGACAGCTTGTACAAAAAAAAAAAAAAAAGAACTCACCCTAGTTTTTGGAACACTGTCAATAGACAATAATACAGAAATCAGATGAGGAAAGAAAAGGTGTGTTGGTATAAATCAACTTTTCATCCGTTTCTGGATTTCAGTGATCATCTCTCCGCAGATGACTTTCAGATTCCCTTTTCTCAAATTTCCTGACCTTATCAATGTTTCAGTTTCACATTTCCAACGAATGGCCAGATAGTTTTACCTTAAATTCAACCTATGCCTGATACATTTAATATTTTCTTTTCAAATGAAATCTTTTATTTGCCAGTTACTCAGGGTCAAAATCTTGGTGTTATCATTAAATAGACTCTTTTTCTATGTACCTAGTCCAACAGAACTCATTTCTGCAAGGTGTATTACTTTCTTTCACTACCCTGCTGCAACCCAGACTCTCATTTTTATCTAGAGTGTTGTATTAAGTGGTTTCTTCACTCTCAGCCACTCCTAGCATAAACCCAACTTAACACAACCGCCAGATGAATGTATTTTAAAGCAGAGCTTAAATACAATTCACATTTTTTAGCACAGTATTCATATGTACCCCAAACTTCTGCAACCATAACTGGGGGTTTCAAAACTGAAGGACCACTTTGCAGTGTTCCATCTGTGTTACATTTATGTTCCATTTTCCCTAGAATGCCCCAATTCCCAATTTCGAAGTGCCTTAATTTTATCTATTGCTTACCCTTTACAATCTCCACCTTTTTCAGAAGTCTTCCCTGATACACCCATTCAAAAACAATTCCCCTGCCTCCCACAATATTTTTTATTTCCCTCTTTTTATTTTAGAGAAATAATGCATTTCTTATATCATGTGGTAGATAGTAAGCAGTTAAATATCTAAATAGCATTTTATTGTTCAAGGATATTTTTAGAAATAATCTCAGTATTGTGTGTTTTCATTATTATTTTGATGTGTAGGATATTGGAATCAGATAGATCTGGATTTCAATCCTGCCTTTACCACTTCTTGCTTTATGTTTTTTATCCTCAGTTTATTCACGTGTAACAAGAGATAATAATAATGCCCATTCCATAGGGTTGCTTTCATGAGACTCAAATGAGAATTTTATCAAGCACTTAGATAATGTCTCATATCTACCAAGTGCTCAATAAATATTGAATATTGTTGTACAATGATTGAGATAAAGGAAAGTTAATAATTAAATAATTTGTTCTTCAAACAAGTTTATTTTGTTGGCTAAGGCCTTAATTATTTGAGATTCCTGAAGAATAAAATGGCATATAAAACATTATAGAACCATCAGAAACTATCCCGTTAGAATTACAACCCAAGAAAGCT
This sequence comes from Trichechus manatus latirostris, assembly GCF_000243295.1. Classification (NCBI taxonomy): domain Eukaryota; kingdom Metazoa; phylum Chordata; class Mammalia; order Sirenia; family Trichechidae; genus Trichechus; species Trichechus manatus. The sequence continues at coordinate 1,945,869 of NW_004443972.1, read as the reverse complement.
CAAGCAAACACAAATATCACTTCCCCTTGTACACAGTATTGGTTCTCCTCAATATCTTTCTGTGAGTTACTTCAGAAGAATTCACTCATCTCCCCAGAAAAGATGACTAAGATATGCTCCTTGCCCTGTGGGGGTTCATAATTTAGTTGAGGTAATAGTTCTGTGACAGAAGAATGAACAAACCTGTCTTGGAAGAAGTACAGATAGAATGTTCCTTAGAAACAAGTATGGTGAGACTTCATCATACATACATACATACTTTGTATGTATGAACATGGCAAAGGCACAGTGGTGGAAAAGGGCATCTTGTCTTTGGGGATCATTGCTTGAATATTTTATTTCTTTTCTACTCACTTCTCAGATAAACTTAAAACTTCTAAGGTGAAGAAAATGGGAGAGTAAGCTACTCAGGAAGAAAATCATGCTTGGGAACTCTCTATGTAGCACAAGTCCCACTTCCACAGTAAAATAATCAAGTGAGAGAGGTGGTTTCAGTCACTTTCTCTGTAAATTTTGATGAATGGAGTAGTTATGATGATGGCAAGCATGGATACTACAAATAGATTAAATGCAATTATATATGCTTATCATCAATAATATATACGCATTAAACCAAAACCTGTTACCTTTGAGTTGATTCCGACTCATAGCAACCCTACAGGACAGAGTAGAACTGCCCCATAGAGTTTCCAAGGCTGTAATCTTTATGGAAGCAGACTGTCATATCTTTCTTCCATGAAGCAGATGGTGGTTTGGAATTGCCAACCTTTTGGTTAGCAATCAAGTGCTTAAACACTACACCACAAGGGCTCCTTCTATGCTCATTAACCCTCATGAAATATCAATATCTTTTCAAAAAATTGGAAACATACCAATACAAATATACTTAAAATAAAATCTCAGGTTAAGATTTAGGTGTCATTCTTGCAGATACATTTATCAGCATCTATAGTAACCAATAAGAGATATAATAATAAAGTGATTATCACATTAATATATATAACTATGCTCCCTTTCCTCTTTTTTTTTAAATAATATTTTATTGAGTTTTTTGTGAACGTTTACACAGCAAGTTAGGTTCCCATTTGACAATTTCCACACAAATCGTTCAATGACATTAGTTACCTACATCACAATGTGTCAATATTCTCTTTAATTGTGTTCTGTTTGTTCCCTTTCCAGTATTCTAGATGCCCTATCCCCTTATCTTTTTATCTTTGCTTTTGAGTAATTGTTGACTTTTGGTCTCATACTGATGGTTTTTAAGTAGGGCACTGATTTTATAAGAAATACCCTTTATTTTGTGTGCCGCTCTGCTGTTTTGCTGAAAGGTGATCTCAGGGGATAGGCTCAGTTCTAGGTTTAAAGAGTGTCTCAGGGAAATAGTCTCAAGGAGTCCTCTGTTCACTATGGTTCCAGTTTGTCTATCGTTGTTGTTTTTTAATAAGAATTTGAGTTCTGCTCCATATTTTTCTCCATTCTACCAGGGACCAACTATTGTGGCCCCGGTCAGAGCAGTCAGTGGTGGTAGTTGGGCACCATCTGGTTCTTCTGCTTTCAGGGTAGATGAGATTGTGACTCTTGTAGGCTTGTTTCTTCCCTGCACTTTCGGTTACTTTCTTACTGTTTTGCTCCTGGTGAGTCGAGACCCATAGTTGTGTCTTAGATGGGCACTCCCAAGCTTCAAGACCCCAGATGCTACTCACTTCACTAGGTTGCAGATTATGGTTTCTGTGAACTATGTTATGCCAGTTGACTGAGTTGTCCCATGAGACTATGGACATAAGCTTTCAAACTCAGAAAATTAATTTTTGAAGGTGTTTCGTTATGTCTTTGGAGTATCCGTATTTGTGTCTTCAATGAATATATGTGCCCACACCCACTTGTTTGCATTTACTCATACCTATAGACACTTCTCAAGCCCTGGTGGTGCAGTGGTTAAGAGCTACAGCTTCTAACCAAAAGGTCAGGCAGTTCAAATCCACCAGCCACTTCTTAGAAATCTTATGGGACAGTTCTACTCTGTCCTATAGGGTCGCTATGAGTTGGAATCAACTCAAAGACAACAGGGTTTTTTTTTTTTTTTTAAGATACTTCCAAGGATCACTGGTGGTGCAGTGGTTAAAGTCCTCAGCTGCTAACTGAGAGGTTGGCCTTTCAAACCCATCAGCTGCTCTGTAGGAGAAAAATGTGACAGTCTGCTTCTGTAAAGATTTACAGCCTTGGAAATACTATGGGGAAGTTCTATTCTGTCCTATGGGGTCGCTATGATTGGGAATCGATTCCACAGCAGTGGGTTTGATTTTTTGTTTTTGAATTTTATAGCTACTTCTATCTGTTGTCACCTGTATATGCGTCTGTACCTACCCATATACCAATTTGCCTATACCCTTCCACATGTACTCAAACTTGGGTTACGCTGTCTTCATTACATCCATAATCAGTGCCACTTCCTATCACCAAAAATAATTAGTCTTTACTGTATAAAGCATACTCCCCCCACCTCGTAACCATCAATGAACATTGGTCTGTTTGTATTTATCTATTTCTGTCTTCTTATAAAAGAGAGATCATACAATATTTGTCCTCTTGCCTTGATGTTGATGGCTGCTGGATGATCAGGATGGTGGTTGCTGAAGTTTGGGGTGGCTGTGGCAATTTCTTAAAATAAGACAACAATGAAGTTAGCTGCATCGATTGACTCTTCCTTTCACATAAGATTTCTCTGTAGCATGTGATGCTGTTTGATAGCATTTTACACACAATAGAATTTTTTTCAAAATTGAAGTCATTCCTCTCAAATCCTGCCACTGTTTTATCAACTAAGTGTATGTAATATTCTAAACCTTTGTTGTCATTTCAAAAATGTTCACAGCATCTTCACCAGGAGTAAATTCCATCCAAGAAACCACTTTCTTTGTTCATCCATAAAAAACAACTCCTCATCTGTTACAGTTTTATCATGAGATTGTAGAAATTCAGTCACATCTTCAGGCTATATTTTTAATTCTAGTACTCTTTTTATTTCCACCACATCTGCAGTTACTTCCTCCACTGAAGTCTTGAACTCCTCAGAGTCATCCATGAGGGTTGGAATCAACTTCTTCCAAAGTCCTGTTAATGGTGATATTTTGACCTCCTCCCATGAATCGTAAATGTTCTTAATGGCATCTAGAATGGTAAATTCTTTCCAGAAGGCTTTCAATTTACTTTGCCCAGATCCAGCAGAGGAATTGCTATCTATGGCAGCTATAGCTTTATGAAATGTATTTCTTAAATAATAAAACTTGAAAGGTGAAATTACTCCTTAATCCATGGACTGTAAAATGGATGTTGTGTTAGCAGGCATGAAAACATTAATCTCCTTCTACATCTCCATCAGAGCTCTTGGGTGACCAGGTGCATTGTCAATAAGCAGTAATCTTTTGAAAAGAATCTTTTTTTCTGAGCAGTAGGTCTCAACAGTGGGCTTAAAATATTCAGTAAACCATGGTGTAAACAGATGTGCTATCATCCAGGCTTTGTTGTTCCATTTATAGAGCACAGGCAGAGTAGATTTAGTGTAATTCTTCAGGGCCCTAGGATTTTTGAAATAGTAAATGAGTATTGGCTTCAACTTAAAGTCACCAGCTCCATTGACCCCTAACAAGAGAGTCAGCCAGTCAGCCTGTCCTTTGAAGCTTTGAAGCCAGGCATTGACTTCTCTCTCTAGCTTTGAAAGTCCTAGATGGCATCTTCTTCCAATATAAGGTTGTTTTGTCTACATTGAAAATATTTTGTTTAGTGTAGCCACCTTCATCAATTATTGTAGCTAGATCTTCTGGATAACTTGCTGCAGCTTCTACATCAGCACTTGCTGATTTACCATGCACTTTTATATTATGGAGATGGCTTCTTTCCTTAAACCTCATTAACCAACCTCTGCTAGCTTCAAACTTTTCTTCTGCAACTTCCTCACATCTCTCAGCCTTCATAGAACTGAGAATTAGGAACTTGCTCTGGGTTAGGCTTTGGCTTAAGGGAATGTTGTGGCTTGTTTGATCTTCTATCCAGACCACTAAAACTTTCTCCAATAAGGCTCTTTTGCTTTGTTATCATTTGTGTGTTCACTGGAGTATCACTATTAATGTCCTTCAAGGACTTTTCCTTTGCATTCAGGACTTGGCTATCTGTTTGACACAAGAGGCCTAGCTTTTGGCCTATCTCAGCTTTCAACATACCTTCTTTCTAAGCTTAACCATTTCTAGCTTTTGAGTTAAAGTGAGGGTCATGTGACTCTTTCTTTCACTTGAACACTTAGAAGCTGTTGTAGGACTATTAATTGGCCCAATTTCAGTATTGTTGTGTCTTAGGAAATAGGGAGCCCTGAGGAGAGGGAGAGAGACGGGGAAACAGCCAGTTGGTGGAGCAGTCAGAACACATACAACATTTATGGATTAAATTCATCATCTTATATGGATGTGGTTTGTGGCATCCCAAAACAATTTCAATAGTAACATCAAAGATCACTGATCACATCACCTATCACAGATCACCATAAAAGACATAATAATAATGAAAAGTTTGAAATATTGTGAGAATTACCAAAATGTGACACAGAGACACGAAGTAAGCACATGCTGTTGGACAAATGGCACCTATAGACTTGCTCGATGCAGAGTTGCCACAAACCTTTAATTTGTAAAAATCACATTATCTGTGAAACTCAATAAAGTGAAGTGCAATAAAACAAGGTATGCCTGTGTTAAGTCTTCCAATCCATGAGCACCAGACGTCTTTCCATTCTGTAGGTCTCTTTTTGTCTCTTGTAGTAGTGTTTATGATTTTCATTGTTTAAGTATTTAATGTACCTGGTTAATTCCTAGATATTTTATCCATTTGGAGGCTATTGTAAATGGTACTGTTTTCTCTATTTCTTCTTTGGAGTAGTCTGTATTAATGTAGAGGAACCCAGCTGATTTTTGTGTGTTCATCTTGTACCCTGCAATGTTGCTAAATTCTTCTATTAGTTCCAGCAGCTTTCTTGTGGAATCTTTAGGGTTTTCTATATATAAGATCATGTTATCTGCAAATAGAGATAGTTTTACTTCTTCCTTTCCGATTCGGATACCTTCTATTTCCCTTTCTTGTCTTATTGCTTTGGCTAAAACTTCCAGTACAATGTTGAATAAGAGTGGTGATAATGAGCACCCTTGCCTTTTTCCCATTCTCAAGTGAAGGCTCTCAGCTTTTCTCTGTTGAGTGTAATGTTGGCTGTTGGTTTTGCATATATGCTTCTAAATTTCCCTTCTATTCCTATTTTGCTGAGATTTTTTTTATCAGGAGAGTGTGTTGAATTTTATTGAATGCCTTTTCTGCATCAATTGATATGATCATATGATTCTTTTCCTTTGTTTAATTTATGTGGTGGATTACATCAATTGATTTTCTAATGCTGAATCATCCTTGTAATCCTGGTGTGAATCCCACTTGATCATGGTGTATCCTTTTTTTTTTTTTTTTTTTTGATATGTTGCTAAATTCTGTTGGCTAGAATTTTGTCAAAAATTTTTTCATCTATGCTCATAAGGGGTGTTGGTCTGTGATATTCTTTTATTGTGATGTTTTTGCCTGGTTTATGTATCGGGGTTATTCTGGCTTCATAGAATGAGTTTGGTAGTGTTCCTTCCTTTTCTATGTTTTTGAAGATATTGGGTAGGATTGGTGTCAACTCTTTTCTGAATGTTTGGTAGAATTCTCCAGTGTAGCCATCTGGTCCTGGACTTTTTTTTTGTTGGCAGTTTTCTGATGACATTTTCTATCTCTTCTTTTGTAATGCATCTGTTTAAATTATCTACCTCTGTTTGTGTTAGTTTGGGTAAGTAGTGTGTTTCTAGGAATTTGTTCATTTCATCTAGGTTTTCAACTTTTTTGGAGTACAATTTTTCATAGTAATCAGTTGTGATCTTTTTTATCTCTGTTAGATTGGTTGTAATGTCACCAATTTCATTGCTTAGTTTGATTATTTGCCTCTTCTGGTTTTTTTCTTTTGTCAATCTAGCCAGTGATTTGTGTATTTTATTGATCCTTTCAAAGAACCAATTTCTGGTTTTGTTAATTCTTTCAATTATTTTTCTATTTTCAATTTCATTTATTTCTGCCCTAATATTTATTATTGCTTTTCTTCTGTTAGCTTTGACATCTTTTGTTCTTCATTTTCTATTTGTTCATGTTGTCAGTTTAAGTTAATGATTTTGGATCTTTCTTCTTTTTTAATGTAGATATTTATTGCTATAAACTCCCCCCCGGAGTACTGCTTTTGCTGTGTCCCAAAGGTTTTGATATGTTGTGTTTTCATTTTTGTTTTATTCTATGAATTTTTTAATTTCACCTTTGATTTCTTCTATGACCCAATTGTTTTTTTTATGAGTTGGAATCAACTCAACGGCAATGGGTTTAGCTTAGCTTTGGTTTATTATTTAGTTTCAATATTTATTCTATTTTCCTTATTTATCGGTTGTTGATTTCTAACTTCATACCATTATGGTATGGTTTCAATCTTTTTAAATTTGTTGAGATTTGTTTTGTGTCCTAACATGTGGTCTATTCTCGAAAATGATGTATGTGTGCTGGAGAAGAATGTGTGTTGTTCTGATGTTAGGTGAAGTGTTCTGTATATGTCCATCAGGTCCAATCGGCTTATGGTTTAATCTAAGTTCTAAATGCCCTTAGTGATTTTCTTTTTATATGTGCTGTCTATAATTGAAAGTGGTGTGTTGAAGTCCCCTACTATAATTGTGGAATTGTCTATTTCTCCTTTTATATTAGTTAGTATTTGCTTCATGTATTTTGCTGCATTGCAGTTGGGTGCATATATATTTATAATTGCTATGTCTTCTTGCTGAATTGACCCTTTTATTATTATGCAATGTCCTTCTTTATCTCTTGTAATAAATTTTGATTTAAAGTATATTTTATCTGACATCAGTATGGCCACTCCTGCTCTTTTTTGTTTACTAGTTGCATGAAATATTCTTTCTTTATCCTTTTATTTTTAGTCTATTTGTTTCCTTATGTTTAAGGTGTGCTTCTTGTAGACAGTAAGAGAATGGATCACATTTTTTTAATCCATTCTGCCACTCTCTGTCCTTTGCATGGGGTATTTAGACCATTTACATTTAAGGTTATTACTGAAAATGATGTGTCTACCTTACTTATTTTCTATTTGTTTTTTTTTTTAAGTGTTTCATATCTTCTTTGTTTTTTTATTCTGTTTTTTCTGTTTTTATTTGTATTTAGGTGCTTTCTTGTGATTGAACCTTTTTGTTTTCTTCCTTCTTGTCTTCTGAATGTTTCTTCTTGGTGATTTCTTAGTGGTTACCACATATGTTACATTACACAATTTACAATTACAATGTTTAACACATGAGCAATGGTTAACATACAACCTTAACATAATAAATCTATTCCTGATATACTCCTCCCTCCCCCATTTCTGTTAGTATGTCTCCATTAATATCAATATACAACTTATATTCAATAAGTTTACTTTATACTTATTTCTCAATACTCTTGTCTTTCCATTTGGAGTACTCCCTTGAGTAATACTTGTGAAGTTGGTCTGGTAGTGGCAAATTCCCAGAGCTTCTGTTTGTTTGAGAATGTCTTGATTTCCCCTTTGTTTTTGAATGACAGCTTTGCTGGGTAAAGAATTCTTGGTTGACAATTGTTTTGGCTCAGTATTTTGTATATGTCACTCCATTATTTTCTGGCCTCTAGTGTTTCTGGAAAGAAATTCACACTGATTCTTATGAAAGACCCTTGGTATGTTATATTTTGTTTTTCTCTTGCCACTTTCAGAATTCTCTCCTTGTCCCTGGTTTTCAAGAATTTTATTAGGATATGGCACGAAGTTGATCTTTTTGTGTTTCCTCTAATTGGGGTTTGTGTAGCTTCCTGTATTTGCAGGCTTGGTTCTCTGTTCAAGTCTGGGAAATTCTCTCTGATTATCTCTTGGAAAATTGTTTCTAGGCTTTATTGTTGTCATGGTACTCTGAGATTCCAATAATTCTAACATTAGATTTCTTAATTGAATCCCACATTTCCTTTTGGGTTTGTTTGCTTTTCTTTGTTTTTTCTCTTGTTTCTCTTGAGAGTTGGTAAGCTCCATTATTTTGTCTTTTAGTTCATTTATTCTATCTTCTATCTGTTCAATTCTATTGTTGGATATTTCTCGTACTTTTTCTCATCAGATGCTTTATTCATCAGTTCCAATGGTTCTCTTTGTTTTTTGATGTTTTCAGTTTCTTTGTTAAGTCTCTCATTTTGTTCTTTCATTTGTTTCCTAATTTCTGATAGTTTGTTTTCTGTGTGCTTTTTGCTTTTTAAACATATTTCGCACCTCAGTATGTAAACTATCAATTCTTGGCATTATTCTGGCTCCCATAGAAGAGATTTTCTCTTCTTCATGTTTTGCTTTTGATTGTTCCTTCTTTTCTTGTGATTTTGTGTATTTTACTACCTTTTGTTGAACTTGGGCCATTACTTCCTTTCCTCTTAAATTTCTTTTAATATTTCATTCCCCTTCGTTGACCCAGTTTCTTAGAGAGAAGGATCTAAAGAAGTTTTTGGGTAAAGCTTATAGGGAAAGTGGGTATTTTTTTCCTTAAAATAGGACAAAGTAATTTTTCAGCAGGCAGTATTAACGTAAAACAAGTGGAAAATGCTACTGTCAGAAAATATAGTTTGCTAGTTGCTGTCGAGTTGATTCCAACTCACGGCTACCCCATGTGTGCAGAGTAGAATTATTCCATTGGGTTTTCAAAGCTGTGAACTTTCAAAAGGAGATCACCAGGTCAGGTGCCTCTGGGTGGATTTGCACTGCCAGCCTTTCAGTTAGTAGTCCAGTGCTTAACCATTTGTGCTACCCAATAGCTTATACTTTTGTGTTTGGATCTTATTTATCATGGTGTTCTGAATTTGAGCATCTTTTTTTGTAAAAATGACTCTTTAGTCATCTATGTGAACAAATGGGATTTTAGGCATAGCATCACAAGAGGATTTCCTATGCTGTGTTAAGGCCCCGATATAAGGACGTTACACTGTGAATATAAATAACCTCAGTTTCTCCATACATGCCTCTATATCTGCAGGTGCCTTAAACGGAAACCACCTCTTTAGCTATAGGCAAGCAGGCAAGCTTCCACCACTGTGTTCTTGCTGGTAGGTCATTGGAAGTGAATGCCAATGAGGGCAATTCCCTTGGCAGTCAAACTTGGCAGGAGGCTTATAGGCATAGGACTATTTTAGGACTGCTCTACCTTAGAAGTCTTCCAGGTTTTTTCTTTGTGCTGTGAGGCCATGTCAATTTTTTCCCCAGGCCTGATGCTTCAGAGAAATCTCTTGGGATTAAAGCCAAAGAAGACTGGATGAAGACATGTAGACCACATTGACATTGATTTTCCCCCCATTACTTTCATCAAATGAGCATGGAGAATCTCTGACCCTGTATTTTCAGTGAAAGCCCCCAATTAACCCCACTCATCATGTGTTCACAGAGGCTACAGAAACTGTTTTCTGGACATGGAAAATTCATTATAAAATTCTTAGGAGGCTGATGGCTTTCTGGATTAAAAAAATAAAAACAGTGTCTTTTGGGAAAACCCCTGATGCTATGAGCCAACACTTAATGAGGTGTTAGTGATGTTTACCTTATAACCTGGGCTATGAAGAGAGAGGATGCTGACTTTTTCCTCAGCCCATCTCTTTTTACTCAAGCCTCTTATGCAGGCATCTATTTTTGTTGATTCTTTTTGATGATTGATTCCCACTTCTTAAGATGCTGCCAAATACTCTCTCCCTACACTCTAATAAGGACTTAAGAGCATGAATTTAGATTTCTGTATTTACTTGTTTTACTAAAAACAGGATTATTGGCATTCAAATCCTGGTGGTTAACATGTGTAACTGTGTCTTCTATTATATTTTGTTGGTTAATTCTTGACATTGGTTTAGATTGCATCTATCTTTTTAATAATTAGAAAATTGGCTATTCAGAAATAGTTTCTCTTTTATTTTTTAAACTGAACCACCTTGCAAATTTTTTATAATTTTTATAATTCTATACAGTTTGTCAGTGTAAGTGCTGACTCAGACCAGTATTTTCAAACTTTAGTGTCCAAGGAGGGAAGGAGTGTGCTGTTGCAGAATGGGGTGAGCGGTTGGGGTCTCATAACAATGTATGTAAAAAAAAAAAATTTTGTATGGGAGACTAACTTGAAATGTAAACTTCATTTAATTATAACAATTAAAAAAAAAAAAAACATACTTTAGTGTCCAACCTTGTTGTTGTTGTTAGTTGCCATCGAGTCAGCTGTGACTCATGGCAACCTTATACGTAACAGAACAAAATATTACCCAGTCCTGCACCATTCTCACAAATGTTGGTATATTTGAGCCCATTGTTGCAAATATTGTGTCAATCCAACTCATGGAGGATTTCCCTTGTGTTCACTGACCCTCCTCTACTTTACCGAGCATGATATGCTTTTCTAGTGACTGGTTTTTCCTGATAATATCCAGAATAGGCAAGACAAAGTCTCACTATCCTTGCTTTTAAGGAGTATTCTGGCTGTACTTCCTCCAAAACTAATTTGTTTGTTCCTCTGGCAGTCCACAGTATATTCAATATTCTTCGCCAACAACACAATTCAAATGTGCCAATTCTTTTTCAATCTTCCTTTTTCGTTGTTCAGCTTTTGCATGCATCACCTGGAGGGCTGGTTAAAACACAGATTGTTGGGCCCCACTCCCGGAGTTTCTGATTTAGTGAGTCTGCAGTGCGGGTCTGATAATTTGCATTTCTAACAGGTTCTCAGTTACCATACTTTGAGAATCACTGTAACAAACCAGTGCCTTTCCCATTGCACCAAGTTAGTTTTTTTTTTTCTTTCATTTTTTTAAATGCACTTCTTCATCTCTGTGTGGCTCTGTTGCATTAGTAGTGTTAGTGTTTACTGTATCTTTCAGGAAAACTTGCATTATAGGTTTGGGCTGAATTTACTAACAGCTAGGATACTGTCTGTAGGGTCACTATGAGTTGGATTGACTTGACAACAATGGGTTTAGGATACTGCCACCAAATATGAGTAAGCCTGAGTCTTAGCTACATGCTTGAATACTGGGTCAAAATTATAAGAATGTTGTACTTGAGGGAAGATGATCAAGAAAGGTAGTTTGCCATCTAGGATGCTTTTGCTACCTTTCAAGCCTAATCCTTACCTATTATACATATATATAACTATATATTATATATTTGAACATTTGATAAAATTCATGGACCATAATTATTCTTCTATATTCCACATGCTTCTCTGTTCTTAGAGCAGCATTTCCCCAAATGTACTCCAATAGAAAATCATTTCTGCTGGAAAAGGGGTTACTTGAGAATGAATTCTGTGATCATATCAATTTGGAGGTTATGGGATGTTAAATGGGTTTCTTTATCTTCAAGACTTCCCCCAAATCTTTAATATATTAATGTAACTGATTCCCTTTACCTGAAGATCAATCTACCTGGTTCCATTTATTTTGGTTTAATACTAAACAGAAGGAAATAGTACATACAGGTAGTCTCTGACTTATGAAGGGGTTCTGTTTCAATAACTCTGTTTTAAGCTGGTTCTAAGTCTAATACCTATTTTTTTTAAGTTTTCATTATTATTGTCTTTTATTGTCAGTATCTTTATAAATCCTATCTTTATTTATCTTTGGGGATTGGCATGAGAATGATGATATCGCAAATTATGTGCTACAACATTGTATGTAGTACATACTACTGACGATAAGGTGTATAAAAAGAAAATAAAGGATGGTCACAAGTGCGGTTCATTGTAACTCGAATATGTCATAAGTCAGAGACCACTTGTATATCATAACTAAAATTTTCAGATTCTGATGCATGGTTCATAGTCTTGGAGTCCATACGCTTCTCTGTATCACTGAATACCCCAAAGTTGTGAGGAGTCACAGAAATAGGAGGCATGCTGAAGATACCTTGTTTACAGTGGAAAACCTAAGAAATTTGACTTAACTGCTAATATTTTCTCTTACTTAAATTGTTCAAAATCATTTTCTTTGTTTGCCCATGCTTGGTCAAAATTGTCCGTTTCTGCATCTTTGAGCTATCTTTATGGAGTGTTTTCTATGTGTCAACTTCACTAGATGCTTTGCATATGTCATCTTTAATTTTTGCAGCAAACTGAAAGATACAAAAGTAGAAACAGGTTCAGAGAAACTGAAGTTCCAACATGGTCAGAAATCTAGGAAACAGCTAAGTTGGGGTGAAAATACAGTTATAGTTTTCTCTATAGTTCAAATCTTTCCACTGTATCTTGCTTCTTCTAAGCTGTTGTTTTTGTTACTGGATTTTGTTTTTAAGAATGGAGAGCACATTTTCTTTCGGTATAGATGGCCCATATCTAGTTTACTCTTACCCTTTAGTGGGCACTAATTACTGACTCTGGAATTAATAAAATATTACTGTCCAATCTTTGTATCAACGTCCACTTGTCAACTCATCCATACTAACATTCCACGTTCCATAACCCATGTTCACAGAATTGAGCTTTTGTCCTGGTCTACATTCCCAGGAATTGTGATGATGTTACATAACCTGAAGCCTATATTGACAAGGCCCTCCTGCCATCCTATGAAGGCTTCCCAAGTGAGATCATACAAAAGAAATAGGGGATCAATTTATTATTAGGTGAAGCTTTGATGTAATTATAGAAAACTAAGCTGAACTCTTGAGAATTTTTTTTTTTTTTTTGCAGTATAACGGCCTAAAGTGTTTGTTAACCTTGAACTCAAAGCCACATCTCAGAACTTACATATATATTAGATAAAGACTCAAATATTTTGCTTTCAAATAGCCAAATAGAATATTGATGCTTTAGGCATTTACTGGGTTTAACCTGAACAGACAATTTTATGGCTTCTAACGGAAAGAACTGATATTCAAGAAGAAATGACCCTCTATCTACCTCTTAGTATTTTCCAAGTTTTATTTTTCATTGAGATTTTACCAGAAAATTTATATGAAGTTTTTATTTTCTACCAGGCAAAAGGCTAGGTGCTTTAGTTACTTTGTCTCATTTAATCACTGAAGCAGGCATTATATTAACATTGTTGATATTATCCCATTTCACAAATGGTGAAACAGGCTCTGAGAAGTTAAGCAAATATGCATAGTATTATATAGCTAGTAATTAATGGAGACAGACTTTGATCATGTATATTCCTAACAACCATATCTTGATTTGGCTTACTAGAGTATGTTGACATAAATTCCACGAGTTATGTTTAATTGTTATATCCTCTGCTTTATTGAAGCTCAATATAAGAAGTGGTGATATAAAGAATATTTCTTAATTCACTGTAAAATAATCCTAAATTTTACATTTTATCTTTTGATTTTGCCTTACATAGGAACTAATATGATAAATTACCTCTAAATTTGGCTTTAAGAAAAAGCTTTATCTCTCAAGGAACTGTTTTCTTTTATTGTAATAAATAGAAGTATATAGCATATTGTAATTTTTTTTTTTGCTTCCAGGAAACTTAAGACTAAATCATGGCAAGTATATTAGGAGATTGATTTATTTTCTTCTTCATCATTAAAAAAAAATAATTTCATATTGAACCAAAAAAAATTTCATATTGAATAGTTTTACTGAAAGAATTTAAAATCCATTTTTGAAGAAGAGGAGGTTTAAATTATAAATCATGAACATAGATCTAGAATCAAAACCTGTGTTTTTTAACTGAGACATCTTAAATCTCTTCTTCTCTCTTTTTCTCCCCCATCTATCTAATGTGTTGCCCTTATCCTATATTATTATTTTAAATTTTCAAAGCTGAATTTATTGCCATAGCAAAAGTCTTAAGCATTAATCTTTCAAAACCTGAATCAAATATTTATTTAAGAAAAAGCTTGCAACATTATTTCAAAGGGCAGACTTACTAATTAGATTTGGTTTAAAAATGAAGAAATGCCAATTCCTTGTTCACAGTTTATTTTACATTTTACAAGCATTTGCGCTTGCTTTCTTTTCCCCTCCTGTCCTTCCCAAACATTCCAGTCATTATCACATCATATTTATAGCAGTCTTTCCTCTGAAAATGTGTTCATGGAACGATGACCATGTTTCATATATAAAAACGAATCCAAAGTAAAGTGATTGAAAATATGCATATTGTATTTAAGATGATGTCAAAGCAACCGGGCAACTTGGTGACTTCAGGCACTTGAGCACTTCAGGTGTTCAATGCATATCGTTATCTGGCCAAGGGTATACTAAAATGAGTCCAGATAGTTACTTGGCATTGTGGCAAACAAAAAAAGTTGACTAAATTTTGCATTTCCAACAACTGATTCTGCTAATGCCCATACGGTAATTAGCTACAGGTGTTTTCAATCGCTTTAACATGCTGTGTCTGGCTTCACACAATATGCTTTTGTGAGCAGATAGGGCAGAGGGCTTCTCATGCCCTATATCCCAAAGATGTGAACCAAATACTGCTAACGTTTCCAGTTTTGCTTGTTAAATAATCTGCATGAACTAAAAAATATGCAATATGCACATCTGCCCTCTAATATTTACAATCCTTTATTTTTTTATTTAATTTGTTGTATGTATAAAATACCATTTATTTACACTCAACTTTTTTTCCTTGTAGAGCTTCAAAAATCTTTTTGTGCATTAGCAGGGTTCTGAGAATATTGCAGCAGAAAACCTTATTAAGTATGTTACAAGATAACCTAATTTGTCAAATCTGAGATCATTGGGGCTGACAGAGCGAATGTTACTTTTCAGGGCAATTGTTGAAATAGCCCTAGAACAAAACGTTTGGATAGAAGCAATTTATTAATTGCCAGATGAATTGTGATGAAAGAGAAAGAAATAATATAATTTCTCCCTGTTTATGATTAAATAACTCATGCATTTTGGAAAAAGGACAAAGAATAACATTTATTTCTAATTTTAACTGAGTTCAGGTTTGGAGGTGCTCTCTCTGGATTTCACTTCTCCCAAATACATTTTGAGTAGCTGGATCAAAATAATTTCCTCATATAACTCACATGGGTCAATGTCTATATCTTTAGTATTCTGATGCTTGAAAGTGACACTATAAAATAATTATGCTTGGGTTTGTGAAGTTTACTGGCTGTACTGTCACTTTTATATTTATTAGCAGGTTATATTTATTAGCATATATTATAAAGTGAAGTGGGGATTTGTCAATTTTATGGTCTATTAATCAAGGTAGATAGCACATAGATAATTCAGGACTTAAAGCAAACTGGTTAGTTGGACTGTAAGTACTGATCAATTATGCAGATAACCAAGAGTGCACGCTTCACTTTCTGCCGTCTACATAATCCCTGAATATATGGCCAAGAAAGATAAATGCCTAACCGATCACTTGGGTGTTATTTTTATATGACATAAACTAATCTGACTCAACTTCCCTCCCCCCCCCACCTCCTTTTTAATGTCTGATTTGCAGAAAATGATGGAAAGTCTTGTACTATGTCTCCATGCTGCCTCTAACAGCATCTTTGGTCACAGCTCGCCTGGACTGGAGGAGAGAAGACATCCTTTTCCACCAGCTACATGGTGGTCAACTCAGTTAAGTTCTGCATTGAGGGGAAGGACTGAACTCTCTTTTGTTTCACATTCTTGAAGGCTTTTCCTGGCTGGTGTTGATTTGGCAGGAGTGTGTACTTGGGCTATTGGGTTTCTGCCAGTCACTTGGTCCTGAAACTGGAGTTAGTGGGATCCTGCCAAAGATTAGACAGAGAAATCTGGATGCATGCTGGCAACCCAAGCAAGCAGCTCTGGCCAAATTGGCACCGTTGGGAAAACCTTGGAGAATCACAATTACTTTAGACAAAATACGAAGTCTGTGAGCTTTCTAAACATTATGTAAATGGGCCCTGATTCCTAATTCACAGAAGCACAGAAGTCTATCACTTGCATTGCATCTGTAAATGTATTAGTGCCCTGATTCATGTCAAATTGAACCTTGGTTTGCAAAGATAAAACTGAAAGGCTTCTGCACGTGCAGTAGCAGGCAGAAAACTCAGGCACTCAATGTCTCTCTCAGAATTCTGGTTGTCGTCCCTGTTGTGGACCAGGGACTACCAATCTGTGGTTGTAGATGGGTGTTGAGAATGCTGATGTTGAATATTAACAGTACTGTTGATTGAGAATCTGATCTTCATGCTTCACATGTATTATCTCATTTAAGATAATCCTCACAATAGACCCGTGAGGCAGGCACTATTATTATTCCCATTTTAATCAGAGAGCTGTGTTTCAAACCCAGGTTTCCCAAAACGCTGAGGCTGGTCATTTTATCCTCATGAGTAGCTTGTAGTGTTTCCCTAGGGAGCTTTTGAAAATGTTGACTCCTGAGTTCCATGCCACCTGATTTCATAGATCTGGGATGACACCCCAGAATCTACTTTGTAACAAGTATCACAGATCATTCCGATCCAGATGGTTGAGGGCCAGCCTTTGAGAAATACTGCTCTGTAGTCTCTTGATTAGACCTAAGCATGCAAACATGTGTCAGAATTAAAACCAGTTGCCTGTGGAGTCGATTCCGATTCATGGTGACTCCATGTGTCTCATAGTGGAACTGTGCTCCATAAGATTTTTAATGGCTGTGATCTTTTGGAAGTAGTTTGCCAGGTCTTTCTTCCAAGGTGCTTCTGGGTGGAGTGAACCGCCAACCTTTTGGCTAGTAGCTGGGTGCTTAAGTGTTTGCACTGCACGTGGGGTCACCATGAGTCAGAATATGTTAGAATATGCATCATTTCCTCAAACTGCTTGTAATATGAAGCTAAGAAGCCTCAGCCACAGCCCATTCTATGATGTTGCCCTGACTTTCCTGAACAACACCCCACACCTACTGTTCTACAGACCCCTTGTTTACTCTAGAGTGCTTAGCTTGCCCCAATTTTGAGTATCACTGAATTGTGCTCATTGTCCTGGAAACCCCCAAAGTGATCTGAAGCATACTTAAAGTGTTTGGGTAAACATTTATATACCAGACTTACTTAGAAGTCTTGTTGCAAAACAGAAACACTCAGTCCTTTTAGTAACTTGTTTCAATAATCTGCATTAACAATGCTTTTTCCTCTCAGGGAGGAGAAAACTTATCTTGCTGTACCATGGAGAACTTAATGAAGTTATTTGAAATCATCAAAGAAAGTTATGTAATTGCTTAAGTACCTTAATCTACTATTCTGAAAAATAGGGGTAAAATGTTTTGAGAAATAATCTGGAAAGCTCCTAATATTGTCAAGCTCATCTGTGTCTTTTTTCTCCCCCATTGAATACATCTTATGTTTTCTTTACAAGAGAAGAACCTATGACAAGTCCAGTGCTCTTGCTTCCTGAGCTTAGACAGAATTAGAAGTCTGAAAATGTGAGAGTTTTAAAAACATCAACAGAAGATAAAATAAGAGAGGCACTTTATGAGCCGCAAGAATAGTTTCCTTAAGACTAAAAGAACATTTCCATGTTTATTTTATATTTTACCTGATATGGATTTTCAGTAATATTAAGTTATACTCAAAAACAGAATCTAATTTTAAAAATTCTGCTGTTTAAAAAATCAAGTGAACACTATATGTATGTTAACTCATGACTTTAAGATAAAAATGGTTTATTTTGAATCTCTTATAAACAAAACTTTCCCTTAAAAAATTGGATGTGCTCAAATTAATCAATGTAACTTATGGTTTTTCCATTTACATTTACCTTGAAATTACAGCGATTTCGGAGGATATTAAATTTTATTTGATTTAACATCTTGCCTGAGTGGCCGTATTTCTTTAGCGAGTAGCTAGACAACTGTTTGTAGCAATTCTGATGATGACTTATTATTTGCCAAATAAGGGGATTTAAATGTCACACTTGGTTTTAATTTTGCCTGGCTGGTGTTATGAAATTCTTTTTTTTTTTTAAAAAAAAGTCTCCTACCAGCCTTCTTGAGGGTAGACATTCCCAGAGGTATAAGGTGCAAGAATCAGGAAAATTATGTTTTGATATCTCTATGATACTTCAGGCTTATGGCTTTTAGTTTTTTCCTCCTTAAATTTTTTTTTTTCTTTTTTAACCAAGCAGTATCCTGGTTACATGGTTGATGCAGACGAACAGTAGACTGTTGCTAGGTCACTGCTGTTTAGAGATAAGAATGTAAACACAATATGGGTGATATTTATATCAGATAAAAAATGTATTATATATCACACATACATGAAGGATGTGACTGAATTTGTGGTGTTATAAACAAAGGGCCAATTGTAATAGAGCTTTGCCTTGCTTATTCCAGTAATTCTTCTTTATGTAAAAATGTTGATGATGCTTCTAAAAGACAAAAGAGATAATTTGTTAGTTTTAAGTAGTGACTTGTATTTTTGAGGTCAATGAAATTAGGCTTGAGAAAAAGGAACAGAAGAACAATTGGAACGTCTTGGGAGAAAGTGACAAGAGAAGTGAGTAGTTGGGGTTATAGTGACACAAGTGGGAAGCAGGGGTGAATGAATGGATTGGTGGAATAGATGGTATCTTAGTCATCTAGTGCTGCTCTAACAGAAATACCACAAGTGGATGGCTTTAACAAAGAGAAATGTATTCTCTCACAGTCTAGTAGGCTGCAAGTCCAAACTCAGGGCATCAGCTCCAGGGGAAGGCTTTCTCTGTCTGTCAGTTCTGGAGGAAGGTCCTTGTTATCACTCTTCCCCTGGTCAAGGAGCTTCTCAGGTGCAGGGATCCCTGGTTCGAAGGAAGCGCTCTGCTCCCAGTGCTGCTTTCTTAGTGGTATGGGGTCCCCAACTCTCTGCTTGCTTCCCTTACCTTATATCTCTTGAGAGATAAAAGGTAGTACATGCCACACCCCAGGGAAACTCCCCTTACATTGGATCAGGGATGTGACCTGGGTAAGGTTGTTACATCCCACCCTAATCCTCTTATCTTGCCTCATTAACCACAGGAACAGATTAGGATTTACAACACACAGGAAAATTACAATCACAAAATGGAGGACAACCACACAATACTGGGAATCATGGCCCAGCCAGACTGATATACACATATTTTTGGAGGACACAATTCAATCCATGACAGATGGGAAGGGGGAGCCCATTCCATCTGGGAAGACTAACACAAGTAAAGGGATGAGAGGGATATTATCAAGGCATGTGCAGAATCAGAAAGAAATATATTTGAAAAAATTCAGAAATCCAATTACAGAATAAAAATAAGTGAGGTTAGAGATGTATGAGAGTGTCATTTGATGGAGGACTTTGCTTCTAGATTTGAAGATTTAGGGTTTTTAATAGGTGACATGATCTTCAGAAATTTCTAGAATTTCTGGGACTTGTATGCATAATTATGGAGAAAATAGTAACACTAACCCAGAGGAAACACAAAGTACACATTCCTGCATGACAACGAACACTGGAGTTGAGTAGCATCTGCCATTTTAGACAGGGCATAAGCTCTCTAGGTAGCCAGGGTTGTCATCCAGACCCCTTAGTCACTCATTACCTGCCTAACTCCTGTGGGTATCTGAGTTTGCAAACCTTAACTTAGGAGTTATAGGTGGAAAAGGGCAGAACTTGGGTCTCATATCACTTATTTCTGAAGATGACAGATGATCCCTACATTTTGCTAGGCTTCTCCCAAAAACAAAAATAAATCCATTGCCATTGAATCGATTCTGACTCAAGATGACCCTATATGCTAAAGAGTAGAATTGCTCCATAGAGTTTTCTTGGCTGTAATCTTTATAGAAGCAGATGGTCAGGACTTTCTTCCGTGGTGCCACTAGGTTGGTTCAAACTGCCAACGAATTGTGAACCAAGAGACTAAGTCATCGTGCATCTCTGTCAATGGGCCACATATCACTCACTGACAGGAAAATGTCAGTCAGACTCCTGGCTGGTTGTTTTGAATGATACACAAAGTTTTCATGTTATTGATTGAACTGTCATTCACTGTGTTGGCATCTCAGAGAAATAGCCTAAGGTAGAAATACAATTTTGATCCAAACTTGGGTTCACTGGTTGGGGGAAGTTTCTCTAGCACACCAGCTTTATGGAGTTTTTCAGAGAGAGTCATCATAGTGTAACCATTGCCCTGTAGTCGAAAGATCTGAATTACATTTCTGCCTTAGCACCTCTCGGAGAGTTTTAAAAGTTCTCTAGGTGAATGTGTAGCTGGGTTTGAGAGCTATGGCTCTAAGTCATTAACATTCGTTTGCTGCTTTCTAAGGTGTCTGATGTGAACAAAGTTAGATAGTTGTCTAAACAGGCGATTCTAGGGTAGAAGTTTCTTGAAACTGAAGCAGAGAAAGAGAGGGGGCACATCTTGAGGTAGCATAGCTGGGTTTGGACAATCAGAATCTTAACTACTATCAAGAGAAGCCAAGCTCGTAGCTAGGAAAAGCATCAAAATATCAAGTCTAAAAATTGAGTTTGGGTGAGCAATGAAGAACAGCAAGCTGGGTAGCTAGGGGTGAGGACAACAGCTAGTCAGGTATGAAAAAGGTCTTTCAGAGGGATGCCCAAGACTGAGTTCAGCTCTAAACTGTGAGTGGAGTCCCCCTTTCACAGCATTTCTTTTGCAGGCAGCAAAGTTACAGGCATGTCAGCAAAGGCTTGAGCTTCAGAAAACTGAAGATCATAATGTTATTGCAGAGATTGTATAGAAGAAGGAATGTATTTAAACTCATTGCATGTGAAAAAAGATTTTTAAAGCACCCTTATACCTTCTTCCCCACAAAGAAGTTCATATGGAGTGTCAGAAATCAGTGGGCCTATTCCAAACAGCCTCATGAATAATCTGTTCTCTCTAAAACCCTTATCCTAATAGAAATATTTACTGTTTTCTCTGAGTCCACATTAGATTTTACTTTCAATTCAGTGATTTCAAAATCTCTAGTAATGCTATGCCACCTCATCTTTTTTTGGAGAATAGCTGTAGTTTTGGGAAAAGACTGGGTTGAAATCCCAGTCCCATCACTTGGTCAGGTTACTTAGCCTCTCTCAGCTTCAGTGTTCTCATGTTTAATATGGGAATATATCATCTGTATCCCCTTGTGATGATTGGAGCAAGTACCTAATCCCATGCTTATGTACAGTAGCTATTTCAAAACACTAACGTTTGCCTTGACCAAATGGAGAGAGAAGACAAAGACAAATGCTTAATACTGCATGGGGACTTAAAGAACTCAAAGGCGAGAATAGCTAATTCTCCTAAGAGATATGCATCAGTAGCAATCATTTTGACTTAAACTTTTTCCCATAAATTTTACCTAGTTCCTGTACTCCAGAGACTGAGTAGTTAAGTTGGCATGAGGTGTGAGTTTGATGAATTATACCCAACTTTGTTTCACAGTCTTGACATCCACCAGTTGTGAGATGTAGATAGCATTTTACTTAGAGGAATGTAAACTATTGGAAAATCAGAGCCTTTACACTTTCCACGAACGCATACATTATCTTTTACTTTGGTTTAAAATTCCAGTGCGTGATTTTTCTTTTTTTTTAACCTGAGATTTTGAGATAGCTTTAAAATTTCAAAAGATACTAAATCAATTTTGTTTCTCAGGCAGCAGGATGGGAAAGCTTTTTTTTTTTTCCCTTCTTCATCTTCTTCTGATTAATGGAATTGGCTCTAGTTGGCAATGAGTGTCAGAGTAGCTACATTTTAAAAAGTGTGCCTGTGGTTCACTTAATACATTTGTTTATGTTGAGTGTGCCCATTTCAGATTTCAAAGTACTGATGTGTCATATTATTTATGTAGCATAGAGTTCAAAATAGGGCAGAAATAATTCATTTTTTGTTGATTCATCCAATAGTTATTTATTGAAACTTTTTTTTTGTCAGTCCCTGTGCTCCTAAATGCTATAGGTACTGAGAAGAATGATTCAGATACTACTTTCAAGAACACTCAATCTAGCAAACATCAATGCCAAGCAAAACATTATTTACATAGAAGTAGCAAGCTATAATGAAAGGACTATGGTTGTAATGGCTTATATTCTGGCTTTGTCATGTATTAGCTGTGTGTTCTTGGACAAAGAATAAGCTTCAGTAATTATTAATACCTCCCTTGCAAAGTGCAAATGGGGATGATCTCTAATGCACGTAAAGGGCCTAGAACAGTGCCTGGCACATAGTTGATACAAGCATAAGGAAGTCACTATGATATTTAATACAATAACTGTCAGTTAGGCTAAATAGACAATATTATTATTATTCACATTTTACGAGGTCGATGCCAAGATTCAATATAGTTAAAAAAACTTGTGCAAGGCTACATAGTTTCCAAATGACAGTGCCTAGATTCAAACAAACCCCGATCTTCAGACTCAGAACTTGAGCTCCATCCACTTTGACTCTTTCCACACGTTATACTGCTGAACCTTTTAAGATGTTTTCTATTAGTGGTTCAGACATGTGATTTGGGGTATATGATACAAAATATTTCAGGAATAGGGAATACTTGTTGTCCCATTTCTTTTTCCACAAAGAAAAAAATACAGCATTATGTAGGAAGGAGGGTACCATAACTTGAGTTTAGGTGAGATTTAAGTATCTATGGCCATATTTGAGAAACATCTGCCTGACATATCAATAAATATTTATTGGACAAAATGGTAAGAATGACCACCAGAAGTCCATTTGGATGAACTTTGAACTTCTCCAGAGAGTTCATTCTGAAGATAGAAAGAAGTTTGGACTGAGTTTGACATGATAAGAAAGATTTAGCTGTCTGGATTGGAGAATAAGGAATTATAAGTATAAAGAAGTGTCTTTCATTTGAATTTCCCTCATTTGGATTAATGCCCAGGGGCAGGGGTGCAAAAAGAAAAAGTGGATGAATAGTTCCAGCAAGAATCCTGAAAACCCTATTGGGTGCCAGTGTGGGGTTGGGGTTGGGAAACAATTAATTGCTTAATTAATTAACTGCTTTGGACCCTTCTGAACGCGTCTCAAAAGCAAATAGCAACTTCCATTCTTCCCCTTCCATCCAAGATCGGTTCCATTGAACTATCTAGTGGGGCAGAAGGAAGGCTCTGGTCCGTGGGTGACCAGGCTGGAGACAGTGAGACCTAACATGGAAAAAGCAATGCTCAGGATAAACATTATTGCTTGTGAGCATGCATTGAACAATCCTGTGGATTTCCAGAAATATTTAATGGGAAGACTTTGAAGGGAACTCAACTTACGGAGATAGTAATCAGTAAAATATGGGTGTTATAGAAAATGTAACTCCATCTGAATTTCCATGCTATGTGGTATGGTGATATTTGTGTTAAATGCATGACAGACATTGTTACAAAGGAAACTTTACATATATTGCAACCACTTTTATATCTGGGAATATTTCACATGCTATAGTGTTTTCTTGATCTGGTTGTAATAGATTCTATGCAGCAAATTATCTTGAACAGTAAGTAGACAACATTGTTTTTGATACCAGCTCACTGATTCATGTACATGCAATGTCTTTACCTATAACATCTCCTCCCACTCCAGTTTTACCCTTTTTAGAAGGAATCTATCCTTTTTCAATATTCTTTTGATACTAATCACTGTATGTCTTTGATTTTAGCTATTCATGCACTTTTTTCACCGTGTCTACAAGATTAAGATATTTGAGAACAGGGTTCATGGTTTATTCAAGTTTGTAGACTCCTCATCCTGGACAGTATGCTTAGCATAATAAACCTCAATAAATATTTATTAGAGTGACCAAATGAATGAATGAGTAGGAAATTCAGGTTCCTTGCCTGGGAGTCCTTAAAAGAAGAGCTGGTCATCAGAGCAGTTAGTTGAGAGACTTGGAATAAGAGAAGACACAGCAATTAAACATAAAGCATGGAACACTGAAGTGGAAGCTGAAGATGGCAAAACCATCTGGTGATTGAGACTCTTCCTGCTGCTCACAAGAGCATATACAACAGAAAGGAAGGCCAAGGGTAAGTGGTGCCTCATGGTTTCTGGTCCAAAGATTGATTGCAGTGAGTATGCCCAGAAAAAGTAACAAGGCCTACCTAAGATCCAAGGGAAGGATACGTGTATCTCATCTCTAGATGGAAGGAGGGACAAAGAGTTTGTAACATTCTTAATCTATGCATCAACAATGTTACCTTCTGGGAATTCTAAACTGTTCCCACAGGGGTCAAGTCCCTAACCCCCAACCTTACTCCACTTTTCTGATCAGGGATGCAATAACCAATAAACAATGTAAGCACATGCTTAGGGAATCAACAAAACAGGGCACCAGTTGTCCAAAGCAAAGACCCATAGATGCCAAGCAGATAGGACACAAGGAAAAGCAAGCACCAACGTGGAAGGGAACTGGCAGGGCACTAAACAAAGTTGAGTGAGAATGTGCCAGCTGAAAATAAAGTTCATGTAGAGTCACAAGGACAACCATGCACAAGGTTATTTAAGCTATGACACCCCTAATACTTCAACACCTTCGTTGACATCTGTCTCTTATGGTCCTCTCCTGTGTAATTAAAATTCCTTATCTCAGTGGAAGCTCCGTATCATTTTCCAAAATGGTTGTATCATTTTGCATTCCCACCAGCAGTGCAAAAGTGTTCCGATCTCCCCACAGCCCCTCCAACATTTGTTATTTCCAGTGTTTTTGATTC
>NW_004443972.1:1875076-1921039 GCF_000243295.1 Trichechus manatus latirostris | reverse complement strand
GGCAGGTCTAGCTGAAGAGGAGTTACTGGGATGGGTTGTTTGTGGCACTTACTACAGCCACCAGGGCGGGTAGGTAATCAGTGCAGGGCAGGTTCTAGTAGGCTGTGCCTGTGCTGCTCGGTGGTGTGATGTTAAGTGCACAGTGCAGGTATGCAGAATGGAGAGGGGAGATTGTTATGTGTGGAGCTAAGATGGATATGGGAGAGAAGAGAGAGGAACAGGAGCCAGAAACATACAAACAAAGAAAAAAGAGTGCTAGGGCAGCTTGAGGTTGTAGTGGAGAGATGAGAGACTATGAAATGGAGAAAAACAAAGAGGTGAAGAAGAAGGAAAAAAAAAAGAAAAGAAAAGAATGAATAAATAAAAATTAGAAAGAAAAAAGAACAGCAAAGCTCCAGGGATCCCCCCGGTGTAGCTACGAGGTCTGGGGAAGTTGTTCCCAGGTGTTGCAGTACAGCCTGGCTAGAAGGCGTAGAGGTATTCGGCGCCAGGTATTCTATTCAGGGAACAAGAAGAAAAAGAAGGTATAGAGAGGCGAGAAACTGAGTAATGAAGAAAGACAAAAAGGGAAAAAGAGGGAAAAGTAAACAAAACAATTAAAAAAAAAAAAAGAACAAGAAAATCCCCCAAAGAAACAGGAAAAAAAAAAAAAAAACACACAAAAAGAAACGTTCTTAGGGATCCCTCTGTGCGTCTGCGCAAGCTGAGGAGGTAGGTCCCAAGCTGCATAGCACTGCCTGGCCAGAACAGGCTCCCAATTTGAGAAAAGGAAAAGAAAACAAACAATTCAAAAAAATAAACAAACAGAAGCCCCAGGATCCCACCAGTGTGGCAGCCCAGACTGGGCAGCAGTTCCACACACAAACAGAGCTCTGCAGCCCCCCAGGAAGAAGCAAAGATGGTGCATGTAGCCAGGCATTTGAGCGAAAGGAGGGGGAGTTGGTGAGAGGTAAGGAAGAAATCAAAAAAGCGGAAAAAAGCAACATTAGCAGGCAACAAATGGCACTCAGGGAGCTGGCCAGTGCTGGCGGGTGGAATCCAAGCAACCAGTGCTTCCCGGCTAAGAGACTGTGGCTGTGGGAATCAGAGGATGCCGAGTAGGGGTGAAGAAGCATGGGGGGTGGGAAAGCATATATCGCAAATTACTGGTTGTTTTGTCTCCTGCTGGAAGATCCATGAAGCTGCTGTCTTGTACCCCCTATTTGCTGGTCTCTGATAGGGGTCCAAGATGGCGGATCTGCACTGTGTTATCTGATTGGGGACCTCTGCATGAATCTCTCCTCGCTCTCCATTCTCTGTCAGTTTTCTCACTCCATTTGGTGCTTGGCTGAGTTCTTTATTTCTTCATTTGATGTTTTAGGGTTTCAGGATTGCTGTTTTCTCTGTTAGGCTTAGTTTTTCGGATCTTTGCTGTGGAGGGACGGTGTGGTGCTTCTGCCTAGAGTGCCATTTTGCCAGAAGTTGTCCACTAAAAGTTTTGTGATCCATTTCATCTCATTCCTTTAAAATGGCACACACCACTTTTGAGTTAAGTTGCTAATAATATAGTTGCATTTAAAAAGAAATTACCTCATGGATAGCTAAGACACACAAGCACACACACACACAAACATGTATATATGTAACTCACATATCCTATTCAGATGTGTGAGTAAGCAGAAGAAGGGGCACCACAGATTATCAGTGTTTAGGGCCCTCACATGCCTTAATCCGGCCCTGTTTCTGATGTACACTTAGCAAAGTTTGACTTATTAATTTAAGATAAATTTAATAGATTATTAAAAAAAAAAGAAGAGTTGCCATTGAGTCAATTCTGACTCATAGTGACCTCATATGTTTCAGAGTAGAATTATCCTCCATAAGCTTCTCAATGGCTGCTGTCTTTTGGAAGTAGATTGCTGGGCTTTTCTTTCTAGGTGCATCTGGGTGGATTGGAACTGTCAGCTTTTCAGTCAGTAGCCAAGCATTTAACCATTTGTGCCACCCAGGGACTCCTTCATGTAAGTCGGGTCTCCCTTGATATCTGTCCAGCAACATGAGTTATAAAGTTGCATTTTTATTCTGATTGCCCAGCAGGTAAATATTGAGTCAGCCACAGACATATGAGCACACCTTTCCAAGGCATACATTAATTCTCCAGGACAGTACAATTTAAATATATAAGGGGAATGAAGTATTTTTTTCTAGCTGCTTTCATAATTTACAAGGGTTTTCTTTCACAATAGAATTATTATTTCATATTTTCATATGAAACCATCGTAGTTACTTTTCTTAAGCCCATCTTTATTCTCCCTTCATCTGTTCTTTCATATTATGGTCTCTTATTTTGGGAATAAGACATTAGACATTTGCTATACCAAATGCATCTTAATAGCCAAGTCTTTAGGAAAAAAAAAAGAAAAAAAAAGAACTAAATCAAATAATAGTGTCTAATTAAATGATTAGCTACGGCCTCTCTTGTGTCTCTTTTGGGAAGAGAAGGCATGATTTTACCCTTTTAGTTATATAAAGCATATTTTTATATTCATAACATTTTGTATCTATGCAAGAGAATAAATATGTGTATTGAAAATCATGACTTCAGAGCTGAAAAAAACTGAATATCTGGCCTAGTGGTTTTCAAACTTTAAAAAATTATCATAATTTTTACCCCCAATTTATATTTCAATTAAATATAATTGATCCCAAATACATAAAACAGATGAAATCAGAGCTACCATGGTTTAAGTTGGAGAAAGTAGGAGTTGTGGTGCCTCAGCCACTATCCTACCCCTTCACTGTCCCACTTTTCCTCTTGCAAGGTAGCTTCTGAAGAACTCCTAAGAAAACCTAAAGTTCAGTGGAACACATCCCATCCTCCTCCTAAGGTGGAAGAATTGGAGGTCCAGTTTGCTTAAGTGATTTGTCCACAGCTAGTTAATAATAAGTACTGACAACAAATATTTAATGAGCAATTAACATGAACCAGGTACTATTTTAGGCACTTGGCATGATTTAAAGCTCTAATCTCCTCATCACCTCTATGATGTAGATACTCTCACTGTGCCCAGTTTACAGATGAGGAAACAGAGGTCAGAGAGTTTAAGAAATTAAAGACAAACTTAAGACTAAAATTCAGGTCTCCTTAACCTTCAGGCTAATTCTCTTGCCACTCTACAGTTCTTCCTCTCACAGAAATACCTTTAAAACCACCACACAATGATTAAAACTGACTTTTAACATCAATAAAAGCATACAATTCATTATTAGCTCTCTGTTTTTTTAGGTTCTTACCAGAACTTAAGAAGTCATTTAGAGGCCAGAGAACCTTAAAAATTTGACATTTCCACATCCCCTCAGGATTTAACTCAAGTTTCAGGCTGCTATGGGTCACATGTTTCAGTACCAGAGAGGTTGCTCAAACTGGGAACTTGAGGGTGAGAAACCCACTGAAGCATGGCGGGAACAATGGTGAAAAGAATATCTGGAAAGACATTTCCAGCATGGGCAAAATTAGACTTGGGTTTCACCTGTGATAACTGGGAAAATCTTATATTTTCTTTCTACTTTTCCTTTCTCTAGGGCAGGGACTCTGCCCACAAATATAGCTTGAAGTTCCCCTTGTGCATTGTAGGGCTTGAATACGTATTTGTTGAACTAATGGACAAATTGGCAGCATTATCTCTTTCTCTAATTAACCAAGTGAGGCCCAGCAGCTCTCTTCCTTTATCCCTCCCGAGCCTGCCCTGGCTATTAATGGAACAAAGTCCAGCTGCAGAGTGATGGGGGCAGCCATCTGCCAATTAGCAGTTAAGGGGTAGAGAAGAGGCCCAGGATGTCTAAATGACCTACCAATTGGATAATCCACTTGTGGTTAATTGAGAACAAGATTCAATTACCACATTTAAACACTGTTCATCTGAAAAATCCCAGCAATCTTTAAATCATGAATGAATGATGCAACTCTGATGCACAGCACTTGAATATGTTTCCAGGTGAGTGAGATTGTTTAATTTGAATTAATATGGGTAAAATTGATTAACTTCCTTATCTGGGGTAAAATGGGTAGATGGAAAGAAGACGATATCTGAAAGGCTAAGATGTTTGAAGCCTGGAAGAGTATTCAAATTGAATAAAGAAAGTTCTGAATTTGTGAATTCAGACATATGCATATGTGGAAAGAAGGAAATAATTTTTAAATACTAGTATTTCAGGTGATTTAAGGTCTTTAACTCAAACTTCCAACCCCATTTTACTTGAATGTACAAATGATGGTTTTATCTCCTGGGATGGCCTGTAAAAGTGAATATTTGTTCAACATTTTAAGATCCTCGAATTGAAAATGCTGTGTAAATACTGGGCCAGATTAGCTTGCCATGTGTCTCCCTGTGTGCACAGAGCTTTCACTGACTTTAACGGGTGGAATGTGGTGGGAGAATCTGGCTCATTATTAGTTTTCCTATTTTGATTTGATCAACTGTTGTCAACTACAGACATTGGTAATTACCCACAGAAAAGGAGACGAGGGAGAAAAATAACTTGCTATCATAATATTTATCTTATCAGTTATGGTATTTTCCTATATTGAAAAAAAATATTGTGGTGAATTGTGTAACATAGCTAAGTACTGATTTTACAGTGCCCTTGACTTGAGTGTATTTTTTTATACAATTTTTTAATTCTCAAATAGAAACTACTTGTTTATAGAGTAGTGGTGCTTCATTTATCCTCGTGCCCTGTTACTCCTCCTTTCACTCCCTTTCTGCTCCAGTTTGCCCCTTAGATCCAGTTGTGGATTGAACTGCACCCCCAAAAAATATGTGTTGTGATCCTAAACCTCTATATCTGTGAATGTTATCCCATTTGGAAATAGGACTTTCTTCGTTAATGTGTTAAGTTAGGATGTGTTTTAAACCAATCACCTTTGAAATACAAAAAGAGCAGATTAGGCCAGGGCTTAGAACTGGTTCGTTCTGGTTCAAACTCCTGTTGAGAATTTGCATTTCCACCCTAGATATACTGAATCAGAATCTACATTTTTACAACATCCCCAGGTGATTCTTATGTATAATTAATTATGAGAACCACTGCTCTACTAGTGGTTCTCAGAACTGGTCCCTAACCAGCAGCATTAGCATCAACATTGCCTGGAAACTCGTTAGAAATGCAAATTCTCAGCAGGAGTTCGAACTGGAACAAACCAATTTGAGGCCCTGGTTTGGGCACAGAGAAGTAAGCACAAATGGAGGAAGATTGATGCCATGTGGAGATCACCAAGGAATCAAGGCACAAAAGCTGAAAGAAACAAGGATTTTCCCCCAGAGCAGACAGAGCAAGCCTTCACCTAGGGTCGGCACCCTGAATTGAGACTTCTAGCCTCCTAAAGTGTGAGAAAATAAATTTCTATTTGTTAAAGCCACCCACTTGCCGTATTTCTGTTACAGCAGCACGAGATACTAAGACAGACCCTGTTCTCCTAACTAGACCATCGGTGTCCAAAACACTTTCCGTGATGATAGAAATGTGCTATAGGTATGCTGTTCAATACAGTAGCCACTAGCCAAATGTGGCTATTGAGCACTTGAAATGCGGCTAATGTCATTGAGAAACTGAATTTTAAATTAAATTAAATTAAAATTAATTATAAATACCCCCTAGTGACTACCAGTTGCCATTGAATCAGTTCTGACTTGTGGCAACTACCACGTCTGCCAGAGTAGACCTGTGGTCCATGGGGTTTTCAATGGCTGATTTTTTGAAATAGATCACCAGGCCTTTCTTCTGAGGCATCACAGAGTGGATTGGAAGTGCCAACCTTTCACTTAGGAGCCAAGTGTGTTAACTGTTTGTACCATCCAAAAACTCCAGTTGTTGTTGTTGTTAGGTGCCGTCGAGTCAGTTCCGACTTATAGAGACCCTACGTGCAACATAGCAAAACATGACCCGGTCCTGCACCATCCTCATAATTGTTGCTACGCTTGAGCCCATTGTTGCAGCCACCATGTCAATTCATCTCGTTGAGGGTCTTCCTCTTTTTCACTGACCCTCAATTTTACCAAGCATGATGTCCTTCTCCAGGGACTGATCCCTCCTGATAACATGTCCAAAGTATGTGAGATGTAGTCTTGCCATCCTTGCTTCTAAGGAGCATTCTGGCTGTACTTCTTCCAAGACAGATTTGATTGTTCTTTTGGCAGTCCATGGGATATTCAATATTCTTTGCCAGCACCGTAATTCAAGGGCGTCAACTCTTGTTTGGTCTTCTCTATTCATTGTCCAACTTTCACATGCATATGAGGTGACCGAAAACACCATGGTTAAAGAGTTTTAACACTTTACAGAGGTCTTTTGCAGCAGATTTGCTCAATGCAATGCATCTTTTGATTTCTTGACTGCTGCTTCCATGGGTCTTGATTGTGGATCCAAGTAAAATGAAATTCTTGACAACTTCAATATTTTCTACATTTGTCACGATGTTGCTTATTGGTCCACTCGCGAGGATTTTTGTTTTCATTATGTTGAGGTGTAATCCATACTGAAGGCTGTAGTCTTCGATCTTTATCAGTAAGTGCTTCAAGTCCTCTTCACTTTCAGCAAGCAAGGTTGCGTCATCTGCATATTGCAGGTTGTTAATGAGCCTTCCTCCAATCCTGATGCCCTGTTCTTCGCATTGTCCAGTGGCTACCAGTTTTCAGTGCAGTCCAAATTTATATGACTTAATTAGTGTGATAACCTAATGACTGATTTTCTTACTAGCAGGAACTTTGTCTTTAATTTCCCTTTATGCTAAGTTAATCATTTTTAAATTCTCCTTTCATCATCATGACATTCCCTACTTGAAAACCTATGGTGGTTTCATGCAGCCTCTACTATAGTAATCTGCCCTAAATCTGGCTGCTCATCAGAATCACCTGGGGACATAACCTAAAGGATAGCATTCTTTAGATTCCAAGTGGGTCTTAGGAAGCTGATTTTGATGCACAACCAACTTTAAGAATTACTAGTCTAGTGTCTCCACTTTCATTTGTATCTATCACTTTAGATAAATCTGTGACCATGTCTTACCTGGAATTCTGCAACATTCTTTTTAAATTTTATACCTATCTCCTCTCTTGCTATTCTCCTCCCCTCTCACTGACAATTCAATCTTCAAAAACAGCTGAAATGATCATCCTAAAACTTATAATAGAACATGCTATTCTAGCATTTCAGACCCACCAAAGGCTTTCTATTGCTTATCCAGTAAATTTCAAATCCTTTTCTTGTCCATGGTGCATTACATGGTATGGTTCCCACCTATGTCTTACTCTCATTTATTTATTTTTAAATAATATTTTATTGTGTTTTTGGTAAAAGTTTACATAGCAAGTTAGGTTTTCCACTGACAATTTCTATACAAATAGTTCAGTAACATTAGTTACATTTTTCACAATGTGTCAACATTCTCTTTAATTGCATTCTGGTTGTTCTGTTTCCAGGGCTTTAGTTTCTTGCCCCCTTATCTTCTCATCTTTGCTTTAAGGCAACTGTGTGCCAATCTGTTATTTCCCTAAAAGGTGACCCCAGGGCATAGTTTCCATTCAAGTTTTAAAGAGGCTCTCAGGGCAATAGTGTTAGGGAGTACCCTTGTCTCAACTGGTTCAGTAAGTCTGGACTTTTTAAGAATTTGCGTTCTCTTCCATGTTTTTCTCCCATTCTATCAGGGTCCATCTACTGTGACCCTGATTAGAATGGTCGGTAGTGGTAGCCAAGCACTGTCTAGTTCTTCTGGTCTCAGGATAGGTGAGGCTGTGGCTTATGTAGGCTATTAGCCGTGTAAACTAGTTTCTTCTCTGAGACTTTGGTTTACTTCTTCATTTATTATTATTTTTTTAAACCACTTTCCCCTTGCTTACTACTGGCCTTTAATTTCTTTTGAGTATGTCAAGATTCTTCCCTCTCAATGCCTTTAACTTGCTCTTATCCCTGCTTGGACCACCCTTCCCTTGGATCTTCAAAAGGCCAATTCTTTCTCATCTTTCACATTTCAGTTCAGATATACCTTAGACAAATATTCCGTGCCCACATTATCTATTGCTTCTGTCCTACCTCGTGACTCTCTATACCCAACATCCTTTTAATGTTTGCACATGTGTTTGTGCTTATTATCAGAAATTTTTTATTAGTTTATGTGTCTATTATTCATCTCCTACTATTAGTAAATAGGTTCCATAGGAGCAGGGATTTTATCTATCTTGTCTTAGTACTCTGTTTTCTAAATCATAATCATCCTTTGAGTTCACATTGGATTTAACCTTCTCTTCAAAAACAGTGATTTTCAAAATCAAGTTTTGAGACTAGTAAAACAGCATCACCAGGGAGCCTGTTTGAAATGAAAATCGAGTGACCCCAGCCCAGACCTACTGAATCAGAAACTCTGGGAGTGGGGCCACGCAACCTTCTTTTAACAAGCCCAGAAGATGTTTCTGATGCACGAAGAGGTTTGAAAATGACTGCTCTAAGACATACCACCACCGTCATAAAATTCAGCAATTAATTTTTATATCATTCTCTAATTATTTTATATACGTATGTTAATCTTTCTTTCTAGAGTAACATTATTTGAAGACACACACTGTATAATATCCTTCATTCATTTAATACTGCCACATGTCGGAAGCTATTTCATGCAGCCAAATCATCATTTAGTTACCCTACTGTCATGGGGCACTAAATACTTCATAAGAAACACTTTTCATTTGTTAAATTAGTCTCATTTCACCCCTCCCCCCATACATCTACAGCTCTTCCTGATTCACTTTCTACTTGTGACAGTATATTAAAAATTCCAGAGATCATTTTTTAAATTATATTTTGGTTATTTGCCTCTATAGTCACTAAATCCTGGTCTGATAACATAAAATGCATAACTTCTGCAGTTATACATTTGTCAAGACAGTCAAAAAGGAAGGACACAATAAATAACTGAAGGATTGTGTTTGATCTCAGTCACCTTTGGAACATCTTGATGGAGTTTGCTAATATGCAAACCAAGAAAAAACTAATTATTTTTGAGATATTATGTTGTGGTTTCTCCACTGTGTTCTCAGCTGGCCATATGGTAAAGAAAACCTAGAGAAATTATTGTAGGTAAATGGGTTTGATTCTAAAAGAAATAAAAAGAGAAAAAATCTGGAACAGAGACTCAATACCAAGTATAATGATAGTTACCCTTACATTTTTTTAACAGCACTTATAAAACATTTTTCTATCATTGATTATCATCAATCAGTATTAACCATATACCACATCCCCCACAGCCACCTCCTGATGAAATTACTGAATGTTCAAGCTTTTTCTCTTGGTGGATTAGCAATTCATACCCAGGAGGTCTAATTCTTAAAATCAAATGCTTGTAACCGCTGTACTATGCCTTTCTATACATATTGCATGCTGCCTTTTAAGGCTCATTTGGTTATATATCAGTTAGGATTCTGCATTTCATGCAACAAAAAAATCTCACTCAGACCAGCTTATATCAAACTAAGAATTGATTGACTCATTTATATGACGATTCCAGGGATATTGGGCTTTAGGCACAGCTTGACCTAATGGGTCAAGTGGGGTTAGATATCAATCTTTCTACATCTCTCAGTTCTGTTCTCCACCATGTTGACTTTATTTTTAGGCTTCACATAGTGGGATGATGGTTGCCCTTAGCTCCTAGCCTAACTTTTGCTAATTTACCTACTGAATTAAATTGGGCCATAATTCTACTTCTGAACCAATCACTATGGGTAAGGTCCTACCATGTGTTTAGTGGCCCAAGGTTAAATAATGTACCCAAACCTGCTATGAAACCAAAGCATATGATTATGGGGAAAGAATGGTTTTCAAAAGTAGGTTCAAATATTGGAGAACTAATAAGAAAACAATAGAGAATGGATGCTGATAAGCACACATGAACACATAAATCGTTCATACACACACACATTAAAAGTGAAGCATACACTGATGGGCTTAACAGCAGACTGAACACAATAGAAGAAAAAATCAGTGAATTTGAAGATAAGTCACTACAAAATTTCCAAATTTAAACATTAAAAAAGTAAAAATAAACAAATTAATAGAAAAGAAACAGAGCATCTGAAATCTGTATTTAGAGTATTTCGAGTCCCAGAAATATGTATTTAGAGTCCCAGGAGAAGAGAAGAAAGATAATGAGACAGAAGGAAATTTTTAAGACATAATGGCTGAGAATTTTCCAAAATTATTAAAAAATATCAACGCACAGATCCAAGAAGTGTAACAAATTCCAAGCATAATAAGTAAAAAGAAAACCACACTTAGACATATTATAGTCAAACTGCTCAAAACCAAATATACAAAGATAATGTTTAAAACAACTAGAAAAGAAAAAACACACAGTATATACAGAGGAGTAATGATACCAATAATAGCTGACTTCTTATCAGAAGCAGTGGAGACCAGAATAAAATGGAATAGCATCTTTAAAGTGCTAAAATATGACCATCAACACAAAACTCTATATTTAGCAAAAATATCCTTCAAAATTGAATGCGGAGTAAAAAGATTTTTCAGAAAAACAAAAACTGAGAAAAGTCCTTCAACAGATTTTCTCTGTAAGAAATGTTAAAGAAAAATTTTCTATGAAGAGAAATAATGTGAGACGGTGGCCCAGCTCTGCGGGATGGAATGAAAAGCCATGGAAAAGGTAAATATGTGGCTAAACAAAAAAAAATCACTATTATCCTTTTTTTTTTCTAACTTTTTTTTATTGTACTTTAGATGAAGGTATACAGAACAAATAGTTTCTCATTAAACAGTCAGTACACATACTGTTTTATGACATGGGTTAACAACCCCACAACATGTCAGCACTCTCCCTTCTCGAACGTGAGGACCTTTTTTTTTTGGTGAAAATATACATAGCCAAAGTTATACCATTTTGAAAGTTTCTACATGTACAGTTCAGTGACATTGATTACATTCTTCCAGTTGTGCCGCTATTCTCACAAACCTTTTCCAGATTATTCCATCACCATTATCTTCAACTCACTGTCCCCTAGGCTTCCCATAAAACCTTTTTAGTTGCTGTTGTCAATTTGATCTCACATAGATAATTCTTTTTTTTTTTTTGTACCTTAGATGAAGGTTTGCAGAACAAATAGTTTTTCATTAAACAGTTAATACACATATTGCCCTATGACAATGGTTAACAACCCCATGGCTTGTCAACACTGTCCCTTCTCAGCCTTGGGTTCCCTATCACCAGCTTTCCTGTCCCCTTCTGCCTTCTAGTCCTTGTCCCTGGACTGCTGTGCCTCATTAGTCCTGTTTTGTTTTATGAGGCTATCTAATCCCCAGCTGAAAGGTGAGCTTTGGG
This sequence comes from Trichechus manatus latirostris, assembly GCF_000243295.1. Taxonomy (NCBI): domain Eukaryota; kingdom Metazoa; phylum Chordata; class Mammalia; order Sirenia; family Trichechidae; genus Trichechus; species Trichechus manatus. The sequence goes on along the minus strand of NW_004443972.1, from coordinate 1,909,674 downwards.
AGGGGGCTTCACCACTGAGCTAAAAGGGTGTCCGGGGGCCATACCCTCGGGGTTTCTCCAGTCAGTCAGGCCAGTAAATCTGGTCTTTTTTTGTGAGTTAGAATTCTGTTCTACATCCTTTTCCAGCTCTGTCCACCCTCTATTGTGATCTCAGTCAGAGCAGTCAGTGGTGGTAGCTGGGCACCATCTAGCTTTACTGGACTCAGTCTGGTGGAGGCCGTGGTAGCTGTGTTCCCTTAGTCCTTTGGACTAAGCTTTTCCTTGTATCTGTTCTCTTCGTTCTCCCTTGCTCCCGAAGGGGTGAGACCAGTGGAGTATCTTAGATGGCTGCTCACAGGCTTTTAAGACCCCAGACGCTACTCACTAAGGTTGAATGTAGAACACTGTCTTTACAAACTGTGTTATGCCAATTGAGCTAGATGTTCCCTGAGACCATGGTCCCCCCAGCCCTCCGCCCAGCAATTCAGTCCCTCAGGGTGTTTGGAAGTGTCTATGGAGCTTCCATGATCTTTCCTTGTACAAGTTGTGCTGGCTTCCCCAGTAATGTGTACTATCTTACCCTTCACCAAATTTACCACTTATCTATTTAGTTCCCCCTACTCCTCCCATCCCTCATAACCAACAAAGATTGTTTCTTTTTGTGTGCAAACTTTTACATGAGGTATACAGTAGAGGTCTCATACAATATTTGTCCTTTTGTGATTGACTTATTTCACTCAGCATAATATCCTCCAGTTTTGTTCCTCTTACTCACCTGTGCTAAGTTCCTTTTGTTTGTGGATTTTTTTTCTTTTGTTTTTGTAGGTTTTGTTTTTACTGAAACTTTATGTTTTTCTTCTTTATTTTGATAAGTAGGTTTGTTAACTTTGTTTGTGGTTACAATGAAATTTACCCTTATCTTCCTAGATTTGAACCAGTCTATTATCATTTGGTATCGCTTGACTTCCTCTCCATTACAAGGCTCTATACCTACACCATTTATTCCCTCTTTTATTGTTCTGTTGCTGTTGTCATTTACAGATTAACCTCTCTGGTTCCCTTTTGTAATTCTTTTGGTTTTGCATAGTCCTTAAGAGTTCATTTCCTAGGTTGGTATCTGGCTAGTACAATCCTGTGTCCTAGATCCAGCCTGTGGTCTGATATTGTTTGTTCTCAGATTGAAGGACTTCCTTTAATAAGTCTTGTAAATTTGGTTTGGTTTTTACATAGTCCCTTAATTTCTGTTTATCTCGAAATGACCTAATTTCACCATCATATTTGAACGAGAGTTTTGCAAGATATATTATTCTTGGCTGGCAATTATTTTCTTTCAAGGTTTCATATATGTCATCCCATTGCCTTCTTGCCTGCATGGTTTCTGCCAAATAATCTGAGCTTAGTCTTATTGTTTCTCCTCTGTATGTGACTTCTTGTTTTTCTCAAGCTGTTCTGAGGATTCTTTGTTTGTCTTCGGTTTTAGCGAGTGTTATTATGATATGCCTCGGTGATTTTCTTTTGGGGTCTATCCTATATGGGGTTCGCTGAGCTTCTTGGATGGCCAGCTTTTCATTTTTCATGATATTGGGGAAGTTTTCTGTTGGCAATTCTTCAATGATCCTCTCTGTGTCTTCTGTTTTCTCCCCGTGTTCTGGAACTCTGATCAGTCACAGATTTTTGCTTTTGATTTTATCCTACATAATTCTCAGAGTCTCTTCATTTTTCTTCATTCTTTTTTCTGAGTTTTCCTCAAATAGAGTTGTATCTAAGTGTTTTCCTTCAATTCCACTGATTATGTCTTCCACTGTTTCAAATCTGCTCCTCAGCACTTCTATGACACTGTCCATTTCTGAAATCTTGTTGTTTATCTTTTGGATTTCTAATTGTTGTTTTTGTATAAATTCTAGTTGTGAATTTATTTTGGTATTTTGTTCCTTCATTACTTTCCTGAATTCTTCTATTTTTTTGTCTGTATTTTCCATGAATTTGTCTGCCTTTTCCATGAATTTGTCTGTTTTTTCCTTTTTGTCTGCTTTTTTCTTCAACTCTTAGATAATTTCGAGTATTAGAGATTTGAATTCCCTATCAGGTAGTTCTAGTGCCTTTTCTTCCACTGGAAAGTCATCTGGTGTTTTATTTTGGACGTCTACAGGAACCATCCTGTCCTGTTTTTGTAAATGTTTTGATATTGTCTGCTGTCTTCGGGGCATTCAGTAGTTATTTTTCTCATTTACTGATTGTAGATTTGTTTGTTTTGTCCTTTTCTTTTTAATGTGGCTATGTCTGAGCAGGCTGGCTGTATGTTCTTTGTTGTTTGCTCGTCTGTGGGCATGATACTTTTCACCTCCTTCTCCAGTTGGCAGGGTCAGTGGCTCAGATATGGTACAGCAGGGTAGGTCTAGCTGAAGAGGAGTTGCTGGGATGGGTTGTTTGTGGCACTTGTTACAGCCACCAGGGCGGGTCGGTAATCAGTGCAGGGCAGGTTCCAGTAAGCTGTGCCTGTGCTGCTTGGTGGTGTGATGTTAAGCACACGGTGCAGGTAGGCAGGATGGAGGGGGGAGATTGTAATGTGTGGAGCTAAGATGGGTATGGAATAGAGGAGAGAGGAACAGGAACCAAAAACATGCAAACAAAAAAGAGTGCTAGGGCAGCTTGAGGTTGTAGTGGAGAGATGACAGACTATGAAATGGAGAAAAGCAAGAAGGAACATAAGAAGAGAAAAAAAAGAAAAGAATAAATAAATAAAAATTAGAAAGAAAAAAGAACAGCAAAACTCCCAGGGATCCCACCGGTGCAGCTACAAGGTCTGGGGAAGTTGTTCCCAGGTGTTGCAGTACAGCCTGGTTAGAATGCGTAGAGGTATTAAGCGCCAGGTATTCAGGGAACAGAAGAGAAGGAAGGTATAGAGAGGTGAGAAACTGAGTAATGAAGAAAGACAAAAAGTGAAAAACAGGGAAAAGAAAAGAAAACAAATAAAAAAAGAGCAAGAAAAGCCCCCAGGAAAACAGGAAAAAAAAAAACAAAACCCACTAAAAAAGAAATGCCCAAAGGGCTCCCTCTGTACATCTGCACAAGCTGAGGGAGTAGGTCCCAAGCTGCGTAGCACTGCCTGGCCAGAACGGGCTCCCAACTTGAGAAAAGAAAAAGAAAACAAACAAACAATTCAAAACAAGCAAACAAAAAAAAGCCCTGGGATCCCACCAGCATGGCAGCACAGACCAGGAAGCAGTTCCACACTTGAATGGAGCTCCACAGCCTCTTAGGAAGAAGCAAAGACGGCCTGGAGCCAGGTATTTGAGCAAAAGGAGGGGGAGGTGGTGAGAGGTAAGGAAGACATCAAAAGAAGCAGAAAAAAGCAATACCAGCAGCCAACAAATGGCACTCAGGTAGTCAGCCAGTGCCGGTGGGTGGAATCCAAGCAGCCAGTGCTTCCCGGCCTGGAGACTGTGGCTGCGGGAAGCAGAGGAGGCCGAGTGGGGGTGAAGAAGGGTGGGGGGTGAGAAATGTGTATATCGCTGTTTACTGGTTGTTCTGTCTCCTGCTGGAATCTCCGTGAAGCTGCTTTCTTGTACCCCTGTTTGCTGGTCTCCGATAGGAGTCCAAGATGGCGGATCCACGCTGCATTAGCTGATAGGGGACCACTGCATGAATCTCTCCTCGTTCTCTGTTCTCTTTTAGTTTCTCACTCCATTTGGTACTTGGCTGAGTTCTTTATCTCTTCATTTGATGTTTTAGGGTTTCAGGATTGCTCTTTTCTCTGTTTGGCTTAGTTTTTCGGATCTTTGCTGTGGAGGGACGGCGTGGTGCTTTTGCCTAGAGCGCCATGTTGCTGGGAGTCCCCACTATTATTCTTATTTATACATATTTTAAATTTACTTAAATGATCATTTACTGATTGTTATGGATTAAATTGTGTCCCCCAAAAATATGTGTCAACTTGACTAGGCCATGATTCCCAGTATTGTGTGATTGTCCACCATTTTTTCATCTGATGTGATTTTCCTATGTGTTGTAAATCCTACCTCTATGATGTTAATGAGGCAGGATTAGAGGCAGTTATGTTAATGAAGCAGGACTCAGTCTACAAGATTAAGTTGTGTTTTAAGCCAATCTCTTGAGATATAAAAGAGAGACATGAGCAGAGAGATATGGAGATCTCACATCACCAAGAGACAAGAGCCAGGAGAGTAGCCCGTCCTTTGGACCCAGGGTCCTGTGCTGAGAAGCTCCTAGACCAAGGGAAGGTTGATTACAAGGACCTTCCTCCAGAGCCAACAGAGAAAGAAAGACTTCCTCTGGAGCTGGCATCCTGGATTCAGACTTCTAGCCTACTACACTGTGAGAGAATAAACTTCTGTTTGTTAAAGCCATCCACTTGTGGTATTTCTGTTATAGCAGCACTAGATAACTAAGACACTGGCTAAGGCAAAAAATAATGTATTTTGGAGTTTATGGCCTATGCAAATAAAATATTTAACAAAAATAACTTGAAGTTGGGAGGAGGAATAAATCTAACTAGAATGCTATATTTTTACATTTCTGGGAAGTACTATTATATAGTTGAATGTAAGCTTCAGCCTCAAGAAGCTGGAAGAAAGAGCTAATTAAACCCAAACTAAAGAGTAAGGAAATATCAAAAATAAAAGTAAAAATGAATGAAATAGTGAATAGCCAAGAAAATAGACCAAACGCAGCACTCTTTCATAACACAAAGTCTCAAAAAACGAGGAATAGTGAACGATGCTTCTTTATAGAGATTAATAAAATCGATAAGCATTCAGCAAGATTTATTAAGAAAAAGATAGAAATTACCCATATAAGCAATAAAAAAGGAGACATCACTACAGATCCTATGTTGTTGTTGTTTTTGTGTGCCGTCGAGTCGATTCTAACTCATAGCAACCGTATATGACAGAGCAGAACTTCCCCATAAGGTTTCCTAGACTGTCATCTTTATGGGAGCAGGTCGCTAGGTCTTTTCTCTCATCAAGCTGCTGGTGGGTTTGAACTGCTGACATTTCAGTTGGCAGTCGAGGACTTAACCATTGTTCCACCAGGGCTCCTTACTGATCCGATAATTTATTATAGCTGCATCAAGAGGAAAAAGGAAACATAGTTTTCTAATAGCTGAATATCTATTAAAGAAATTGAATTAGCAATCAAAAACTTTTTGAAAAAGAAAACCCTGGCACCAAATGGCTTCACTAATTATATAAAATACTTTAGGAATCTATAACCCCAATATTACACAAACTGTCAGAAAATTGAGGAGGTGAGGACACTTCCCACCTTATTCTATGAAGCCAGAATTATCCTAATACTAGCATCTGATAAAGCTATTATAAGAAAAGAAAATTTAAGTCCAATATTCTTCATAATTACAGATGTAAAACTGCTTGCCAAAATATTAGCAAATTGAATCCAGCAATATGAAAATGGATAATACATTATGACCAACTAAGGGCTACGTTAGAAATGCAAGGTTGGTTTAACATTTTTTAAAAAGTCAATCAATGTAATTCATCATATTATTAGAATAAACAAAAAGCATTGTATGGTTACCAAAATAGATGTACAAAAACATTTGACCAAATTCAGCAGTCTTTCATAACACAAAGTCTTGGCAAACTAGGAGTAGAAGGGAACTTCCTAAATCTGACAAGCGTCATCATATAAAATTACTCTCAGATAATTTAATCCTTAATAATAAAACAGTACATGTTTTTCCCCTAACACTGAGATCAAAGCAAGGATTTATACTTTCACTACTTCTATTTGACATTGAATTAGAAGCCCTAACCACTGCAAGTAAGGCAGCAAAATAAGTAAAAGTTATGAGAAATAGGTATATCTAAAATTGTTGCTATTTGCAGACATTATTGTATACAGATACACAGAAAATCTGAAGGAACCTAGGAAAAAAAGCTATTATTACTAATAACTGAACTTAGAATGGTCACAGCATAGAAGTTCAAGATAAAAAATAAATTTTATTTCTATATGATAGCAAAGAAGAATTGGGAAATTAAATTAAAACAAATCACATTTATAACATCAGAAAACATTGACTACTTGGTAATAAGTTTAGTGAAAAATGTACAAGAGCTGTACATTGAAAATCATGAAATATTGATGGGAGAAATTTAAACAAAACTGAAATGAATGAATAAATATGCCATGTTTGTAGACTGGAAGGCTTGATATTGTTAAGATGTAAATTCTCTTCAAATTGATCTTGAGATTCAAAGCAAACTCAACTAAAATCCCAATAAAGTCTTTTTTTCCCAAGAAAATGATAAGCTATTCCTAAATTTATATGAAAATGTAAAGAATCTAGAATAGACAAAATAATTTTGAAAAAGAAGAAAATGGTAGACTTTCCATGTTTTCAAGACTTACTATAAAGCTACAGTAATAAAGATAGTGAGATGTTGACTACTTGAGTAAACAAGTAGAGAGTCTAGAAATGTGCCCTTTTATATACAATTGATTGATTATGGGCTGAGGCACCAAGTCAATTTAACGGAGAATGATGAGTCATTAAAAAAAAATTTGCTGAAGGAACTGGATATCCATATGGAAAGAAAAATGAACCTCAAGCCTCACTTAATTTCACGTGGAAAAATTAATTTTAGATGTATCATAGATCTAATGAAAGTTAGAATCATAAATCTTCCAGAAGAAAACACTGGAGAACATCTTTGCAACCTTGGGATTGGTAAATTTTTCTTAGGCAGAATACAAAAACACGAAATACAGGAAGAAATTGACAAATTGAATTTCATTATAACTAAATATTCCCAGTTCTCAAAAGATACCACCAATAAAATGAACAGGCCGGCCACAGAGATGAAAAAATATTATATATTGTATGTCACATATTGTATATTATGTATTTTACATATATAACAAAGAGTTCATATCCAGACCAAAATTTACAATAAAAGACAAACAACCCAATTAAAAAATGAACAAAAGACTTTAACAAACATTTTACAAGATACATAAATCACCAATAAGCTCATGAAATTGTGCTCAACACCATTAGTCATCATAAAAATGTAAACTTAAACCACAAGATACTATTTCAGCCCCACTAAAATGATGAAAATCACAATGACTGACAACACCAAGTGTTGGTGAGGATGCAGAGCAAACAGAAATCTCATAACTTTCTAGACTGGGAGTAAAGTCGTAAGACCCTTTTTTCCACTGTTCGGCATTTTCTCAAAAGGTTAGACATCTACCTAGCCTATGGCACAGCAATTCCATTCTTACCCAAAAATATTTGTACATGGATGTTCATAGCAGTTGTAGCCATAACATCCCCAAACTGGAAACAAATCAAATGTACTTCCATAGGAAAATGAATCAGCAATATTTGTTACGGTAATACAATGAAATACAATTCAGCAACTAAAAAAGAAGCTAATTCTGTACACAATATAGATGAATATCAAAAACATTAAGCTGATTGAAAAGATCCGGACATACATACTTCGTGATTTCATTTATATGAAATCAAGAACAAACAAAACATATCTATGTTGATTGAAATCAAAAGTTGTTTTAAGTGCTCAGGTATGCTAGTTACAGGAGTATATACAATTGCCAAAATTCAGCAAACTCTTCAGTTATAGGCATTTACCTATGTAAATTATACCTCAATTAGGAGCCCTGGTGGCACCGTGGTTAAATTGCGTGGCTGCTAACCGAAAGGTTGGTGGTTTGAACTCACCAGCCGCTTCGCTGGAGAAAGATGTGGCAGTCTGCTCCCGTAAAGATTATAGCGAGGAAACCCTATGGGGCAGTTTTATTCTGTCCTATACTGTTGCTATGAGTTGGAAGGGACTCAATGGCAACAGGTTTTTATACCTTAATTAAAATGTTCTTCTAGAGTCTCCTGTTTGCTCTGTTAAGTTTGTTTCCTCAGGAGTTAATTCTTCTAATTCTTAGTTTGGTGTTTCCATAGAACTGGTTTTCTTCAAATGTTTTCTCATTCTTGGTTGGGCGTCATCTTTGTATTTGAGAGTCTCTGTTTACCGGTCTGTGGATGTGGTTCTGTTTAGTATATGCCCTAATTGTAGAGCAATGGTAAGACATGTTGCTGCTGGTATACATCAGTAGCTCATTTTCTCAGCGTTGGAACTTTGTTTTTCTCCTGACACCAGTGATTCTGCCAAGCACTGGAGATTCTGCCCTGCCTTTCTGGCCCATATTCACACTCTCACTTCTGCAGCCTTCCAAAGATCTCTGTTGCTCTTTCTCAGAAGTATGTGTGTGCGAGTGTGTGTGTGTGTAGTGTTGTGGAGTGGAGCTATTAGTTGATCTTCTCAACTTCTCCAAATGTGGTTATACAACAGATCAGCCCCTGATATTTGTCTCAGCTCTCTGAGCATGGAGTAACTTTGAAGTTTTTCCTATCCTTTGAAGCAGTTTTCTTCTGTACCTATTTATTTCAACTGCTTTCCTTTTGGAGGGGATTTCTTAAAATTTCTGGCCCCGACTCTACATCCCTTATGGTTTCCAGTGCTGTATTGAACTTGTGATTTAAGAAAATGAGTGCATTTTCTGTCATTTTTGGGGAGCTAGATTGGGACTTAGACACAAAAACATGTACTCTATTTTCCAAATAACTTTCAATCAACAGTTGTGTTTCCTAGTTTACATACTGATGTACCTAGTGACTCTCATTATTATTTTATGTGGCCCTGTATAATGGTCTATGGATCTGGGCGTGCAAGATCGTGCTATTTGTAAGGTAAATATTCCACAAGTTCATAAATGTAGAATGAATAAGACAGTGGATTAACCTATAAGTTACTGTTTTGAGGAAGAAAGAGAAAATTAATCCAACGTGCTTATGTTTGCAAGAAGTGGAAGTGATGTTTCAGAATCTTCATCTGCAGATTCAACTCCATAGACAAGCAACGTCAAACTGAGAATGCAGGAGAGCCCTACTCAAGATTGCCCAATAATTGCCCTAAGCAACATGGCCCCTGACTATTTATCATTCTAATGTTGACCTAACACTTTAGGAGGCTGTGCCTATAAATGAAGGATGTGTTTGTATACTAAAGTCAAGTGCTATTTGCTGAGGATACTGTGACTTCCGTCTGACTTTCTTACTGATAAAAGCAGATGGGAAACGTTTTCTTTCGTTGTTTGCTTTCACATTAAAAACAAATACTGCCAAAAACAAGGATTGAAGTACTGCAGTTCCCCCTCACAGCTGTTATTTAGAGGTGGTCCAAAACTTTTCTGAGAACATTGGATAGTACAAATCCATAGGAAGCCAATAGAGAATATTGAACATTTGCTCGTTTCCATTTCTCTGCCCACTGTCCACAGGGTATTTGTAACCTCCAGGGCTGATGTGATATTGAATTTATAAATTCATAAATGGTACAATTCTATTGGCATCCTTTCCATATTACAGATCAGGAAACGAAATAAAACACGAAGTAACTAAGCAACTTAGATTTATTTCAAAAACAATGTGAAAAAAAAGATTTATGAAAATGTGATGTCTCTACACTGTCATTTGGAAGAAGATTACACTTTGGTTATTCTGTTAAATTGGCATTAAACGATCTTTTTATTTTTTATCAAATAGAATTTTGATGCTGTATTTACTGTTACCAAAGAGGAGTTTAACTGAACTGATTAGCTCTTCTGACTTCATCATTTAAGACAACTATTCATTGAATAAAGAAAAAAAAAATCTACAATCGAGAGGTCAATATCATAAGTATTGTAACATTTTTTCTGCTTAGGTATACTGTTATATTGTAAAGATCATATACTTTTATAATAGATTTTTACTTAACATTCTATCTTTAAAAATATGTTTTAATAAATACTTAATATGTATTAGTATAGATGGAACTTTATCCCTACTGCTGGACAATTTAATTTTTTAAAGTCTTTTCTATTGTAAATTATTGTGCAATCAAGGTCTTTGCATATAAATCTGTGCGTGCATATCTGATTATTTCTAGGGGTTGATTCTGAGAAGGAGAAGAAATAGCTCAGAGAGTAGTTGTATGAATGACTTAGTTGCAACTTACACCTCCCAAATTATTTCCAGAATTCTGCCAGTCTGAAGAAATGGATGAGTGTTTATTCCCTCATTGGTTCTATCAGAATCTCTCAGGAAGTTGAGAGGATGACCATTCCTTCCATTCAGGATGTATGAATAGTTGCGATCTCTTACTGGAAACTCCAAACAAGCCCCCACATAGGAAGCTGATACTGCCTTGCTCAGTCAATCTTTTATCTTCATGGGTGTGGGAGATTCAGGGAGCAAGTGAGAAAAATCAACCATCTGCATGATTTGAATGTTTATGTTCAAGCTCCTGATAATTGTAGTCAAGTTATTTCTAGAAATGTTGTGCAAATTTACATTCACCATTGTCACCATTGTTGGGTATTCTTATTTTGTAGAAGTTTTGAAAATTTAACATAAATGAAATGACATTTGCATTTTAATTTACATTTATTTGATATAAAAATGTACCAGCCATTTGTATCTCCTCTTTATTAAAATATCCTTCATCCATTTATGCCTTAAATGGTTAATCTTTCATCTATATGTAAAATGGATTTGTCAAAACCATGTACAAATTAACACACAGAATATTGTGTTTGTTACAAAACTTCTAATTTGAACATTCTTTAATTTGTTTTATGAAATACAAATGCATATATGTGTGTGTACATATATATTTGTAGTTAAGGATATTAATCTATTATCTTTGCAGTTGCTTTTACTCTTAGGCAGCATTCCACCTTGTTAATTTTTCAGTCTAACCTTTTTCATGTTATAGATACGGCTAATGTCAGTCAGAGTGTTATATGTGTTTTACTAGAACAAGTATTTCTGATGCACAAATTTAATATTCATTTCTAGTTTCTTCCTACAAAGAGTGTTTCATTATTCATTCTGTTATTTACAATTAATTTTCATCAAGTAAAATTTTAAAATATTTTAAATGTAATTTTCATTAAGAAGTGGCTAATGATACACATTTTCATCTCAACTGGTATTCAGTCAATTCCTGCACCTTTGTTTTTCGCCAATGCCTTCAGTGCAGCTTGGACTTCTTTCAGTACCACCGGTTCTTAATCATGTGCTACCCCCTGAAGTGGTTGAATATTGATCAGTTATTTTTGGTACAGTGACTCTGTGTATTCCTTCTATTTTCTTTTGATGTTCCCTGCATCATTCAGTATTTTGCCCATAGAATTTTTCAGTATTGCAACTTGAGGCTTAAATTTTTTCTTCAGTTCTTTCAGCTTGAAAATGCCTAGCCTCTTCTTCCCTTTTGGTTTATTCATCTATGCCAAGAAATTTGGAAGACAGCTACCTGGCTAACTGACTGGAAGAGGACTATATTTGTGCCCATTCTAAAGATAAATGATGCAACAGAATGTGGAAATTATTGAACAATATCATTAATAACACACACAATTAAAATTTTGCTGAAGTTAATTCAAAAATGTTTGCAACAGTACATAGACAGGGAACTGCCAGAAATTCAAGCTGGATTCAGAAGAGAACATGGAAAAAGGGATATCATTGCTGATGTCAGATGAATCCTGGCTGAAAGCAGATAATACCAGAAAGATGTTTACCTGTGTTTTATTGACTATGCAAAGGCATTCAACTGTGTGGATCATAACAAAGTATGGACAACATTGCGAAGAATGGGAATTCCAGAACACTTAATTGTGCCCATGTAGAACCTGTATATAGACAAAAAGGCAGTCATTTGAACAGAAAAAGGGGATACAGCACGGTTTAAAATCAGAAAAGGTGTGCATCAGGGTTGTATCCTTTCACTATACTTATTCAATCTGTATGTTGAGCAAACAATCCGAGAAGCTGGACTCCATGAAGAAGAATGCAGCGTCAGGATTGGAGGAAGACTCATTAACAACCCGCAATACGCAGATAACATGACCTGCTTGCTGAAAGTAAAGAGGACTTAAAGCACCTACTGATGAAAATCAAAGACTACAGCCTTTAGTATGAATTACAGTTCACCATAAAGAAAACAAAAATCCTCATGACTGGACCAATAAGCAGCATCATGATAAATGGAGGAAATATTGAAGTTGTCAAGGATTTCATTTTACTTGGATCCGCAATCAACACCCACGGAAGCAGCTGTCAAGAAATCAAACAACGTATTACATTAGGCAATTCTGCTGCAAAAAACCTCTTTAAAGTCTTAAAAAGCGAAGATGTCACTTTGAGGACTAAAGTGTGCCTGACCCAAGCCATGGTATTTTCAACTGTCTGCTATGCATGCAAAAGCTGAACAATGAATAAGAAAGACCGAAGAAGAATTGATGCATTTAAATTACGGTGTTGGTGAAGAATATTGATTATACCATGGACTGCCAGAAGAACGAATAAATCTGTCTTCAAAGAAGTACAGCCAGAATGCTTCTTAGCACTGAGGATGGTAAGACTTCGTCTCACGTACTTTGGACAAGTTATCAGCAGGGACCAGTCCCTGAAGAAGGACATCATGCTTGGTAAAGTTGAGAGTCATCGAAAAAGAGGAAGACCCTCAACGAGATGGATTGACACAGTGGCTGCAACAATGGCCTCAAACATAGCAACAATTGTGAGGATGGTGCAAGGCCAGGCAGTGTTTTGGTCTGTTGTACATAGGGTCGCTATGCATTGGAACTGACTCAATGGCACCTAACAACGACAACAACAACAATGATCCACAATGCAATTTTTAAAGGCTTTGCAAAACTCTTTTTTCCTCCTTTAGCTTTCTAGCCCCAGAATTTTATAATGTCAGAAGATAGGCTACCCTGATCAAATGTATCTTAGGATTCCCCAAACCCTAAGTTTGGAACCCATTAATTTGTAGTTACCACATTAAGTTCAAGTTTGAAGGATAGGATGTGATGACTTGAGATTCTAGATGCTGAGTTGTGTTTTGCTCAAAGTCGATGCTATCCATTCTGCATTTCAAGCAAACTGTACCCCAGTTGCCCCCATAGATCTGTCATCAAACCCAGCTCTGATTTCAGCTTTAACTTAGATTAATATAGGCTTATTTTGAGTGACAAGATCCTGGTAAATGGCATCCTCTACTGTTCTCTTTGATATTGTTTCTAGTAGGATGACTCATGTCTCAGCTTTGCCCTAGAAAATGTTTAATTACACTGGGGCTTTTCATTGAGTAAAAGCATCATTGACAGATCAGCTGCCACCCTGACAACGTGGACTGTTGGTTTGCTGTCTAGAGATCAGACAGTATTTACTTTTTTAGCACTGACCAGATGAAGGGAATTTCAATGTATTTTTAGACAGCCTGGTAGAAAGACATTTGAAAGTTCAGAAATATAGATAATGAAACCTTGGTTCCTTGGTGGGATTTCAAAAAACTCTCAATGTTAAAAATTTGGATAATTTTTTGTGTCATAAACTTTTTGAAGGTTATAAAAAATCACTGTAGCTCTTTGGGGTTTATACTTTATTCAGTTAAAAAAGCATACACCAACATAGCTTTAGATATTACATCTACATGATGATATATTTGACAATATAATTACAATGACTTGAGACATGGATTTCATTAAGAAAACAGTCTTCTTTGGTTCCATTGATGACTACGTACTCTTTTGAATGACACATGCCATCGAGCCACTGAATTTAGGTACTTGGTTTCCCAGTCAAAAGGCTACCCAGTGGCTAGAATGATCAGGAAATCTCTATTCTAGCCTTTGGTGCTGATGTCTATTGTAAAGTGAACTCTCCTTGGCTTGAGTGCCTTTTACCTCCTCATTTCTCATATCGGGCCGCATGCATTCTAAGTGTACATTGGGCTGAAAAGTGGTTCCAGTGAGGAGGATTATATTTCTCCTTAGCCTGTTTTCAGAGCAATCAGAAAGCTCTCCTCCCACAGATGGAGAACACAGGAGGCTTCTTGTTGATAGGCTTTATGATTGATAAAGCTAGTACTGCCTTACTCGCTCAGTCTTTTATTTTCACGGGTGGGAGGAGATTTAGGGAGCAAGTTAAAAAAATCACGTCAATCTTGCAGCAAGAAAATTGTTCTTTCCTTTAGTTTGTTCATGATTGTTACTTCATTATCAGCTCCTCACTTTTTGACCCAGGGCTATAGGGAGATTAACTGATCCCACTTTTAAAGACTGGAGTATGAAGGAGAAATCGTCTTTCATATTGTACTATTACCTTTATCCATGCAAATTATTTCAAGTACGTAGAGAGACCTGTGAAGATCAGCCTTTGGTTTGCAAACTTGGCCAGTGACTGGCCATTACTGAGGCCTATATCTTAGATCTGTGTATTCCATGTATTTAAATTCTAGCCCTCAGACACCTCCAGTCCATTAGGAATCTGGAACAACATCCCTTTCTTCCTCCAGTCCTTCATCGTTGTTGGTTTTGGACTATTCTCTCTGGAGGTATTATGGATTGAATTATGTCCTCCAAAAAGTTAGGTTGAAGTCATAGCCCCTGTACCTGTGAATGTGACCTTTTTTGGAGAAATAAGGTCTTTCTTTGAATATATTATCAGTTAAGTCTACCTGAGTAGCGTGGGTCCTAGTCTTAATCCCCTCTGCATGGTGTCTTATAAAAGAGAAGAACAGACATGGAAACAGAGTCATACACACAGGGGGAAGACAGACACCATGTGACGACCGAGGCAGATGCATCTATAATCAGCAAAGGGATGCCAAGGATTACCAGCAACCTCCAGAAACTAGGAGACAGACATGGAACATTCCTCTCTCAAAGCTCTCAGACGAATTAACATGGCTGATGCCTTGAATTGGTGTCACAGTGTTTAAGCATTTGCCTGCTAACTGAAAGGTCAGAGGATTGAACCCATTAGCCACTCCTCGGGAGAAGATGTGGCAGTCTGCCTCTGTAAAGATTACAGCCTTGGAAAACCTATGGGGGCAGTTCTACTCTGTCCTACAGGGTCGCTATGAGTGGAAACTGACTTGACAGCAACAAGTTAGCCTCTACAACTGTGAGAAAATAAATTTCTGTTCAGTAAAGCCTTCTACTTTGTGGTATTTTGTTATGGAATCCCTAGGAAACTAAGACAGGAGCCCAGCCAAGGTAGAAAAGGTAGTCAAATGAAAGTTTATCCCTACCTAAGCTAGGGTCCAGTGTGCCTGGAGTGAGTCCCAGGAATTCACAAGGCTACTGACCTTCAGTTTACTCTCTCTAGCCTCATGCAGGGCTGCATTATGACTTTCAGGGGCCCTAAGCACTTTTGCCTACATGGGCTCCTTCTTCCATAAAAACAGCAGCAACAACAAAAAATAGAAATATATTTTACAACTGCATTGATATAAAGATGAATATAATCCAGGCTGGAGTCACTATGATGTATTTATTGCTATCATTCATTTTTTTCTTCTGATTTTAAAAGAAATTAAAATGAAAAAAATTTTAGGGGACCCTAAATGTATCGTGGGTCCAGGCACACTGTCTAATCGATAAGCAGGCCCTACTTTTACATATTTCTCTTAGTGCATTGTTCTTTGTGTTGTCATTTAGACCTAAGAAAAACAAACCAGTGATCGTCGAGTCAGTTCCAACTCATGGAGACCCCTTGCGTATCAGAGTAGAACTGTGCTCTATAGGATTTTCAATGGCTTTTTTTTTTTTTTGCAGGTAGATCACCAGGCCTTTTTTCTGAGGAGCCTCTGGGTGGACTTAAACTGCCAACCTTTCAGTTAGTAGCTGAGCACATTAACCGTTTGCACCACCCAGGACTCCATTTTAGCCTGTAGACCTTCCCTAAACTCCAGCCCAGACTCCACTGAAATTCTACAAACCATTCTACGTGAGATCCTCCCATGACAAGGAGCTGCCAACTGGTGATATATTTTAAATCAGAGAGGCTACTCAGAACCAAGGGTGTGCTACCTTATTCCAAGCATCGCTACTTGCTAAAAACCACCCATACCTCACTCAGTCATTAAATCTGGCTCCCTTGGATGCTCACACAGGCCTGGGTTTATAACAGCTCCATTATTTTTACCATCAATACTTTTCCAAGAGGCCAATCCTACAGACAGCCCCCCTTGAGCCTGGTCTTTTTCCTTCCCTGTTTCATCAGTGTTATAGCACGCCTTATTGAAGAGCCTAATAGTTACTCATTACTGTCTAACTGCTGGCACATGATACCAGGTAAAACAAGCATGCTATTATGGGCAAATTCTGCAGCTTTAAAAATAATTTTATTAATCTTTGTGGCAATTTAAGCCCAAGTTAGAATTCTGGGTCCCCACTATGCTCTTCCTCCCACTTTGTCTTCACTACTCAGCTTCCCAAAGAGTTGTTTACTTCAGCTGTAGCTGAAGTAATTTGGTGGAAAAAAATGATGAAAAATACATTTGTTCATCCAAATATATTCAGCAAACACTTAATAAAGGCCTCCTTTGTGCCAGGAGCATTGCCACAGGCTCCCTTATTGCCCACAGACTCTAAGTGAGTGGTTATTCTAAACTGTAAGATTGAAATTAAAGTTCACAAATTATCTGGGAGAATCCCTGGGTGGTGTAGATGGTTAACATGCTAGGGTGCTAACCTAATTGGAAGTTTGCGTCCACCCAGAGGCAACTTGGAAGAAAGGCCTAGCAATCTACTTCTGAAAAATCAGACATTGAAAATCCTGTGGAACATAGTTCTACTCTGACACAAGTGAGGTCACTATAGTTATAATTGACTTGACGGCAACTGGTTTCATTATCTGTTTTGTTTTGTTTTTTTTAATCTTCTGCTTTAATTATGAAAAAAACCATTAAAATAATAACGGAGAAAACATTAAAATAATAGCTAAATACATGAATTGAAAGAGTGAGAGTTTTGTATTGTCTCTCTAATCCCACCAATTATATTTCACCAAAGGCAATGGTCTTCAATATGCTGTCGTGTCCTTTTTTCTGTTGCTTCTAAAATTTTGGACTTCTTTCACTCTGCACTGCTTTCTTCCTTCAACTTTGTGACACCACTTTTGAAATTTTCTTTATTTTCCACTTCCCTTTCTACAGGTTTTTCTTATCAATTTTTTGGCCCTCCAATTTTGTCCTTATAATTTCTGTTTATGGTTGCCTTTTCTGATTTGGCTCCTGTCAAGGACTGAGTTGTGTCCCCCCAAAATATCTGTCAGCTTGGCTGGGTCATGATTCACAGTGCTGTATGATTGTGTAATCTGATGTGATTTCCTTACATGTTGTAAACTCTATCACTATGATGAGATTATATGTGATCTCCTTATGCGTTGTAAATTCTGTCACTGTGATGAGGTTATACTGATTAGGTTGACAGGATTAGATAGTGTCTTGATGCAATCTCTTTTGAGATATAAAAGAGAGAAGTGGGCAGAGACACTTGGGAACCTCATACCACCAAGAAAACAGTGCCAGGAGCAGAGTGCGTCCTTTGGACCTGAGGTTCCTGTGCAGAGAAGCTCCCAGACCAAGGGAAGACTGACGCATCACAAGGACTTTCCTCCAGAGCCGACAGACAAAGCCTTCTCCTGGAGCTGATGCCTTTATTGGACTTGTAACCTACTGGACTATGAGAGAATAAATTTTTCTTGTTAAAAACCATCCACTTGTGGTATTTCTGTTAGAACAGCACTAGCTGACGAAGACAGTTCCTGTAATATGTCTTTGAGTTTAAGGACATGGAGAGTTGGGCTTATAAATATCCTACTTCTGATGTCTTGGAAAGAACTTCTTTTTGTTCACTTGTATATATCTCCATTTTAAACATCTAAGATCTCTGTGGCCCTAAAGGAGTTCCTTGGCATTTAAAAATATATTTGTCAATTTTTACACAAAGATCTTAAATATTTTACATTTTTTTCTACCAAGTAATTTCCAGAAAAATTTCCTTTTGGCAGTTGGGAAATCATTCCATTGTGTATTATACATTCCATTGTGCTGGATGTCTTCCATTTACCCTTCCTGGCCCACCCTCCCTTCCCCTTCTTCACACTGCCCTTGCTCAGGAAGCTGGCCTGCATACACTGCAGCAAAGACCTCCTTGTCTTCTAGCTTTTGGCTGAGTTTGGCTAGTGGGAGCCCTAGAGATTGGAAAGACGACAGTATGAAGTTGGTTCCTTTATTTCCCTTCATCTTTCCTGTCAGGTTGCTATGGGTTAGCTGCATCTCTCTATCAAAGGCAATTGTTCCCGACATGCAGCTCACAGAATGAAGTTGTCCCTTCAGATTCTAGAAACTGATTCCTTCCCTAGCATCTTCTTGCAAGAGTCTGTAAGAGTGGATGTGAATCCTGACCTATTTCATCTGCCTTGTCACTTGTCCTTAGCTCTCCCCTCATTATAATGGTCCCTTTATTAAATTCTCCTCAATTATCCATATTTAGTGTGTCATCTTTTTCCTGCCAGGCCCTAATTTTTATACTTAAAATTTATTGAAGTGGTAAACCCATTGCTGTTGAGTTGATTCCGACTCATAGCGACACTATATAGGGCAGAGTGGAACTGCCCCACAGGGTTTCCAAGGACTGGCTGGTGGATTTGAACTGCCGACCTTTTGGTTAGCAGCCAAACTCTTAACCACTATGTCATCAGGGTATTCAGGGATTATTCTTTAACTTCTTCTTTCTCTTGCAGCATAGATTTTGTTCGTTTGTTTTAAATCCCCTAACTATAAATGCTGTCATGGTCTGCATGCTTACTTCTCTGCCATGAACATCATTCCACGGACTATGGTGATGTTAGTATGGTTAGAGGAAGATTTTATCCTTCTTTTACTTCAGAACATCTCCTTGCTTGGATCTGAGGTGAAAACAGCTCTCCCACTACAAAGCTCCAGAACATTTCCTGTTTAATATAACTAAATATCCTTTTGGCAAAAGTAACTCAGGATGTAACTGTTTAACTACCCTTCACCCAGGATTAAAAAAGAAAACAGTTGATCTCTAGTAGAGTTGATTCTGACTCATGGAGACCTCCTGTGTATCAGAGCAGAACTGGTAGAACAGTATTCCACAGGGTTTTCAATGGCTGATTTTTCTGAAGTAGATCACCAGAACTTTCTTCCAAGGTACTTCTGAGTAGACTTGAACTTCCAATTTCTGGTTAGCAGTCAGCAGGCGTTAACCATTTGTACCACCCACTAACTCTTCACCCAGGATAAAACCCTTTTGCTGTTGAGTCGATTCCAACTCATAACAACCCTATAGGACAGAGTAGAACTGCCACATAGGGTTTCCAAGGCTGTAATATTCGTGGAAGCAGACTGCCACATCTTTCTCCCATGTAGCAGCTGGTGGGTTTGAACTGCTGACCTCTTGGGTAGCAGCCTGACACTTAACCACTGTGCCACCAGGGCTCCTTTTCACCCAGGACGTTTTTGTTGTTAGGTGCTGTTGAGTCAGTTCCAACTCAACCTATGTACGATAGAATGAAACACTGCCCGGTCCTGTGCCATCCTCACAATGGTTATTATGGATGAACCCATTGTTGCTGCCTCTGTGTCAATCCATTTCATTGAGGGTCACCCAGGATAGAGCTAGCTGAAACCACATCTGAAGTAGGGAAGCCCACTATAATGTGGAGGCTGTCTGTTCCTCATTCATTTACTGTAATTAAAGAAGTTTCTCTCTCTCTTTTTTTTTTTTTTCCACACATAGAACTAGATTTTTTAAGGAGGGAGAGAGGGGACAGTATTATCTCCTTCTCCCATTTAAAGGAAAAAATAAGTCACTTTTTGGATTTGTTTGTTAACGACAGAGACTTTACACATTAGCATTTTCTAAAGAAGACTGTGCAATATTTAAACGCTTCTTCTGATATGCCCTATAACTTTTTAGAATTGCCTTTAATTTTTTGCATTTAAATCAAATTCAATTATTAAAATATCATTTCCTTTCAGTGAATTTCAGGAACCTCTGCCAACTACATGTTTGGAGAGAAATTTTGAAACAGATTTATTTTTTTTCCTCTTTAAGTTTAGCCTCTTAGTTATTAAATTGAGTCTTTCTTAAAGTTGTTAGAAAAATGATCAGTAATCAGTTTTCTAGATGGAAGGTTTGTGACTGGTGACATATTTCTTCTCATGTTCAGGAGACCTCCACATGACCCTGTATCTCAAACTGTGACTTCCTGCATGAATGGGACAACTTTAGTTGATTAAAGTATTTCATTAGTCAGGGCATATCTCTTCTCGACCTTGTCAAATAATCGAGGTGTTAATTTCCTTCTTTAGATCGTTTAATCATGGACAAGGAGATAGTCAATAAATTATGTGATTTGAGTAACACAGTGAATAGAATTTTTAGTGCTTTTTGGCTCACAAATCAATGTTGTTTTTTCTAACTGCCATGGCCTTTTATTTCTAATGACATTTAGAATTCAGCTTTGTTTCTGTTGTTGTTAGGTGTCATCTAGTTGGTTCCAACTCATAGCAACCCGATGTACAACAGAATGAAACGCTGCCAGGTCCCGCTCCATCCTCACAATCGTTGCTATGCTTGAGCCCATTGTTACAGCCATTGTCAATCCATCTTGTTGAGGGTCTTCCTCTTTTTCACTGACCCTCTACTTTACCAAGCACGATGTTCTCCAGGGACTGGTCCTTCCTGATAACATGTCCAAACTACATGAGACCAAGTCTCACCATGTTCGCTTCTAAGGAGCATTCTGGCTCCAAGACAGACTTTTTCATTCTTCTGGCAGTCCGTGGTATCTTCAATATTCTTTGCCAATGCCATAATTCAAATGCATTAATTCTTCTTTGGTCTTTCTTACTTACTGTCTAGCTTTTGCATCCATATGAAGCTATTGAAAATACTGTAGCTTGGGTCAGGCGCACCTTAATCCTCAGAATGACATCTTTGCTTTTTAACACTTTAAAGAGATCTTTTGTAGTAGATTTGCCCAACGCAATACATCACAAGAACTGAGACTTAGGCAGTACAAAAACAAACAAAAAAATCCCTTGTCATCGAGTTGATTCTGACTCCTGGCGACCCCTTGCGTTACAAAGTAGAACTGCTCAATAGCGTTTTCTTGGCTGTAATCTTTATGGAAGCAGATCACTAGGCCATTCTTCCATGGTGCCGCTAGGTGGATTCAAACTGCCAGCCTTTAGATTAGTAGTTCGTTGCAAATCTTTGATATTTAGTGAGACATATTCGAAATCAGTGTTATTTCTTTAGATTAGTGGATGTGAAACTATAACCCATACGCCAAATCTGACCCATTGCCTATTTTTGTATGACGTGTGAACTAAGCATGGTTTTTATATTTAAAAAAAATCAAAAGAAAAAGATTACATATGAAAATTACATTAAATTCAAATTTTAGCATCTGTAAGTAAAGTTTTACTGGAACATAGCCACATTCATCTGTTACATGTCTCTAGCTGCTTTCATGATACAGTGGTAGAATGGAGTAGTTACAACAGAGACTGCTAAGTCTAAAAATATCTAGCCCCTTACAGAAAAAATTAGCTGACCCCTGCATTAAATAATCTATTTTTTTAATTAAATAATAACCTGATTGAAAACATAACATTTTTAGTAGCTATTGAATGAATTATCTTCAAACTGTTCTGTGTATAGGTATTTTATTTTTAGTTCTATAAGAGGATAAGAGGCAGGGCAGCATTATTCCTGCAGCCAGGGCCATGGTTGGGAAGATAATGAGATCATATGAAATTAGTTTGAGGTCATTCTCTTGTTTGGTTATCAAATATGGCAGATTTCCTTTTGTTTGACAACACTTCTGGATATCTTCAAAACTTTATATAGCATCTTTTACTCACCTCAAAGTGGAGTAAGAGCAAGAAAGGTAGCTCAAACCATTGTTTGCTTCAGATTAAATCAATGTTACCATGTGCCTCATGAAGTAATGACTACTCTGATACAAACACTGCTACCACCCATATCTACTTTCTTTATAAAAGGCAAAGAAATCTATGGATGTAGTATGAATATATTTCCCTCATCTTGGTACTCCAAATGGGCTGCAGCAAGTATGAGAACAGGTGTTTCAATTATGATCTTATCCAGGACTCTTAATTCTTGATGGACAATTGCACATAATACTTTATTTGTTATTGGTTTTTTTTTCCCCCTCTTGCAATCTAGTTCCCAGCAGGAAATTTACTGAGCTGCCAACTTGTGATCATCTAATTGACTCAGAAAGAGACTGAATGAGTTTCTAAATATCCAACTGGAATCAATTGTGACTCTCTTTATTTTAGGCCCCAGGCTGATTGAAATTGAGACAATAAATGGAAGCGTCCCATTCTGAAAGAATGAGAATTGGCAGCTTTGCAGCAAGTGCATACATACATTCACGTACACTCACGCACATGCACACACACATAAACACACTGACATGCACAATCATTTGCAAAGTTTTATATTCAGAAAGAACGGTTGACAAGATATATGCTTGGCATCTTAAAACTTCAAACTTGGCATCTTAAAAACTCTAGCTTTCTAAGATTCATGAATTCAGCAATCTAGAAAAACATCTCATTCAGTAAAGGAAATTTTTAGGACTCTGTTGTGGTAGTGGGGAGCTATGGCTAACGTATAGCTTGATTGTATAGAGACGTTTGTGCTCTCAGCTTCTACCAAGGGTCTTGAGACTCTAATTTTCTTTGTATGATATTTTCCACTTTACTCATGGAGAAGTTTTTCCCAAGGTTTATGTAATCTCACACATTATATGTTTAAATGTTTTCATTAATTTCCAATTTGTGTGAAATAGAAGCAATAAGAATTTAAAACAGCATTGTTATGGGCTCAGTAGCCCATCTGCCATTCTGTCCTCTTTTCCCCAACAGTTAGAGAAAGAACAACTGTGAGAACAAACAAAGGGTTTAACACCACGCCTTAGTATGAGAATTCCAAGTATCTGAATCTTCAGGAAAGAGAGACCTGAATGTTTAGTTTTCATTGTCGAAGGTAATAACGGCGAGCACAATTAGAAACTGTGATTAGAGGTAGGGCTTCGAACCAGTCTGTTCAGGTTTGAACCCTTGCTGAGAATTTGCATTTCTAACAAGTTCCCAGGAAGTTATACATAAGAATCACCTGGGGATCTTGTTAAAATGTAGATTCTGATTCAGTATATCTGGGGTGGGAAAGCAAATTCTCAGCAGGGAACTTGTTAGGAATGGAAATTCTCAGCAGAGATTTGAACCAGAATGAACCAGTTTGAAGCTCTGATTAGAGGTAAAGCATTGTAGCATAAATTCTAGTGAGCATTAAGTGATTAAACAAACACACACCATGAGCTATTGTTTCCAGGGGGATATTTGATGGTGGCACAGGGAAGTCTTCTGATACTGTGCAGAGAGAGATTTGTTTCAGTTCAGATCCCAACAAAGGAGGCTTTCCTTCCAGCAGTAGAGTTCGACAAGCCCTCCCCCTCTCCTTCCCATAGGAAGAGAATGTTGAGGAGCCCTGAGAACACAGACAAACACAACAGTCTGATTACATACAGAGAAAAGCCATTTCTGACTCTGCTAGGAAAGCAGATGCTGGCATTTTGTAAACCACATTGGAGGTAACATTGTTAGGGAACAATTCAAGACCAAGTTTGGAAAGAGTTTTGTTCTTAAGCCCCTTTTATGCCCTTAGACAGGTAAAAACCAAAGAGAGTGCAAAACTGTGAGGGGTCCACTGAAGAGGAGTAATAGAATTTGGACAGTGCTTAGAAAAGTGGTTTGTTCACATACTGGACCAGAATACACCAGCTAAGAGTTAATTGCAGTTGCTTCACACTGGAAGTCAGTATTATACCATCGTATAATGTTTATAACCAGTACCAGTTGCTATCGAGTTGATTTTGACTCATGACTACCCCATATGTGTCACAGTAGAACTGTGCTCCATAGGGTTTTCAGTGGCTGACTTTTCAGAAGTAGATGGCAAGGCCTTTCTTCCAAGGTGCCTCTGGGTGGACTTGAACCTCCAACCTTTTGTTTAGCAGCCGAACGTGCTAACCATTTGCACCACACAGGCACTATAAAATTTATAGCTATGTGTAATTATGCTAAGCTAAATGTATTCTAAACTAAGTATTATTCCCTGTAGAAATATAGGATAGTCATTATCGTTTTTGTTGTCTTTAGAAAGGAATCTTCTTCTAGTCCCAGTCCCCAAGTTACAAACATCTGACTTAACGTATAACACGTAGTTATGGACCATCCCTCGTAAAGCCTATTATATTAAAAATTCTAGGTACATACAGTGGTTCGAAATAACAAATGGGTGCTACTTTGCAATGTGCAACAAAACATTATTATTATTATTACTGTATTATTATGGTACAGGTATTTTAGTGTATCTGGAAGTGTTTCTTTAATGTTTTTTATGCATAGAAAGGTAGACTATATACTATATACTAAGACAAACATTTGACTAACTGACGTTAGAGATGAACTGTATCTAACTCTTCCGATTTACATACAAATTCGACTTAAAGACAGATTTAGGAATAGAAGTCGTTTGTAATCCGGGGACTGCCTGTATTATAAACGGTCTGGAACTTCCGCTTCCTGCCTTGAAAAAAATAACAGCAAAAACAAGTGCTTAAGGGAAGGTATTGTTAACATGAATATCTTTTGTTACTTAAGCAGCACCCCATCAGAAGGCAGCCTGGTGGGCTGGGGAACAGCTTGGCCCTAGAGTCAGGTAGAGGTGGGTTCCAGACCTGGCTCATTCATTATCTTTGACCGTAAGTAAGGTACTTGACCTCTCTAGATATCTATTCCTTATCTATGAAAGGGGGAAATAATCAAATACCTACCTCACAGCACTGAACCAAACTGAACCCATTGCCATCAAGTCAATTCCTACTCATAGCGACTCTATAGGACAGAGTAGAACTGCCCCATAGGGTTTCCAAGGAGTGGCAGGTGGCTTTGAACTGCTGACCTTTTGGTACAGTACTGGAGGAAGGATTAAATAAGTTATTGTAAAAGCCGTTGAAAACAGGTGTGTGGCGATCAAGAAACATGTTTTGACCTCACCTAACATTCAACAAGTATGGCTTTGTAAAATAGTCAGGCACTGAGCCCTTTCTGTACTGCTAGCTCCACTACCACCAACTCCACTTGTGTAAAATGATCACCATTATCATTAATATTACTATAATGTTACCCTAACAGTGTTTCTTCCTGGGTGAGTGTGTTAAAACCTTTGCAAAGCTCAATGCTATCCATGAACTCTCTCTCTCTCTCTGTTCCAACCGTTCAAAGTTCTGCTTGGCAGTGTCTTCGAGCTGGTATGAACTGGAAATCTGAATGGCTGTATGAACACAAAGACAGATGGCAGGATCCCCATTGGAATGTGTGGCCAGCACATGGCTGCTATTTGTTTTCACTCCCGCGTAGTCAGCAGATACACTGTGACTGTACTGCAGCTGCGGTGAGATTTACTTCCAGAACTTCTCAGGACGGTGGGGCAGTGCATGGCAGGGGTTATCTGGACAGGGTAAGTCCTAAAAAGGAAGCAAAGAATCTTTTCATTTCTTGGGAAAAGGAAATATGTAGCAAGGTCTCTAGTGAATGACTAGACATATATTAATTTTCAAGAGACTTGGAAGCCAAACTCCTGCTTCCCATTCAATTCTGATGTGTTTAAACACTTCAGGAGCTTCCTATCATCTCAGACTAATGCTTAAGTTTCTTTGCATCCCTTGCAGTCTTGTTTACAATCTGGCCCCTGTGACTTTTTCAGATTCATCCTGCTATTTTTGCCTCTCATGTTATCAAATTACTTGTGTTCCTGAGACACATGTACAGTTTGCCTGGAATAAAATTTCTACTTTCTTCACCTGGATATTTCCTGCCTTCTTAGAAAAATGCAACTGAGGGGGCATCTCTCCCAGGCAGTCTAAACCCTGACTGGTTTAGAAACCCTTTTCCTATATTTTAAATATTACCTATCTTATTGTTTACCAAATTATATTAATTTTTTCCATTTTTAGTCTGGGCAATATCTTTCAGTCCTTAGGTTCTAGGAAGTATTAAATGATCAATAACTGTTAGTTAAATTGAATTATATTGAATTTCTTAGGATTGTATATTTATTCCTTTTCTTTTCTCTTTACATCACCTGGGATAAAAATAACCAAAGATGTGATATCCTATTTATTTCTCTTTTAAAAGAGTAACCTTTTTTTTTTTTTCAAGTAGAATGGACATACAAAACTCTTAGAGACCAAGAACTAGACTAAATTTTATCTGAAAGGCATTCATTCATTCAACAAATATTTACTCAGCACCTTCCATGTAGTAGTCATCGGGGTTATAAAAATGAAAAGTTATTGTCCCCAATCATAAAGAGGTCACAGTATAAAGGGGCAAAGCATGTGAAGAGATCATTGTAGCATGGTGACAAAGTCCATAGTGAGATACATACAGGGTAGAATGAGGACGCCAAGAAGTTACCCCCTTTGGTGACATAATCAAAGTTATCCAAAACATGGAAAGGGAGTCTTGGCTTAAAAGTAACTAAGTCAATTTCTGTTTCTTCTTTCTCTCTATCCATGCATCTCATAACTATCTCTAATCTTATTTTCACCTCTACTACTCCACTTAAATGGCCTTTGTCAAAGCCAGCAATGACTTCCATATTATCAAATCTAGTGATTATTTTTCTTTTTCATACTACTCAACAGGATTTGACATGGTTTCGCATGCCCTTTTGTAAAAACTTACTTTTCTTGATTTCTAGAATACCTCACTTCCTTGATTTTTTTCCCACCCCTCTGATCACTCTTTTTCTGTCTCCTTTATAGATATCGCCTCCTCTAGCTGACACAGAGGCAGATTTACTGTGCAACTGGTGAAGTTTAATTAAGCTTCAAGATACCTCACTAACATGAACCCCTTCTAAGGTCCAGGAAGGGGTCTCAGCTAAGGGCTCACATGGTCATTTTTTTTGCAAAATTTGAAAAAGTAAAATATTTTAAACACAAAGGTTAAGGCAACAATCTCTTTCCATTCCAACTTTCCAATCACACTCACCATTATATTCAGTGGTATTGGATTTTCTACTGGCATTTTTGGAATCTGGCTAAAGGAAAGTTGAGTTGACGGTATGTTTACTTCATACTTAGTGGGTCCTATTCATATGGTTCATAGCCATGTCATATTAGTGAGGTTATTGCCAGATATCCCACTGACCAACTCACCTGCTGCCATGACATGAGGGTCTACAGCCCCAGAACTAGACAAATGTGGGTAGTGGAGGAGAAAAATCCTTTAGGAAAGACAATATTATCTTTCTTTTCTCCTTGTGGAAAATAATATTACAAGTTTTTTATATAAAAATGCAATAAGAATATGCATGCAAATTAAAAGGGGGTGAGGGTATTTAATGGTGGGTCAGGCAGTCACTATTTCTAAATATTATTTATGCAATTTTCCTGTATTTTGTGATGTCAATGGTATTTATCATCATTTTTCCATCTGTAACTTATTGTAATTAATTTATCATTGCTAGTATACCTAATTTATTTTAATAAATTTTTATTATTTTCCTTGAAGAGGAACCCCAAATTATATACGTTCAATAAAACCTAGTTCACTCCTTAGTTGCCCATACCTGCTCTCTCAGCCCATCCATTTTACATCCCTTTACATATTCTCCCTCGGTGTTATGGATTAAAGTGTGTCCCCTGAAAAGATTTGTTGAAATCTTAACTCTTATACCTGTGAATGTGACCCAGTTTGGAAATATAATTTTTCTTTCGTTATGCTGAGGTCATACTGGAGTAGGGTGGATCCTAAACCTAATCCCTTCTGAGTGGTGTCTTATATAAAGAGAAACAGACACAAAAGTCAAACACACAGAGGGAAGATGCCATGTGAGGATCCCTCTACAAGTCAAGGAATGTCAAGAAATGCCTGGAACTGTCAGAAGCTGAAAGACACAAGAAATGATCTCCTAAAGGGGGCAGAGCATAGCCCTGTCAATGCCCTGAATTTGGATTCCTAGCCTCCAAAACTGTGAGACAAATTTCTCTTCTTTAAAGCCACCTACTTGCAGTATTTTTGTTATGGCGTCATTAGCAAACTAAGGTGATATTTTCATTCTGATGATACTAAAAAGTCACTTATGCGCGTATCTGTTGACTAACTTAGATCAGATTTCTATCACAAAAGAATTGAAACCTGAAATATTTTTAAATTACCTTCTTTATTTTTATTTTTTATTGTTTTTTAAAATGAAACTGCTTCTACTATTTAAAAAGAATTATAAAGGTATGTGAAATATACTTTTGGGGTATGTGTGTATGTGTGTGTGTGTGTGTGTGTGTCTGTTTAAAAACCAAAAAAACAAACCAGTCGCCACTGAGTCGATTCCGATTCATGGCAACCTTGTGTTTAGAGTAGAACTGCGCTCCATAGAGTTTTCAAGGCAGTGATCTTTTGGAAGGACATCATCAGGCTTTTCTTCTGAGGTGCCTCTGGATGGGTTCAAACCACCAACTTTCTGGTTAGTAGTTGAGCCTTTAACCATTTACACCATATAGGGACTCCTGCATGTATATGTGCACATACACACATACCTATACCTATGTATGAACACACATAAAAAAATGGGTTCATATATAGGATTATAGATGTTTCTTGGGAAATATATATAATACCAGATCATAGATTTCTTTTCATATCACAGCATATAGACCTATCTCATTCTTTCTTTCTTTTGGATGACTGCATATTATTTTACCATGTATGTATTCCATAGTTTCTTAAACTGGGGGACTAGATTTTTATCTGGTGGAACCATTTGATGTTATTGCAGAGGACAATGGAGCATCTCCATCTCAGAGCCGTATCAGGGAAGCTGATTACCAGTGACCTAATCTTTATGCTACTGCAGGCGTGCACTTTAATGTGGCATTTAATACATGGTTTCCAACTGCCGACCTCACCTCTCAGTTAACAGCCGAGCGCTTAACCACTGCACCACCAGGGCTCCTACTTAATAGGTGGCAAGCGAGCAGAAGCAGGAAGCTGAGGGCTGATTTGTTAACTAAAGGATCTTAAAAAAAACAATAATGAAATGGAGAAGTTTTTCCTTTTTGAATTTTAGTTAACTTAGCAACTCGACTTTTATTAACGGGTGACACTAAAAGTAGCTGTCAGGAAAATATTTGCAATGTCCCTTCATCTAGGAGAGTAAGCTATGAACTCTGGTTTCAATTCAAAGTACAACCCTTGGAAAATAATCCAACCTTTTTACCCACCCCCCTCCCAACCCAGCGTCCTCTTCTGCAAATTTTTAAGTTGCACAGTGAGACCCTGAAGAATACATTCATTAAATATTTTAGGGTTTATGGTAATTAAAGAAATAAACACTTCTTTTGTTTTTACATATTTAACTAAATTAGATTAGTACAGACTGCCAGTCCCTTTAGCATTTGAATTGTAAGATAAGGAAGCAAATCTGGGGGGAAAGGAACTTTTCAGAGGCAGCTGTGGAGACATGGAAATGGGTTGGGATTGACTGAAAGAAGACAGATTTGTTAGCAGGTTTTGAGAGTCTGTGAATACTTGGAAGAGGTTACTGATATTCTTGGGATAGGAGAGGGACTACAATTAGTAGCATGGATGCATTTTGAATTACTTCCAATGAGTTACTGCATTCATTTGGAATCATCAACGGCTACCTCTATGTATGTATGTATCTGTCTGTCTGTCTGTCTATCTATCTATTCCAGCTAACTCTGGTATTGATTCATTTAGGACCTTGGCCCTTCTACACATCCTATAATTGTAGCATTTTCTCTCTTAACTATTACACCCCAGAGAGGAGCACATTTTATCTCAGTACATTAAAAAAAACAAACAAAAAAAAACCTTCCTAGTCATTGGGACTGTCTAGTATTGGAGTGGAACCCTCCCCAGGTACTGAGATTACCCTCAGCTTGGCCTTTGAGGCACATTTGCCGATGATTGGGTGGGATGTGTATATAAGAGATCTTGCTGTTGTTGTTAGTTGCTGCTGAGTTGGCTCCGACTCACGGTGGCCCCATGTACAACAAAATGAAATGTTTCCGGTCTTGCACCATCTTCGTGATTGTTGGAATGCTTTTTTATGGCTACTGTGTATTTTGAGTGCCTTCCCACCTAGGGAACTCATCTTCCAGCATTATATTGAACAATGTTCTGTTGTGACCCATAGGGTTTTTATTGGCTAATTTTCAGAAGTAGGTCACCAGGTCTTTCTTGCTAGTCTGTCTTAGTTTGGAAGCTCTGCTGAAACCTGACCGCCATAAGTGACTCTGCTGGTATTTGAAATACTGGTGGCATAGCTTCCAGCATCATGGTAACATGCAAGCCACCACAGCACAACAAAATGACAGATTGGCAATAGATAGGAAGTGTAGGGGAGGCCATTTACCATGATCAGGATGTGGTTATATATTCACCACAAGATAAAATCACCCTGATAAATCATACGCAGAAAAAATGAGAGAAAATCAGAGTGCATGACCAGATAATGATGAATACTTTGTAGGGTAAAAAGAGGGCTGTTGCAAAAGTGTATGCATCTCTGCATATCTGAATGATTTTGCAGGCTTGTGTGTTTGTACTTTCCTGTCTGTGTATCATTATGTGTCTCTGGTATTTTCACATCTATATGAGAATAAGTAGCTTTGTCCAAGTGAGCTCTGAGGCCTTTTACTCCTCTGAAATCCTATAACTCTGTGATTCTATGTGGTTTAACTGGTGTCCATATATATATACACACACACACACACACATATATATCAGTGTATGTGCTAGGGATAAATGCTCTTGGGTGTTTATTTATTGCTCAGTACATGCATGGTTACAATGAAAATTGGTAGGAGGAAGACTGTCCTCCGACTTCGTAACTGAATTGGAGTCAGGCAGGTAAATGGAAAACCTTCTTTCTTGCTTCCTTGCTTGAGATTCTGGCCAGGCTTGGAAACTTCAAAACTTAGGAATCAAAGTTGATGTCTCCTAAGGCATCTGTCAGGATGGGATGTGCTTCTGGGTACCTGCTTGAGGATAGCACTTTGGGGTGATGTCTGGGAAGCCTAGAAAGAGGAAGGGAGGGCCTGCAGTAATTCACAACCCCCTCCCTCCTGGCATTGCTTCAAGCCAGGAGGTGATTCAAATTAGGGTGGGAGTAGTTTGGACTTGTCTAAAATATGTACCTGGGAGCATTCAAAACCTATGTGAGGAGCCAGCCAGTAAACTTCTTACACTAAAAATGGCCCATTCAGAAATGAAATTCAAAACCCTTGAAATTTAACTTCAGATTCTCCTCTTCTCTCTATATATATATACATTTTTGACAAGATTTTAAATCAGTAGAGTGTACTGAAAAATTCACTAGACTTAGAGATAAAGGGCCTGGGTTTGCTCTCCAGCACTGTCCATTTCTTCCAAGTGTGGGCCTTGTGGCCCCCCTGGGTTCACTCAGTCCCCTCATCTACGGTCTAGAGACAACACACAAGGATCAGGGTGCTTCTGTGGCAACTGGACAAGCTAAGGAATTAGACGGTGATATCTGAAACTGGATGAACTGTGTAGATGTAAAAACAGTCGCATATAAACGTTTTTCAGGAATATTAAGCCGGTGGTATAATGACATTGAAGAAGTCCTGACAAAAAGAAAATTGAAGTGTTGGTACTGCCTCATCGTGAATTAAAACCTGATATACAGGATTTCGAATCTACCGAAAAACCAAAAACCAAACCTGTTACCGTGGAGTTGATTCTGACTCATAGTGACCCTATAGGACAGTGTAGAACTGCCCCATAGGGTTTCCAAGGAGCGCCTGGTGGATTTAAACTGCCAACCTTTTGGTTAGCAGCTGTAGCTCTTACCACTACACCATCAGGGTTTCAAATCTATACTAGAATTAAATTCAGGGTTGTGATTAACTTCAGTTGGACCCATCTCAGCCTGCTTCTTGAATTCCTGAGAGGACTGACTGAAATCCCATGAGCCAAAGTTGGTGGGAGTGTAAATTAGAGCGTAATGGCTAATACAATATTAAATGTACATGAACTCTTTGATACAACAGATTTCTAAGAATCTATCCTTAAGAAACTCTCAACATATGCCCCCAAAGATACACACACCCATACCCACATACGAACACATACACGTACATATTCATTACAGCATTATTTATTAGAGCGAAGAAACATCAATAGTGACTGTTTAAATAAAATAGGATATATCAGTTAAAAGAAATACAGGGAAACTTTAAAAAGAATGAGGTATATCTATGTGTACTAACAGGAAAACATTTTTAAGATATACATTTTAAGAAGACCAAAAGCAAATCACAGAACTGTATGCAGAGCATAATCTCCTTTATTATTTTTAAAGTTTCTATATAGATATACAGACACATAAAAGAAGGAAATGCACAGAAAATCTAGAAGGATACACTAAGCTCTTGATGGAAGAGTGGGACTGGGACAGAAGGGTGGAGGGTATCTTACTCCAAATTCTTCAATATAATTATATGTCTGTATAATAAAATGCAAAGGAAAATATAACAGGGTAGGGTCTTTTAAAATAGATCATACATGCACATATACACGTACACACACACATGCAGTGTATTGATATTACTCATGAAAACTATAAAGAGTAAAAATTATACCCTATTTCCTATCTACACCACCTAAAGGGAAGTTTTTCAAATGATTTAACCCAACCATCTCACTTTTGTCTTACATCTCATCTGATTTTTTAAAATCAGAATATACTATAGTCAAAATGCCTCTTCGTTGGGTTTATGCATTTATTCATTCCCGTTTCTTATTTTCCTCTAATATCCCCAAAAGCAGCTCATCTCCAGCTTCGCTGCATAAGAATCACCTGAAGGGCTTGTGTTATGGATTGCATTGTGTCCCCCCAAAATATATGTTGTGAATTCTAACCCCTATACCACTTGGGGAGCCCTGGTGGCGCAGTGGTTAAGAACTCAGCTGCTAACCAAAAGGCTGGCAGTTCGAATTCACCAGCAGCTCCTTGGAAATCCTATGGGGCAGTTTTATTCTGTCCTATAGGGTCGCTATAAGTTGGAATTGACTCGATGGCAACAGGTTTGGTTTTTGGGTCATACCATTTGGGAATAGGGTTTTCTTTGTTATGTTAATGAGGCCATATAAGTGTAAGGAGTCTTAAGCCAATAATTTTTTAGATAGAAAAGAGCCAATTAGGCATACAAGTAAGCAAGCATGAATAGAGGAAAGATAGACACCACATGGAGATCTCCAAGCAATACCAAAAAGAATGCTACAGAAGCTGAGACAAGCGTTTTCTCCCAGAGCAAACAGAGAGCCTTAACCTACAGCCAGCACCCTCAATTCAGACTCCTAAAATAAATTTCTGTTCATTAAAGCCACTCACTTGTGGTATTTCTGTTATAGCAGCACTAAGAAACTAAAACAGCTTGTTAAAGTACATATTTGGACCCAGGGATGTATTACCCAATAAGCAAGGTATGCATGGGTTTAATTGTGTTTACTTACTAATCTGTAGCGCACAGTTTCACATGGGTTTGTGTGTACCTTGCTTACTGGTTAATCTGGCCCTCTTTGGACTCCAGTCTCAAAGATTCTGATTCAGTAGGTCTGGGTGAGAATTTGCATTGAGGCCCCAGGTGGTGAGAATGCTGCTGATCTGCGTAGATCTGTCTTAAAGCACCTAGACATTTATTTAGTTCTTACTTCATTCAACAAACTTATATTAAGCACCTACTGTTTCCCACACTCTGTCCTAGATTCTGGGAAATCAAAAGTCAAAGCAAGTACCTGTCTCCAAGAAGTACACAGTTTGATTGGGGATTGGGGAGGCAGAAAAGTAAAAAGACAATTACATTCCAGTGTAAGTGCTATAGTAAGAATACTATGAGATATCTCAGAGCATGGACTTTTCAAGGGGGTAGGGTGGTAATAGAGGACATCAGGGGAGTGGGGTGAGTAGATGTCAGTTCTATACATGAAGGATACCTAATAATGATGTCCATTAAGCAGATGGATACACATATGTCAATTTGGGACAAAATTAGGAAATAGGCACAATATAGGTATGACTTTTAATGTCTCAGGAACACTTTTTTTTACCTTTGAGATGGGTGTGCAGAGATGAGCTCAATAATTTCTCTTGCTATAACACTGTAGGTTTCTGTGATTTCCTGTCTTTATTCTCCCCACCAACCCCCATTTTCCTGAGTCCTAGCCAACCAGGTGCAATGCTCCCATGTAGGTGGGGTCTAGCATACCCTGAAGCACCCTGTGTTGCCTCACCTACTTGTCTAATTACTGGTCCTTTTCCATGGGGGTACCATTCTCCATGGTCATTATCTTTCTGCACTAGTCCAGTCAACCCTATGCTCTGGGTGAACTTAATAACTGAAGTTCCCTGAATGATCCTGCTTTGTCTTATTAGAATTTGCACAGTCTATTTGTCTTGCCTGGAAGAGCCTGGCTCCCATCAACTCACCTGGCTAACTGCTGCTAATTCTTGGTACTCACTTGTTCTAGCCACTCTCCTCTGACAGGCTGTCTTTCTCCTGTCTGGGACAGGGTCTTCTCCAG
>NW_004443972.1:1873550-1874816 GCF_000243295.1 Trichechus manatus latirostris | reverse complement strand
ATGGGAAAATCACACAATACCGGGAATCATGGCCCAGCCAAACCGATACACACATTTTTGGCTGGATCTGATTAGATGCTCAGTGTATTCAATGATGCATTTCTGAGCCTCCTTGATTGCTTGCCTTTTACCAGAGAACTGTATTTGTCCTATATTCCTGTTCTCTCAAGACCTTGCCCTCGTCTAGAGATTTGCTAACTAGTAATCTGACAGAGTATTAATGTCGACTGATATATTACTTCTTCCAGAAAAGCTGCTTATATATATATACATATACATATACATATATGGAATCATAGAATTTAGAGCTGAAAGTATGCATATGTGTCACCTAATTTAATCTTCTAGCTTTAGAAACGAGAAAATAGAGACCTAGGGAAGTTATATGACATATCCAAGGTCATACCGCTACTTGGAGACAAAATTAAAACCAGTACTCTTTAGTCGTGGGGACATTGGGGTTCAGAGGTAGAATTCTCAGTTTCATGTAGGAGACCTGAGTTTGATTCCCAGCCAATGCACCTCATGCACAGCTACCACTCATCTGTCAGTGGAGGCTTGTGTGTTGTTATGATGCTGAAGAGGTTTCAGAGGAGCTTCCAGACTAAGACTAGGAGGAAAGGCCTGGAAATCTACTGAAAATCAGCCAGTGAAAACCACAACAGTCTGATTCATAACTGATCATGGGGATGGTACAAGACTGGGCAGTGTTTCATTCTTGCTGTGTGTGGCGTCCCCATGAGTTGGGGGCTGACTCAATAGCAGCTAACAATGACTCTTTATTAATTTTAAGTGTTGCATTTTCCCCCTCTTATATTGAAAGCAGCTCTCTGTACACACTGCTTTAACCAGTGTGACTCTATTTATGCCATTTTCTAGTAGTGCAGTATTCGGGAAAGTGAATCTGGGATTTCGGGGCTTTTCTATGCCTTTTCAAACATTCCGTGTAGTAGACTTTCTATTTTAGTGACTTGTTGAATTGATCTACTAGTAAATGCTTTCCTGCTCCATGAATCCTTTCATGATTTTTCCACAGAATTTATTTTCCTTCAGTTCTGCCTACTCCCTCTTCAGGAACTATCTCCTTGTCCCTCTCTCTCAATATTCCTGAAGCTGGGTAATTATTCCGCTTGGATATTTTTTTCTCTTTCTCTTTATCATCGTCTTCACCCTGAAACATAGCTGTGTGTTTAAGCTTCTTATGGCCATGTCATCCCTAAATTATTTAAATTGAAATGATTGGAAATGAAAATAAATTAAGGTTTT
>NW_004443972.1:1863110-1872529 GCF_000243295.1 Trichechus manatus latirostris | reverse complement strand
ATATAGTATTATATTACATCATGGAGTCCC
This sequence comes from Trichechus manatus latirostris, assembly GCF_000243295.1. Lineage (NCBI taxonomy): Eukaryota > Metazoa > Chordata > Mammalia > Sirenia > Trichechidae > Trichechus > Trichechus manatus. The sequence continues at coordinate 1,872,499 of NW_004443972.1, read as the reverse complement.
TGGGTGGTGCAAATGGTTAAGTGAAAGTGATTGGCTGCTAACCAAAAGTTGGCATTTTGAACCCACGTAGAGGTGCCTCAGAAGACAGGCCTGGTGATATGCTTCTGAAACATTATAGCCATGAAAACCCTATGGAGCACAGTTCTACTCTGCAATACATGGAGTTGCTATGAGTCGAAGTCAAGTTTGACAGCAACTGGCATATTATATTGTTTATATTATATTACTATATTATATTGTATTAACATATACTATATATGCATACATAAATGTATATATAATGTGTATGTATTATATATCCCGTAAGTAGATGTCACAGGACCAGATAAAGTTTTGTTCTATTATGCATTAGCTCTCTATGAGTCAGAGCCGACTCAACGGCAACTAACAAAGAAAACAGCAGCATCTATATATATGTATATGTCATATAAGAACTATCATATCTAATAAGTAATCACATATTTAAGAATGGTTTGAAATATACATTTATTTGCAATACCCCTCTCCCCCATTCTTCATTCAAACATCAGATATTTCACAATGCAAGCATTTAGAAAGCTGTCATGAAACCCCTGTACTTTCTTTGGAAAGAAAGATTATTGTTCTCTTCCGGACAATCATCTATAAAATAAGGTAGCTCATGTGAAATAGCATCGTGGAAAGGTGAGGCAGCTAGCAGGAGCAGGAGGCTGCAGAAGAGCAGGTATAAATGCTCCGTCATCTCTGATTATTGTAGGGACAAGTATGCCCACCGCCTCAATAAGTTCACTCTGGAGTCCATTGCAAAGCAGTGCACAAAGTGTTATGCACATTGATGGCCCCTAGTCAAGTAACAAATTATATTTTCTCTATATGAAACTTCTAACAATCACAGTTAGGAATTTGCTTTCTTTTGGAAAGAGCTAAAAATCCATAGGAGTTAATGATTTCCCTTTTGCATTTGAGTATCTAGCCTTCACACTCACCTTTTACTACCTGCTTCTTACCTCTCCTCAAGAGCCTGAGCATTCAACTCTCTAGAAGGAGGCGGGCATGCTTTAAAGCAGAAGTCTTAAACTGTCAGTTTGCAGGCCCAATTACAATGCTTTTAAGCGATTTGAATTGAATGCCTCTCCAGGTTCATGGTCCTCACAGCTCTAATCCCAGGCTAGCTTTCCTTACTTAAATTACATGCCTGGCTTTGAATTTGCAATCCTTGTGTTAGAGAGCATATGAGACAAAGAGCAAAGGCAATGTGCCATCAGAAAAATGGAAGGGCTCTGAGGGAGGGAGACTTTTGTGGTGCTAATCCCAAGAAGCATTTTATAGAAGGAACAAATGCCAACTTACTTTTTAATTGGCAGAGATCTCTGTAGTCTGTTGTTGGACACCCACCGTTTGGGGCTGGACAAGATCAGTCCTCGTCATACCTTACTAGGGTTACTTTAGCTCACTCCAAGCCTGAGGGAGGAGTAAAACCAAAAAAACAAAACTATTGCTGTTAAGTCGATCCCGACTCATAGTGACCCTACAGGACAGAGTAGAACTGCCCCATACAGTTTCTAAGGAGTGCCTGGTAGATTCAAACTGCTGAGCTTTTGGTTAGCAGCGGAGCTCTTAACTGCTGCCCCACCAGGGCTCCAAGGGAAGAGTAAGAGTCTTCCCAATAGACCTTCTCTTGGTGTTCTTCAGAATGCAGGATCTTCTTACTTTATAGATGTGTGTGTGCATATATATGGGTGTGTGTGTGTGTGTGTGTGTGTGTGTGTGTGTGTGTTCATTTCTAATTTCTAAGAGAATGGGCATCTGGCGAAATTACAAAAATAGCCAAAATGGAAGTCACAATACTTGGAGAAATTAAAATTGCATTTTAATTCTAGCCTGTCTTCTCACAATCCCCTACTACATTATATTCGAAGCTTTTAATAATGAAGTTAGAATTTTATTTTAGATGTTGTTAACCTAAGCTATGTAGACCTTAGCTCAAAGTAGAATTGGGTTAGAACTGCCACTAGGCCTAGTAGAATGCTCCTTCCCTGATGAACTCTGTTTACTAATCTTGCCCCTGAACTTGAGCCGCTTTGGTTGCTCCCTCTAGGTTCCTGAGGTGAGGAAATCACTTTTCCCTTGTGTGCTAAGGCCTCTTCCCTCGGGGTTCCAAAGTATTCTGTAATTATTTTATGGACATCTCCTTCATCTCTCATGGATCCATCAGTGTGGGAAAGCCTCTCTTTATCTGGTCTAAAGATTCTTCCCCTTGGCCTCAGACTATCCTATAGTTAACCACCTTTCTGGAAATCTCTAAACATCTCCTTTGACCCAGGTCTTTCTGCCAAGTGTAATTTCACTAGTGGGTTGTTGAAGCCCCTTTTGTCTTTCTATACTGCTCAGATTATTTTTTCACTTATTTTAAATCAACTTCTAGTCTTTGCCTTTAGAAGTCATGGAGTCTCCAAGAGCCTGGCTATGCTATGCCTCACTATGACTAGAGTGTCTCATCCAACACAACAATTATGAGTATTTAGAGCCCTGTTCTTTGATGAACCATATCTGATGTTTCTATTTCTCCTTCTGAGGGACAATGGCCTATTTTACTAGGCCACAATAACAAACATAGCCAGACATTAATGAATGATAGAACCCAGCATTTTCCAAGTCATGTTTCATAAAGCCCTACTAATATTCCGCAATTAAATCTAGAGAACATTTCATCTTGTAGCCCTTTTTGGAAAGTCACCATGTGTGTATCTATTAAAGGCTCTGAGAAGGCCTGCAGTAAAGATACTTGATTAGTTTGTTATACAAAGCACATCCCAACTTAATCGATCATGGAATCTTTTTTCCTCAGAGAATTACCTTTTACCATCTATTAATATCTTGCAGATCCTGGTGGGGATACAATGATATAATGCTTTTTAGTGTTATCTTGCAATAATACTTTTCCTAATCAATGCCCTTTCCCACTTTCCTAAGTGACTATTTCACCCCACTGTTTCTGTCTTCATATAGCTCCACCAGTAGCTCCACCACCCTCCTCACCCTGTGCTGGTGACTTAATTCTTACTTTAGCAAGAAAATAGAAGCAATCAGAAGAAAATGTCTATATCCTCTCATCATCACATTTAGCTCATTACTTGCACTTGTGTCATATACTCAGCATCCTCTCTTGTTACAGAGAATCAATTGTCCACACTCAGATGTGCAGCCAACACTGCAATTTACCAGGGCTTCGAACCAGTTCATTCCAGTTCGAACCCCTGCTGAAAATTTGTGTTTCCACCCCAGATATACTGAATCAGAATCTGCATTTTAACAAGATCCCCAGGTGATTGTTTTTTTAAATTGTACTTTAGGTGAAGGTTTACAGAATGAACTAGCTTCTTATTAAACAATCAGTACACATATTGTTTTGTGACATTGGTTACCAAACCCACAATGTGTCAACATTCTCCCTTCTTGACCTTGGGTTCCCTATTACCAGCTTTCCTGTCCCCTCCTGCCTTCTAGTCCTTGCCCCTGGGCTGGTGTGCCCCTTTAGTCTTATTTTGTTTTATGGGCCTGTGTAATCTTTGGCTGAAGGATAAACCTCAGGAGTGACTTCATTACTGAGCTAAAAGGGTGTCTGGGGGCCATACTCTTGGGGTTTCTCCAGTCTCTGTCAGGCCAGTAAGTCTGGTCTGTTTTTGTGAGTTAGAATTGTGTTCCACGTTTTTCTCCAGCTCTGCCTGGGATCCTCTATTGTGATCCCTGTCAGAGCAGTCAGTGGTGGTAGCCGGGCACCATCTAGTTGTGCTGGACTCAGTCTGGTGGAGGCTGTGGTAGTTGTGGTCCATTAGTCCTTTGGACTAATCTTTTTCCCTTCTGTCTTTGGTTTTCTTCATTCTCCCTTGCTCCAGACAGGGTGAGACCACATTGCTCAGATTTTTTTTTTTTTTTCCACTTATTTTAAATCAACATCTAGTCTTTGCCTTTAGAAGTCAGGAGTCTCCAAGAGCCTGGCTACTCTATGCCTCTCTATGATTAAGAGTGTCTCATCAAATGCAACAATTATGAGCATCTTGATGGCCGTTTACAAGCTTTTAAGACCCCAGATGCTACTCACCAAAGTAGAATGTAGAACATTTTCTTTATAAACTATGTTATTCCAGTTGAGCTAGATGTTCCCCTAGACCATAGTCTCCACAGCCCTCAGTCCAGTAATTCAGTCCCTCAGGGAGTTTGGATATGTCTATGGAGCTTCCATGACCTTGCCTTGTACAAGTTGTGCTGGCTTCCCAGTATTGTGTACTGTCTTACCCTTCACCAAAGTTACCACTTACCTAGTGTCTATTTAGTCCCAGGTGATTCTTATGTATAATAAATTTTGAGAACCACTCCTCTACTAGTGGTTCTCAGAATTGGTCCCTAACTAGCAGCATAAGGATCACTTGGGAACTTGTTAGAAATGCAAATTCGAATGAACTGGTTTGAAGCCCTGCAATTTACACGGTAAAGCCCATCCCTTTTTGGCTACTTGAGAACTTTGCTCCTTCAATGATGCTATTTCTCTCCTACATCATTAATTTTTCACTCTCTGTTAGGTTATTTCTCAACATACAAACGTGCTCTGCTATGTCTTGTCTTTATTAAAAAAACAAGCAAACAAACAAACCTGTGTTCACTCTCATATTCCCTTGAATTAACATCCATTTTCTCTGGTTTACAGCAAAACTTCCTGAAGGAGTTTTCTTTACTCATTGTCTCTACTTTGTCTCCTTCTGTTATCTCTATCTCCTACTCCTATCGGGATTTTGCCCTTAAAAATCTATTCTTATTTGGCAACATGACCTCTACATAAATAATTGAAATAGTTAATTCTCAGTCCTCATTAGTCTTTGTCAGCATTTGACCAAATTGATCATTTCTTCCTTCTCGAAACACTTCCTTCTCACAATGAGCACAAATAAATTTAGTTTGTTATTCAGTGCACAGCAGTAGCACGAACTTCGTGTTTGCATTGGATTCCATTGTCCTCCATGTCTCATGGAAGTGATGCAAAGGTGGGCTGAAGTGGCTACTGTGCACACAAGGGTCTGTATCACAAACTGTGGGACACTGAGATTAGAAAACCCCCAGTCTTTCAGAGTGGCTGCTAGCAAACCTGCCCAATCTTTGTCCACCGGGGAGACCTGATCTTTGTTATCTTGGTCGGAAACAGACCTGCCCTCTGTCCCAGAGCAACTATCTCTAATTCGCAAGGTTACTTGCTATACAAATATCCTTAAAATGGTAACCGGTTGCCGTGGAGTGAATTTCGACTCATAGCGACCCTATGTGTGTCAGAGTAGAACTGCACTCCATAAAGTTTGCAGTGGCTGGTTTTTCACGCAAGTAGATTGCAAGGCCTTTTTTCTGAGGTGCCTCTGGGTGGACTTGAACCGGCAAACTTTCAGTTAGCAATCGAACAAGTTAACCATTTGCACCGCCCAGGGACTCCCGCCTGTCCAAGGACAGGTAGCCTCAAACAAAGATTGTCACAAGATGTGTAGAAATGCTGTGGAGAATTGTCACCCAACCGCTACTCCCTTGGCCTGGAGTTCTCCTCTCTAAGATATGTACATGGTTTTCTCTCTCATTTGATTCAGGTCTCTGTTCAAATGCCACCTAATCAGAGAGGCCTTCTCTGACCATCCCATCTCTCCCTCTACCCTCTTTATTTTTCTTTGTAGCACTTAGTTCTATCTAACATTAAATTGCACATGGACTTAATGCTGTATTGAGTATCTGCTTTATAAAATCAAGCTTTGTGATGTCCAGAACTTCGTGTTGTGCACTGTTGAATCCCCATCTCCTAGAACAGTACCTGATAGAGTAGGTGAACACTGAACAGTTAATGAATATATGAATAGTTCTGCTCAGTAACCCTATTCATTTCTTCAGTTTTCTAGAATGGATCACTCAAGTACCCTATCCCCATCTGAGGAACTAAGATTTTTAGAATTATATTATTTCGATATATAAAAAATAGCTTAAGCATAAACAAAATATTAATGCACGTACTTTTCACAAAAGTAAGAAGAGGATAATTTGTTACATCATCCCTCTGTGAATGATGAGTGTTCTCTGGACCCTGAGTGACAATAAAGGGAAGTGTGTATTATATTTTAGAATGATTTCCAACAAAAGTGGTTAAAATATTTTAGAAAGACTTAAATCTCTCAGAAAAGCTTCAGTTATCAGGAAAATTTCCTAACATGAAATACAACTTTATGTGATTATCTTGGTTAATTAATGAGCTGTGCTCTATTGAATTATCTGCTTCAGTCCTTGCCAGTAGATACTAAAAATAAACCAAATGCCTTTGCTCGAATCTAGCCTTGCAGCTAGGTTAAACATACACGCGCACACAATTGATTCACATAATTTCTCCGAATGTTGTCATGCATAGCAGCCTCGTGTCCTACCACAAAATTTATTTTTAGAAATTCTGCATCCTTCTGTCTGATTTCTTTGTACATCCAGGTCTAATCGCATTGAGGTACTTGGCCAATTGACCTGTGTTGGTTTATCTGATTTCTCATCTGACATTCATTGGTCATTCATTCCTGAGTACAGATCTAAGCTGTCTTCTTTTAATTCCCAAGCTTATTAAGAAATCTTTTTTTTTTCCCCCCTTTTTTTCCAGTAGAGTTAGCTGGGTGTGAAACTGATGAGCTTCCATCCAGTACACACGAGTTCTTCAAATAGATTGGAGGCTCAGGGAATGGGCAGATAGCATTTCACCAGCAGAGCCTGGTGAAGCCTGGGGAGCAGATTATTTTGGCCATGTTTGCATCACTGATGGAATCATCCCTGTGCTGGGATGGCAGGCAGGCAGATTTCAGGCCACCATATGTGTGCGAGGCCTGGCTGTGTTCCTCTCTCGGACTTTCCTCTGGGTGCTAATTGCTTTAGTGAGAGAGACTGTGCAAAGCAATTAAACAGCCCCCTTCTCCCACAGTCCTCGCTCTCAGAAGCTAGGGGTTGAGAGAGGGCTCCTGTACTCCCAGTGGGTTGCAAATTGCTCAGAGTGAATAAATACATTTGTTCACTTTTCAAACTGTGACCAGCCACCTGGTCTCTTGTGTTGCTCTCAGAGCAGAGAAGGCAGATGATGGGCTCCTTGTTGCTGAACTCCAGCCCATAAAAATGCTTCACCGCACTTTGAGCTATTTTTGCAAGGACATCTGTTGCCAAAAAAGAATTTTAATTAAGCAAAAACACATCTCTGTTTTGTCCATGGCAAGGAGGCTTGTGAAAGCTTTCTTGTCTCAGATGCAGGCTAAATCTGGAGAAATGGAAGCCTTAAGGTATTTTGTGAGGGACATTTTGCTGCTCAATTTGAGGGACACAACAGATTTTCCATGGGAAGGAAATTATTGGAAGTGCATGTTTGTGCTTTTCAAAATAAGGCCTAGCCTGTATTAATAATTAATTGTACGTAATATAATCTGACATGTTACCCCATGGTTTGATAAAGTCGAAAGCTATTTTCACAAGGCAACTTGCCAGTTCTTTTGCTGGCGTCCAATCTTCTTCCCAGGTGATATTCATCATTTTAACATCAAGCTTCCAGTACACCACATTAACACGTAAATTAGAGGACCTGGTGCTGTGCTGGCTGTTATAACTAGTCTAGATAAAATTGTCCAATCACAAAGGAAAAAAAAAAGAAAACAAAAGTGAAGTGATAAGCGAAATCAGAAGGCAGGTTGTAGGTATTAATACTGCATAAACTGGGTTTATGACTGGGCTGGAGAGAGGGGAGGGAGGCTTTTCTCTAGTTTTCATAAATGCAAGTATATTGGGTATTTTTTTCCCTCTTAAAACACTGGCATAATGGCAGTTACAAATCCTTCATATATGAAACTAATTCTGTAACCATACACCCTTCAAGTCCCTTAAGTGCCCTTAGGGGCACCCTCTTTGGCAGCACAAGCTTATCAGACAAGCTGATTACAAGAGGGGCACTTTCAAGTAGCAGGCTCTGAGGGGGACTTGCTGGGCCATGTGGGGGGATGGATTACCTGATAATATTAAGATTGTTTCTGGCCATTTCTATTATTGGTCAGGGTCACTCATTTGCCCTCCTGGAGGGTACACTGAGAATATCACCTAGGTTGAGGCAGCAAGGAATTTGTATTTCTAAATGCTAGGATCTTTGCAGATAGAAGTCTAGCCTTTCCATTAGGGATTGGAATACAGAATCTTATGTCATACATCAAATCTGGAATGTTTCTCTCTACTCTGGAAACATTCTGACAATTGAATATTCATTTGGGGGGTTTACCCATCATGGGAAAAAAACAATCCCCTTCTGTTCCTTCTGCTCCCTACACAGTATTTGTGTGTTCTACTAGCTAGTTCTACCCATTAAATATTTCTTAAAAGAAATCATTTTCTAACAGAAATCTGAAACCACAGAATAGAGCAATATTGAATTATTAACCCCCAAAATAATTTTCCATAAGCCTTGTGATACACAACTCAAGAAATTTGTTGTTTCTCTGAACCCTAATTTCATATTGCTCCTTTCTTTTTTTTTTTTTTTTTAGTTTTCAGTTTCCAGGAATGTGGTCATTTTGTTTGTGATTGCTAGGACTTCCTAGCTCTTAATAAGATTAATTTTGTTCTACCTAATCTTTAATAGATAATATAGCATGGATCTCCCAGGTTCCATCCCCTTCTCACCTGAAGAAACATCTACAAAATTAAAGTATGTATTACTAATTCTTTCAACATCAATTTTGTGATCATACTCTGAGAGCAGTGAATGATAGCTGATGGTGCAAATTTAATTTATAATTTGGGTTTCAACTTGCTTTTCTTTAGACTCTGAGCTTTCCATTTCCTGGTTTATTAGTCAGAATGTTTTGATTGTATGGGAGAGAAAGCCGGTGCAAAGTAGGTTCAGAAGAAGAGGGAATTCCATCGGCTAACAAAACTGCCAATCCCAGGTTAAAGACTTCGGGAAATGCTATATTCAAGGTCTCCATCCATGTCACTGGGACTCATGACATGCTTTCCTCTGCATTAACTGTTTCTCAGGCATATCCTTTCTGCATGATGGTGTTGAACAGCTCCTGTTTTAACTTTGTAACCACTGTGGAAAAAGAACACTTCCTTTTCAGTAATTCTAGCAAAGGGGCTGGACTCTCAGTACCATGGTCAGTGCACAGACTGGAACACACTGCCCAGGTGTGTATCCTGGCTCCACCACTTACTAGCTATTTGACCTCTGGCAGGAAACTTAATCTCTGTGCCTCAACTTCTTCATCTGCAAATTGAAGCCTCCTTTGTAGGCTTGTTGGGAATATTAAATAAGTTTAATATATGCATGTGTCAAACTCATAATAAATTTAAGTTTTGTTGTTACTGCTATGTGCCATCCA
>NW_004443972.1:1859806-1860927 GCF_000243295.1 Trichechus manatus latirostris | reverse complement strand
TTGGTGTCTTGCTTAATGCATTTTCATGTATTATAGGTGTTCTGTTCTATTTACTGAATACATGATGCCCAATAAAAGGAAAAGTTAATTTCTTTACTAACTGACCATGTTTGCTTATTGCTTTTGGAAGAAGACTGTTCTACCAATTAATATAGAATTTTCAATAGAGATTATCCCTAGGAAATCATATGCTAACAACTACTGTCATTTCTTTGTAAAGGTAACTCAGCACACAAGTGGTGGGTCCACAGGTGGCTGTTCATCTCAGATGCAATCTGCACAAAGAACGCAACATGATCTTCAGTGAGCTTCTTCCCTTTGTGACAGTGAATGCTTAGTCTCAGACACTGCACTTTATATGAGTTCCTACAATCATTACATTATTACAGAATCTCCAGCTACAATTTATAGTGTATAGTTTTAACATTTTAATAACATCTGTTCTTACTTTTATCCTTATAGAAACAATGTAAGAAAGTATAGGCATCAGAGGTGCCAAGGGGTGGTTCATGGGAGAGCATCAGTAACATCCATCAAAAAGTTCCTCAGTAAACATGCATTCTCAATATTAAAAAAAAAAAAGTGCTTGCAATGTAAATACAGCCTCAGAACAAGTCTCCACCCCAAATTATCCCATATACACATTCAATTGAAATAAAAATCAGTGTATACTAGCTACACAAACCTGGTTTCAAGACAGGTTTCCTAGTTCTGTACTTCCAACCTACAAGCTACTCCAATGTCCATCTAATAGAAATTGCAGCACTAGTATTGGTTAGAAGCAAATAGCATAACAATCATTTACTACTGGAAAAATGGAGACAGACTTGTGCACACTCAAATGGGGACTTCTCTCTTCTTTCCATTTGACTGTGTTGTCTATGTCAGTTCTTAGGAAATGATGTGGTAGCTTTGACTTAAGGAATGATAGTATCAAAAACAGGATATACAAGGCATTTCTTAGTCATATGTGAGATTAAGTTGTGGGTAGAGATTTTTGGCAAAGTTATTGAAGGCTGTGATCTTATCAAGATTCAGAGGAGGGGGTCAGACTTTCAGAATAACAAGAGTAAAGACCTCCAAAATCCCCTCCTCCATAAAAACAACAAGAACCTGGTGAA
>NW_004443972.1:1857657-1858869 GCF_000243295.1 Trichechus manatus latirostris | reverse complement strand
TTTCAGGGCTTGTCTTTATTTAATCTAATTGCCTCAGAGGTTACCAGTGCAAACAGCCTTTTCTCTAAGGTGTTTGTTGAAAACAATCAGTGGCAATTGTTTAACATGGCAGCTGCCTGAGGTGGTGGTAAGTTGGGGAAACAAGAAGCTGATCAAAAATCTTAAAAAAAACAACTGGTGAATGAGATGATTTGCAAAAGTGGGCTTTGCAAAGGTGCAACATATTCCTGAGAACCTAGAATGGCACATACAGGTACAGGGCTGTGTGAATGTTTAAGATAAGTCCTTAATCATCTAAAGCAGAGTTGGGAACTGCCTGCTGAGACATTGAAAACATGTCTCAACACACACACAGAGCTTCTTGGCAAAAGTTGGGAGATTTATTGGTTAAAGGCATTCAAGGAAATCTCTGTCCAATCATTAGCTGACCATAACTTCAGTGGCCATACACAATTAAGATGATTGACTTTACAGCATTAGTTCAGGGAAGTCATTAAGCAAATAAACAGCAGCAGTAGCAAACAACAGCAATAACAAACAAAAAAAGCAAAAAAAAAAACAAAAACAAAAAATAAAACACCCTGAGTGGAGGGATCTGATTTCCAGAGTTGCCACATTACATTATTTATAATGTCCAATTTTCAACAAAAAGTAGGAGACATGCAAAGAAACAGGAAATGTGGCCCATATAGAGGGAAAAAAAGCAGTCAATAGGTAATGTTCCTGAGGATGTCTAGACATTAAACTCATTAGTCAAATAATTTAAATAAACTATTATAAATATGTTCAAAAAACTAAAGTAAACCATGTCTGAAGAAAGGAAAGCAATATAAGAACAATGTCTCACCAAATAGAAAATATCAATAAATAAGCAGAATTTATTTAAAAAAATGAAATTACTACAGTTGAAAAATAGTACTATAATTGAAAAGGAAAAAAAAAAATACTAGAGGGGGGTCACCAGCAGATTTGAGCTGAAAAACTTCCAAAATTTGATTAAAAACATTAGTTTACATATCCAAGATGCTTAACAAACTTCAGGTAGGATAAAGTCATAGAGATCCACACCTAGACACATCATAAGCAAACTGTTGAAAGACAGAGATGAGGAGAAAATCTTGAAAGCAGTAAGAGAAAAGCAACTTATCAGTACAAGGACTCCTCAATGAGATTAACAGCTGATTTCTTTTTAGGGACCATGGAGACCGGAAG
>NW_004443972.1:1855047-1855980 GCF_000243295.1 Trichechus manatus latirostris | reverse complement strand
GGGCACATGGCACCACTGAGCAGTTTCTATTAACCTGGTAGAGCCAGCAGCGTATCTATGGAAAATGGTGCCTATGGCAAGCACTGAAATTGCACCCCTGTCTAAACATCTGACACCTCTCGTTTAGAAAACTTTACCATAAGATCAGCTCAAAAATACAAGTCAAGCTCATTAATCTTTTAATTACATGTTACTGTGCTTGAGGAAGGATGTTGGGTCATACCAGGTTAATAGAAACTACTCAGTGGCACCATGAACCCAGGGCCAGTGAAACACCCTAGATGCACCACTGCTGATGGGTAAGGGGTATCTTTTAGGAGTGATAAAAATATTTTGAAATTAGGTAGTGGTGATGCTTGCACTACTATGTGAATATACTTAAAAAAAAAAACTTATTTTTACATCTTAAAAGCTTGAATTTTATGGTATGTGAATTATAGCTCAATAAAACTGTTATTTTTTTTTTTTAAAAAAGGTTTACATAAGACTAAAAGTTTTGCTGTTAGCTCTTATACAGGGAAATCTTGGTGTTGCTAGTGACCCAGTAAATAATGATGTTTATTTTCTATTATGAAAATGATCATACTTTCAATAGAGTACTTACATAAGATATTAAAATAGTTTCTCTTTCTCATCCCAGATGTATTTCACCAATGACTCTTATTGCATAAGTGAGTATATATTTGCGTAAATTACACAATATAAACCTTTTCAACCACCTCTGAAATTAAGGAACAGGTCTATCTTGGTGGATCACAGGACTGAGCTAGCTACAACCCTTGTTTGGTATCTATTTTCTCATACAACTTTTTCTCAATAGGCATTCTCAAAGAGTTGAGAAGATCTAATTCTATGAGCCAGGCCCAGTGAGGAGAACCAGGCCAAGTTCATGCTGCCCAGAGAAATTATCTTATTTTTTTTCTTTTCTTTCTT
>NW_004443972.1:1852695-1853689 GCF_000243295.1 Trichechus manatus latirostris | reverse complement strand
ATATTCATCTTTTGTGATATGGAAATGAGCTGAAGATACACTGAAAGCATCTTCTAATCTTCTAAAATCTAAAATTGACATTCAAATTCAGAGGGTTGTGTAGAGTCAATCACTGTGGAGGTGATACGTACTTATTCACCACTGTAACCAAACTTCCTCCTTTCTCATTATTTTTCCTGTGAGACTGCTGGCAATTCCTTCTCAGGAGCCAATGTAAGGCACTAGAATATGGGGGGATAATTATAGCCAGAGACGGAATAGGTTAACTCCTAGAGATCCACCTCCAGAGTTATTATTATTGTGGGACTTGAAGAATAAAACAAACAAAAAAACCCATTGCTGTCAAGTAAATTCCGACTCATAGTGACCATATAGGACAAAGTAGAATTGCCTCATAGGATTTGCAAGGAGCAGCTGGTGGATTCTAACCACCGACCTTTTGGTTAGCAGCAGTAGCTCTTAACCACTGCACCACCAGGGCTCTGGGACATGAAGAGGCCTACCTAAATATAAAGTCTTAAAGGCAGAAATCAGTAGGCAAATAGCAGCAGATAGTGAAGCAGCCAGGAAAGAAGCACAGGTGAATGAGTGTTGGTTAAGAAGATGTCACAGAGGAAGCACTGAAGCTGAATTAGAGGTGATCTTGGGTAAGGCTAGGGATGCATTAGCAGAGAAGGCTCAGGCTAGAGCCTGAATCCACTGATATAAATACAGAATGAGCTCTATGCAATGCTGGTAGATAATAGGCCTGAAGGTGAGAAATCAAGGTGGAAAAGCAAAATAATGATCAGGAGATAATTGCAGGCAAGGCTAGATCAGAATTGAAGAGTGAGTGTCATGGGTCAGCAAAGCCTGGAAGCAGATGTTGAGAAGATAGATAGAACATGGAAAGTGGATAGGACATTGGCCTTACCCACCGCAGTTGAACCCTGCCTTTCTGGGAACCTTGGGGAACTATGAAACTGCATGCAAGAATTGGCTCTGTCCAGCGCTA
>NW_004443972.1:1822544-1851060 GCF_000243295.1 Trichechus manatus latirostris | reverse complement strand
TCTAGAGGTGAGATGAGAAAGCAGAAAGTGTTAGAAGATGGTTGAATGGACATTGGAGAGCAGGGGTGGAAAGGAGAAGTGTGCTGTCACGGTATAGGGAGAGCAACTAGGATCACATAACAATGTCTGTATAAATTTTTGTATGAGAGACTAACTTGAATTGTAAACTTTCACTTAAACTACAACAATAAAAAAAAAAGAAAAAGAATTGGGTCTGTCTACATCACCATCACCCTCAACATCAATATCAACATCATTGCCATCACCATCATCATCATTTTCTTCTCACCATTTATTGGTAGCTTTTTAATATTCCAGGAACTAGTTATCTAGTGCTGCTACAACAGAAATACTACGAGTGAATGGGTTTAACAAACAGAAATTGATTCTCTTAAGTCTAGGAGGCTAGAAGTCTGAATTCAGGGTGCCAGTTATAGGCGAAGGCTTTCTCTGTTGGTTCTAGGGAAGGTCCTTATCATCAATCTTTCCCTGGTCTAGGAGCTTCTTAGTGTAGGGACCCCGGGTCCAAAGAACATGCTTTGCACCAGGCTCTGCTTGCTTGGTGGTAGGAGGTCCCCCTCTCTCTGCTTGCTTTTCTCCTTTTATCTCTTGTAAGATAAAAGGTGATGCAGGTCACATCCCATGGAAACTCCCCTTACATTTGATCAGGGCTGGGACCTGAGTAAGGTGTTACATCCCACCCTAATCGTCTTTAATGTAACCTAAACTTGCCTCATTAACCACAGGTCGTGATTAGGATTTACAACACATACGATAATCATATCAGATCACAAAATGGTGGACAACCACACAATACTGGGAATTATGGCTTAGCCGAGTTGACAGACATTTTGGGTGGACACAGTTCAACCCATAACACTACCCATACGCCTGTATCCTGATTTTGGGAATGTGAGGGGGGAATATATGTAACATGCGTCACACATGTCTTTGTCTTGTAAACTCAAGGACCGTCAGAGCTGGAAGTGTCCTCAGAAGTCCCCCTACCAACATTTTTCTATGAGACAAACATCCAAACTAAATTCCAGGCTAAACAGAAACCTCCTCTTCCAAACCTTCCCAACTCCAAGGCTCCAGGCAGGAGAAGTTTCTCTTTGTTTGGGCCTCCACAGCGTTTTCCCTTCTGGCTGTGAGAGCACTGGCTATATTTTATTGTGCTTTTTTGTTCACAACTCTATCTCCCTCCCCATTATGGTTGGGATTGCAGACTATTTAAGGGAAGAAATCCTGTTCTAATCCTTTTTTTCCGCCTCAATATCTATTACCTAACACAGAGAGAGAAGTGTAGTTACCAAAATTTATTGAATTGAATTATATATATGACTAATCTAAGGGCCAAGGTGTTAAGCAATGTGCTAAAATCACAGGTAGATTCATAGCAAGGACCAGGAAAGATAGCTCCTATTTATAATTTATGATATAGTATTGTGGCCCGCATTTGGGATGAACATTTGTCTCTATGTCTTTGTATGAGGTATGTGAAGGAAGGCTGGGCCTGGGTGTGTTCCTTTCTAAGGATGTGGCTCTGAGGGCACTATTGTCACTCTCAGGTTATTATCAGTGTTGGTTTTTACTGTGTTGACACCTATAGGACAAGGATGGAATTTTAAAAATTACTTAGCACAGCAGCAAGCACAGGGCTACTTTATTCATTTTTGTCTTTAATGAGGAAACAGGAGCCCTAATTCAGGAAGAGCTAAACTGATTTATTTACATTCTTACAGGAAAGCAGTAACAAAATTGGAATTAGAATCTAGGTTTTTTGATCTCTAACAGCTTTGAAGCATTCCTTGAATAGTCTCAGAAAGAGTTTAGAACAAATATATTAAGAATATAAATGCTTAAAAAAAGTTTCCATAAACAAACTAAAAAGACTCAATGTGTAGATGATTTTGTATATGTTTTTATGAGTGTGATCATTAAGGTTGTGTGTCAACTTGGCTGGGCCATGATTTCCAGTGGTTTGGTGGTTATGATGCAGTTTGGCAGTCGTATAAGAATGTGATGACTTCCATGATGAGATCTGATATAATGCGATGACCTCCATGATGAGATCTGCTGTAAGTAGCCAATTAGTTGAAAGGGAGTTTCCTGGGGGTGCGTCCTGTATCCAATATAGGTGGACTTTCTGGCAAGGCTCATAGGCTTTTCTCACTCTGGATCCTGCAGCTGGCTCCTATTCGTTTGACCTCTGGTTCTTGGGCACATGAGCTAGCAGCTTGCCTGCTGTCTTGCCTGCCAATCTTGGGATTCGTCAGTCTCTGCAGCCTGA
This sequence comes from Trichechus manatus latirostris, assembly GCF_000243295.1. NCBI lineage: Eukaryota > Metazoa > Chordata > Mammalia > Sirenia > Trichechidae > Trichechus > Trichechus manatus. The sequence continues at coordinate 1,848,767 of NW_004443972.1, read as the reverse complement.
GAACTAGAGGCCTGCTGTCTGACCTTCTGATCTTGGATTTACTAGCTCCTGCAGCTGCGTGAGTCAGGAGAAGCCTTCAGCCTGACAGTGGCCTTGGAACTTTCCAGCCTCTACAACCATGTAAGTCATTCCTTGGTATAAATCTCTCTCTATATAGGAGTTGGAATTGACTCGACAGCACAGCAACAAGGTATACATTTAGATACTTTACTGGTTTTGATTCTCTAGAGATCCCAGCCTAAGACAATGAGTATGGAGAAAGATGTAGAAAATTACTCTCTATTGGCTACCTTCAAGGGAGAGGGGGGATTGGAGGAAATGTCACTTGGAGATTATTGGCTTTTTTAATATGCATTTCTGTGGTTTCACAAAAAAATTAACACGATTAAAATTTTTTGACTGGCTGAATTTGTCTTTGAACACATCGTTTTCACTCAGGCCCATCTACTCAGCTTTTTTATCATAAATAACAAGATGAATCAGACTAGCACCAGTAAAGGAGATTTGTTGGAAACATTGATAAGTGGGCAATGACTTTGTGAGAACCCAGGGACAGGAACAGAAGCACAGCTTTACTTCATGGGAACTTAAGCCAGAGGGTAAGACTAGTTCAAGAAGACTTTTGGAACTTTAGAAAAAAGTGTGTGAGTTTCACTCCTACACTCACTATTAACATCCCACACCACACTCCATGTGATGTTGTCTACTCCTGTTCCACTACCAAGTGACACATTCTTCCCAATTTTCCCAGTTAAAGTTTCTGAGAGAGAGAATTAGATTGGCTCAGATTATCTTTTAAGGTCATGCCATATAACACATTACTCTCCTTTCTAGCCTAATAGGTATGACAAAATTGACTTCCTGTTAGGAGTCCCTGGCTGGCACAGTTAACACACTCGGCTACTAACCAAAAGGTTGGAGGTTTGAGTCCACCTAGATGCACCTTGGAAGAAAGGACTGGTGAACTACTTCAAAAAATCAGCCATTGAAAACCTTATGAGGTACAGTTCAATTCTGACACACATGGGATCATCATGAGTTGGAGTTGACTCAACAGCAACTGGTTTTATTAGGTAGAACTTATTGCATGGGAGGTGGAGTTATGTGTTACAAAAGTCATGTGGGTGTGGGAGGGGAAGCCTTGGACTAGCTCTTGCTCTTGAGACACCCATTCAGTATTTCTTCTTCTTTAGCCCCGTAGAAGGAAATATTTTTATACATGTGCTTCACTTGTTATTTATGGGCCTATAGTTATTTCTTAGCTGTAGTACCCTGTCTTAGCTAGTGCTGCTGTAACAAAAAATACCAGAGATGGGTAGCTTTAAAGAAAAAAAATTTATTTTCTCAGAGTTCTGGAGGCTAGAAATCCAAATTCAGGGCATGACTATAGAGGGAAGTCCTTCCTTGTTGGTAGTCAGGAGTTTCTTGGCATTCCTTGACATTCCTTGACATCCCTGGGCATCTGTATTTCTCCTATGTATGCGTCTATTCTAATGTGTTTGTAACTCAACTCTACTCTGATATGATCCCAGTAACGTAACAAGAGAAAACTCCTATTTCCAAACAGGCTCATATTTATAGGTACTAGCTGCCATCAAGTTGATTCCAAATCATGCAACCCGATATGTGTCAGAGAACTGCACTCCATAGGATTTTCAATGGCTGATTTTTCAGAAGTAGAATGCCAGGCCTTTCTTCTGAAGCATCTCTGGGTGGACTCAAAGCTCCAAACGTTTGGTTAGTAGCCAAGCGCCATAACGGTGTGCACCACCCAGGGACTCCATTTATAGGTACAGAAGTTATAACAGATATTTTGAGGGGACACTATTCAACCCATAACATACTCTCTGCTTAACTCTTATTACATTTAATTGAGGTTGCTTCTGCATAAGTTTTTAACATCACTAGACTGTAAATTCTCTAAGGAATGACACTGTGATTGCTTCATGTGGTATCTTAGGCATCTAGTATTGGGCCCGGCTCTTAGTAGGTCCTTAGCAAATATTTATTGGATGAATGAATGGCCTGAAGGATTACCAGGGTATTTTTAAATTTGTTAAAAGACAGCATTGTTCAATTTCCAGGGGCCTGGGTTTCCTGTTCTGTTAATCTGAAACTGAAAATTGCTGTTTGTTAGTGATTCTGCAAAGCAACTTGACATGATTCGGAGTGTCTTGGAAAGTGGCATGGAAAGATGGCAGTGGCTAGGAAGGTGGGGCTGGGGATGCCTGAGTAAGGTGGGAGGCTGGGTGACTTGTTGAGATTGGTTGTATAACACGAAAGGCAACCCACCCATCCTGATATGTAATGCAAAAGGAGACTATGCAGATCATATCTGTTTATATCTCTGATCTAGAAAGCTCAGAAACAGCTGTCAAGCCCTGCTTGGGACACATTCATATCCTGCTTGTGATACGAATCTTAAGTGGGTGATACTCGCACAATCACGACTTTGTTCCAAGCTGCACGATAAGTTTGCCATAACCTCGGGCTGTCACGCATGTTCTGATGGCTATGCACAGAGTCACCGGAGCTGTCTGAGATGCCATTTTCTCTCTGCATAGTTTTCAGGACACTTTTAAATGTCACCTATCAAAGTTTAGTTTCTTCCCACGGTACCTAGCCTGGGAAAGTGTTATTCAGGGTGCATTTGGGTGGGAGACATGACGTCAATGTAAAGACTCAGACTGCCTACAGGTCAAGGCTCCCCTTTGCCCTCAAGCCCTGGTTATTCTAGACCAGTCAATCGGCCTGTTCTCTAGCCTGCTAGGAAGCATATCAATGGCGTGAGCGAACACAGAGCCTGCATCTGTTCTAGTCAGGGTCACATAAAAGCAGCTCACAGTAGCTTAAGTCAATGATACTTCAGGAAACTTTTCAATTCTCCAAATCCTTCCCAGGGACTGTGTGTGCTTCATGGCTTATATTAAAGGCAGGAGAGTAAAGAGAGTAGGCTAGAGGTAAAAAGAGATGATTATTTTTAAGATTGTACACAATTGCTGCCAAGTGATAGTGAATGGAGACAATAATATGGATGTTTTAAAAGAGAAATTCTTGACCTTTGGGCCTCAGCATTCTAGACAAATAAGGCAGAAGAATTGCACTAAATATCAATTGTTCTTTATTTCTCAATAGCTTTCTAGTCAAGAGCATAAGCTTCAATGTCATAAAAAATTGGGTTTGAATCCAAACTTTAATACTTACTAGCTGTGGGATCTTGGCTGAATGAGTGCCTTAAGAGCCTGAGTTTCCTCACGTGTAACAGGGATAATCAAATCTCCTTGCATGTTTCTTTTAAGGATTAAATGCATTGAAGTTAAGCACTGAGGACAGTTCATGGTATGGTGATTGCTCAGTAAATAGTAGTTCGTAATATAATTCCATTTGGAGAGTATTGCTTTATGAGGATCTGCCTGCTTTCTTTTTCACCCTTACCCAGGTTTTTATATTGCTTTTACTTGCTGGGAACTTGCTGAGAAACACTGAGCCAGGGCTGGCTCCCTGGAAAATACTAAAGGGGAAGACACCAGCATTGGCAGATGACCTAGGGAAATAGCACAACCTTATTGATGCATTGCCTTTGAACCCCCATGATGGCTGGTCCCAGTGCCTCATTGTAAAAGGTGTAGTTACCTGCTTTCTTTGCTTCAATTTGCTTTGGGTGGCTTAACAAATACACCCACACATGCTTGTTAAGGCTGGAACTACAGGTTACCACATGCCCTGTGCACCACTCTAAAGAACTTTCTTTCCATTTGAATTTATTTTAAGTTTCTCTCAGTGCTTACTGACACTGGTGTTATGACTTTACTTAACAGCTTCATGATGTTCTGGCTACTTTTGCTTAGTTTCCCAACTGTGAAATTTAATGGTTCAGTTTTGAGCACAAGCTCCTGTCATATCCAACCCTGAATTAATTTATTGGCTCACGATCTCTCAATTTCCTACTATTTAAGAACAAGGACTTTAGTTGTGAAGTGATGTATTTTACTAACAGCTACCTTATTTTTATGAATGTTTATGGCATAAGGTAGGGGTTAAGAGCACAAATGCTGGAGCAGACTGCTCATATTCTGATTCCAGAACCATCATTTACTAGGTATGTGATCTAAGTGGCAAGTTACTTAATTAATCCCTCTGGACCTTAATTTCCTTATCTTCACAGAGTGCTTACATGGATTAAATGAACTTAATATATGTAAAGCACTAAAAAATACCTGGGACATAATAAGTGTTACAGAAATGTTAGTTATTATTGTTATTATTATTGTCATGCAGATAAACTCCACTGGCCACTCCTTTTCTCAGGAAGACCAGCAATCAAACTGTAATCACTGTCTGCTAGTATTCAGTTCTAGAAGCTTAAGAGGGACTGTCTGATGTCACGCCACCCCCCACGGCAAGGAGGACTGGACATTAAATTGGCATCTACAGAGCTGAGAATAGAGAAAGAAGTGTCTTGTAGTCAGAGCTGAGATGGTATCAACAGTTTGGAGACGAGGATTCACACACGTCACAAAAGCAAGTTTGGGGCTGATAAGTGAAACTGGTGTGGGGAAGGTGATGAGGGTGAGGAAAGCTTCATGGACATTGTCACGGAGAATCATAGACTGACTACATGAGCTAGTCTCAGGAGAATTCTGACTGTGACACGGATGGGTTGGCTACATTGAAAGAGAAGTTACAAAGCAGTCATGCTTCACCAGCTCTTTTCCCTGTTGGATTAGTTCTGACATGTCCTTCGGTTCAGCTGGTGGAGGGCCTTGACATGTTCTCATATATTCCAGAGAAAGAAAGCGGGTTTCCTTGGCTATTCCTATGGCCCAATATATCAATTTCTAAACTGGTCACGGTGCCCAGGGTTGCCCAGCCTTCTTCAAATACTTAGTAGCTTTGTGGTTGCAGATATAAAGAACTTTGAAACATACTTCCCAATACTTGGAAAATAACAAATAGTTAATAACTTACAGAGATGACAAACTTCAGAAACAGCAACAAAAATTACCTCTCCTGCCATACTACTATAACTTAGTGCATATATGCTGTGCTACTGTGCTGTTGTTGTTGTTATTGGCCATTGAGTCAGCCCCCGACTCATGGCAACCCCGTGTGTTACAGAGCAGAACTGCTCCGTAGGGTTTTCTCGGCTGTAATCTTTACAAAAGCAATTCATCAGGCCTTTCTTCTGTGGAGCCACTGGGTGGGTTCAAACCACCAATCTTTAGATTAGCAGCTGATCTCAAACTGCTTTTGCCACCCAGGCTTCTCTTGTGCTACTATAACTTAGTGCCTATAGCACTACACGAGTTGTACACTAGTGCCGTAATTTAGTGCAAATACATGCTGGGTTTAGCTTGTTTCTGTTATCTCATCGATCCCTTGTACTAGCCTAAAAGAAGGTTCATATTATCACATTCATTTTTTCATATGACTAATGCACTGCTCAGAGAGATTACATTATTTGCCCCCAAATCCAATAATCTGATTTAGGCTAAAACGGATCACTCTGGGATAAGTGAGGGACAGGAAGGAAATCAGCAAGACCGATTAGAAGGCTACAGCAGCAGTTTAAAAGAGAGGCAATAGTAGCTTAGGCAAAAGTGGTAACAGTGGAGATGGTGAGAAATTGTCAACTCCTGTATGTATTATGTAGGTAGTACTAACTGAAAATCCTGACAGGATACATGTAGCTAAGGAGAGAAAGTACAGGATCAAGAGTGACTCCAAAGTTTGTGGGCTTGAGTAAGGAGAGGAATAAAATTGTCACAATTGAGACGGGGAAGCTGTAGGGGGAGATCAGTTTGGGACCTGTTAAGTTTGAGATGTATATTAAACACCCAAGTGGAGGTGTCAAGTAGGACATCTGCAGTTCAGGACAGAAGTCTTGGATGGAGATAAATTATAGGTCTCTTTGGCCTATAGATATTTTGAAAGAATCCAGACTGTGATAAATCACCCTGGGAATGAAGGAAATAGAAAAGAGAGGAGCAAAGACAGAGCCTTTGGTCACACCTCTTAGAAGTTGGGACAACAAAAGGAACCTGCAAAGGAGAATGAGAAGGAGTGGCCAATGGGATAGGAAGAAAAAGAAAGGTTGCGGTGGCCCGGAAGCCAGGCTGGGAAAAAAAAAAAAACACAAAAATTATCAAAGAGAGGGAAGAGATTACCTGCAACAAAATGCTGCCATAGATCGAAAGGAACACTGGGAGTTGACCATTGGATGTAACAATATAGAGTCATTGGTGATTGTGAAAGGAAGTGCTTAGTAAAGTGTGCATGCATTTTTGAGGGGACAAAGACCTGAAATTAGATTTAAGAGACAGTGGAAGAGGAAGATTTAGAGGTAGCAGGAGAATATATGTTATATAAAGCTGTACATGCCCAGAGATCAGGGAAGGTGCGTGTGAGACTGGGAGTTTGACCTTGACCCCTTGACCAGTGCATTATGACACATTTCGCTGATGTTTTTATGGATCAGATATTCATTTTGTTCCATTCTAGCCACCATAGAGGAAGGCACATTTTAGTTGTGCATGACACTATTTCATCCCAGATGGAGCTGTCATGTTGTGCGTTGGCCACATTATGGCAGGGGTGGCTGGAGAATCTGTTCTGACAGAGAGACAATGACCAGTCAACTGTTGGGCTTCCTCTGTTAGACATGGGGAGTAAAAATCATTTCCCAGAGAATAGATCTAAGCATGTTATCAAAATAAGGTTGAGGGCTGCTGTGTAGCCTATTAGGCTAATATTAGGAGCTGGAGTTTGCAGCCAGTCATTGAAGAGCCAAGAGAACAAGAACTTGGAATAAGGTGTTGAGTCTGTTAGTGGAAGAGGAATCTGAGTAAAAATTAGTATCTTGAGACTATTGCTTCTGATTGTGCTCCATAGAACGAGAAAAGAGTTGGTGGGCAGATAACAGCTGTCTGCGTATGCTAAGGGATCAGCAGACGTCTAGGAAGGCAGTTTTTATTGGGGTTGAGGACTTAACTACTTCATTGATTTGTTAAGTGACCCTCAAAGACCACTGATGACTTTACTAACCTCAGGATTGAAGACACTCCTTGCACATTAAATTGATTTAGGGATGTGTTGCTTGTATGTGTATTTGGTTTCTACCAGATTCTAAACTCTTTGAAACAATAATCACATCTTTCTCTTTTATTAGTTCTCAATTCACCTATCTAGGAGTTCTGAATTTATTGTGCTTTCAGATGACATTTCTGATCAGCCCTCTGATATGTGATGAATGGTAGTAGGTGGGGCAGAAGAATAAAAACCTGTGGCAACTGGGCTGGTAATCTGATAATCGGGAGCAGTTGGGCAGAAATCATCAGTTGGCTCTTGTCTTGACAGCTGTCATAGAATGCCGCAGGGGATTCTTAAGATTTAATTTTATTTCTTAAAATTTCTGCCTGGAGATTAATTATTGTGTGTCGAGTCTCTACCTGAGGAAACTTGTTTCTCAGAAAGATTTAAAGAAAACTCCCTCACCTTATGTACCTTACTTTGTGGTCAAGGTTATATTCTTATGTTGCTGGTTTCTTCTTATCAGGACAAATTAGCATTTATGAATCACTTGGGCTCATGATACTTATTTATTCACACTAACTGTTGTGTAAATAATTAATACATTTCCAGTTTTGTTTTGTTTTTTTAAATCTGTGATGGTCTACTTCCATTTCCAAGGCTTTGTTGATTAGATCAACAAATATTGAATCATTGAAAGAAACACTCAAAACTTTAATGGTCACCTATATTTTAATAGTATGAATGTACCATTTTTTGTGTTGTGTTTTTCCCAAACCTATTCCCTATTGATAGATTGTTTCTAATTTTTACCATAACAATACTGCAATGAATAACATTGCAAATGTATCTTTTTTATTTGTAAGAATTCTTTATGTTTTACATTTATTAATCATTTGTTGTATTCCTTGCAAATATTTTCTCTCAGGCTTTTTATTTTTCTTCCCCTTTTGCTTTTCTTGTCTTTTTGGACCTTATTGATTACATAGACTGACTAATCTCTGGTACATACAGCACCATAACTATCCAAGCTGTGACTACCACTAAAATTTACAGAAGAGCCAGCTAAATAATACACATTCAGAATAAACGATCAATTAATGCACATCTCTACCTCTGTCTTAATATCAGGTGTCTTGCCTAACATTCTTTATTGTGTTAGTGGCATAATTGGGGGTTTTCTCTCATTTGTCCAAATGAACTTTAGGACAAGTCTGCAGTCCATTTATCTTGAGGAGGCATGTTTATTTCTCAGAGATGGTGTGAAAAATGATTTATTATAATTGAAGGGTTTGAAGCTCCTAGAGAATGATGTATTTTTGGAAACAAAAAAAGTTATTTGATCAAACATTAATATGATTATTATATTATTTTAACATGTTAATAAAAATTTCTTAATGTGCAATGTTACCATTTCTCATGTCACTATTCTAATTTGAATTTAAGCTTTCCATTTACTTTTTAAATCTGAGAAGACTAAAGGTTGCTGTATTAAAAACTTGTTCAATGTGTTCGTTACGGAGTTATACTCTCACCCTTCCATCATCATGCAACAGCTTCTTTTCTTGATGGAGAAATACAACATGCTCAAATACTTATTAAATTCTGTAAGAAGCCATTATGTGTGGCAGTAATTTGGTCTGTGGCATTCATGCAGAGAATCCTTGGGTTAGCCAAGTGATGGGTTAGTAAAAGCAAAATCACTGTAGGGATAATACTCAACATCCTATCTTACCTTCTTACTTACTCCCAACGCCATTCAACCATGAATAGCATTTGGGTCATTTTTTTTTTTTTTTTTGTAGGAACCATCCTTTCCTGGATGCAAGTGAACTGAAGACTGTGAAATGGATCAGGAACAACTGGATGATGACTTTTCCTTCCCTTCAGACCCATAAAGGTGATCCCCTAAAACTATAAATTTTGTTCAAGGACCAATAGGGCTTCATGATGTCTTTTAAGTGGAAGCATTGAGGGCATAGATAAATTATGTAAGCTCTTCTTGAAAGTGATATAAGGCCCAAGTACGAAAGGATTGTAGCAAAGCACATTAAGCCTCTCCCCACACCCTGCTACCATGTCCTATCTATTAGGCTCAGTGGGGCCCACCCAAGGATGCTGCAGTGATAGGCCACATCTGCTCTTGCTCTTGTGGGTTTCTCACTTTCACTAAATTTCTGAACCTTTGCTAAATAAATCAGGAATCTACTGCGTGAGTAGTTTCTTTTCTCCAAGTTAAAACTCACCTGAAATGCTGGATTGATGTTCGAAGAAAGTTGTACTACTCACCTAGGACTGATGCAAACCTGATTTTATTTTCTGGATCAGGTGCTGTACAGGTACTTTCATCCTCAGTAAGAAAACCTTAATATAATTTTGAGTGCCAATGTAGCCTTTTAGACTAAGTTTCCCAGCCTACCCTGTGGTAAGTGGTGACCAAGTGAGTAAGTCTGACCATCGAGATGAAAAGAAAATTATTAGGTGAGGCTTCCAGGAAGGTTCATTAAAATGGGAACAGAAAACAAGGGCCAGTTTTTGCATCCTTTCCTGCTTCCCATAATCGATTCCTGTGGCCCGGTATGTGGATGTGATGAATAGAGTTCCAGTAGTTATCCTAGGCCATCATTGAGATTGGAAGTCACATACTGAGGATAGCTGAACAGAGTGATAGAGAGGGCCTGTGCCTTTGAGAACCACAGAACTATAATAGCTGCCCTGGAATGCCAAGCTCCAGAAATTCCTTTATGGGGGAGAGAAGTAAGCCTACACCTTGTGTAAGCTATTTTTAGGGTTTTTTTTTTAATGCAACTTTCTTGTCTTTGACTGCAAAACTGAAACTCAGTAGCTGTCTTAGTTATCTAGTGCTGCTGGAACAGAAATACCACAAGTGGTTGGCTTTAACAAACAGAAATTTATTTTCTCACATTTTAGGAGGCTAGAGGTCTAAATTTAGGGTGCTGGCTCTAGGAGAAGGCTTTCTCTTTCTGTAGGCTCAGAGGAAGGTCCACGTCTCTTTGAGCTTCTGCTCCTGGGTGATCTTCATGTGGCTTGGCATCTCTTTTCCCCCATCTCTGCTTCTTTTGCTTGCTTGTTTAATCTCTTTTATATCTCAAAAGACATTGACTCGATCGAGAAACACTGTAATCCTACCTCATTAACATAACAAATACAACCCATTCACAAATGGGATTATAACCACAGGTAGAGGTTAAGATTTTCAACACGTATTTTGGGGAACACAATTCAATTCACAAGAGTAGCCAAAGATAGAAATGTATTAGTCCAGGAGATGCTGCAATTTTTCCTTTAACTGTTTAGATATGAAACATAAACCAAAAACCAAGCCAGTTGCCATCAAGTCAATTCCGACTCATGGCAACCTCAAGTATTTCAGAGTAGAAATGCACTCCATAGGGTTTTCAGTGGATGTGACCTTTCAGAAGCAGACTGCTAGGCTTTTTTTCTGAGGTGCCTCTGAGTAGGTTTGAACTACTAACCTTTTTTTTTTTGGTTAGTAATTGAGTGTTAATCGTTTGCCCCACCCATGGACCATACGAAACATACTCTCTGGAAACATATTCTCTTGACTACACTTGCTATTGCCTTACAAAGAGAATTGACTGGATGCCATAGTACCAAATACAGAAGAAAGGCAGCTTCTGGAGTTGAGGTTTTCGCTTGTGACCTTACTTTCTGAATGCTTGGCATGTAAACTTGCTTTTGTGCGTCTTACTTTTATTTTGATTACTTTTAGAATATCTAGGACAATCAAAGATCTCTACTTTCTACATTAATCTTCTATCTTTTCTTAACTAATTTCCATGTGCAGTGCTGTCCAAGGATCCATCCGTAGCCAGTAATTGATTTGTTTTTCACTTTTGACACTGTTCAGGTCACCAGCCATTAATAAACTTAATAACCTCATCTCCTAGAAATTGTAAAAAAAACTGAGCCACATATAAATATTGGAATTGTACACTTTTACGCCTCAGGATAGAGGCATGTAGCCTGCTTTGCCATCAGAGGCACAATGTACTTTGTATCCTTTGGCTGTGTGACAGATGGAAGGGTACCAGACCCTGGGGGACTGCCTATCACTGATGGAGAGTACACAGGGGGCCGATGGGTCACTGTTGGATGCACAAGGAACATCTGGAAACACTGCTGGGCAATTGACTTAGCAATTCCTTATCTCTACTACTGTGTTATTTTAGTTAATTTTAACAAATTATTTTCTTTCACATTGGCAACTGGGAATTAAAAAAAAAAAAATTCACACAGTTTAGCATTGAGACTAACGGCAAAACAAAATCCAGTACTGAACTTCATAGCACATATGAGCTGGGGGGAAAGAATGAAATACCCTTCTTTCCCCAGAAATGACTTATGGGCTGGGAAATTATTTTATGTAGAACATGCTTGTGTGTTTCTGTATGTATTTGTTTGTGTGTGTTTTATTTGCCGTTCCATTTGTATCTAAAGATATCTTTTTCAATTTTTTCTTCTGTGTGTCTTGCTTTTTTTCTATTTGTCTCTGTAAGCTATCTTGCTCCTTCTGAGTTCCAGAGTACATATATGTACATATATGCATTATTATTTCTAAATCCTTTAAATTTACCCTTCTTTGTGTTAGCAGTAGCTCTCTAATTTTGTACTTTGTTTGCCTCTCTCATACCATCTTTTTTGTTCTACTGCCTGACCATGAGCTCACAGAACTCAAGTACAAAATGTATTATGTTGTCTTTTCCCTATATAAAACAAAAGATTTCTAAGTTCAAATAGCTGTCTGAACATGTTTCCTCTCATCCTTCCCCAAATTTTAATAATGTAACAAAAAGATATAAAAATAATATTTCTGTGGTATCGCTGGAAAGCAAGATGGGTTGTTATCCTCAGACTAAAACAACTGAGTAACTTTTAGAAGATACAAGCAGATGGAATAAGTTCCAAAATATATGAGTAGAACTTGGAAGGTCAGAGATAGTGGAGAAGAGAAGGAGAAGGCCATAGAGGATTGGCTGGGAACAGCTGGGAACTTCTCTAATAGATTAGCTCATTCTACTATTTGTTGGGTACAAACTGGGGTACACCTGACTTGGCAAACACATTCAGTAGTTCTAATGCAAGAAATTCCCAGAATGGATACTTAGGGCTGTAAAATCAGGGTAGTTTTTTTATCTCACTTACAGCTTGCCTGGAGGAAAGAGAAACTGATACCTAGAAGACGTGTTAACAACACTGGTTAAAACCCACTAAATATATGTACTCCCTTCCACCTCCCACACAAATACAACATAGCCTGGGTTCTTGTAAATCAGACTTCTCATTTCCTACTACTGGAACAGATACTTTCATTTAGGCTTAGGATACATACTTCATTTGCTAATATCGATCAATCTAGGCCTGCTTTAATCAAAATAAAAATACAAAAAAATGAGGTAAGCTAAAAGCATGAGAGTTTCTACATGCAACAAAAGGAATACAAATATTAAAGAAAACTGTTGATGGCAATAAATGGTTAAAGTAACATAAGTGTCGTTATTACCCCTAAATAATTTTTTGGAGATATATGAGAAAATGTATCAAGTCTATTCAACAACAACAACACATTGTTATGGAAAGGAAGTGCTCAGAATTTATGGAATTTAAAGACATATCACTGAAATAAGACAAGACATAATAGATAAACTGAATACCAGAATGGACATAGCTAAGCTGTGAATTGGTGAAATAAAAGTGGAACCAAAGAATTCTCCCAAAATATAACACAAAGAGCAAAGTGAAAAATATAAACATTGAGACATGAAACATAGATGCAGTAGTTTCATCATCAGTTTAAAAAGAATTTCAGAAGACAGAAAGGAAGCAATACTTGAAAATATACTAGAAGAAAATATTACTGAACTGAAGAAAGACTAGTCTTAAGATTTAAAGAGATTTTTGGATGTCAAAAAAGGAAACAAAAAGACAATTCCCAGATACTTCCAAGTGAAATTTCAGAATGGCAAAGATAGGATTGAGTGGTTTTCATTGTTCTTTTTTTTGCTTTGATGTCCATTAGTTATAGAACCTTTTCTTTTTCAAGTACTATCACTTACACTTCTTAAAAAAATATTTAATGCCCTTCCCATTACTATTAAAATTATGTAATAGTTAGTCTTTATCTCAAACAAAAATAAATCTTCCAGCAGGTTTTAGTTTCTGGTTTTTATCAATCCAACCCCTAATTTTTGAAAAAAAAATTGAAATTTTAGTTCTCAATTCTCATTTTGTTAGACTATATCTCTAGTAATTCATTTATAAAGGCTTTGTGGGTGATAAACTCTCTGTGTCCTTTTATAGCTAAGCATGTCTTCCTTGGCCTTCATTCTTAAATGGTAGTTTAAACTTAATGTTAAAAAGAAGTCTATGTTCTAAATTACATTCCCTCTGTATTCTGAAGAAAATCCTTCCTTGTCCTCTAGCATCTGTACTGTAGTCGAGACATCTCATGCCAGTCTAGAAGTTATTCTTTTAGCAAATCAGAATTTTGTCATCTGAGTAGATATTGTAAAGGCTAAATAAAAAAAAAGAAAAAAACTGTTAGAACACTGTACTTTTGTTGATAAAATTGGTAATTACAAAGAGGCAAATCCACTTAAGACAATAAAAGTTGTATACTAAAGGCAATGCTAAACTTGACTAAAGGACAATACAAACAAAAAGCCCCGAATAAACTGAAAGAAGCATAAAATTTGGGTGGAAGATTCAATATTGTAAAAACATCAATTATTAAATTAATCTGTTGTTTCCTATTTTTAGTGCTTATGAATAAAGCTATTGTAAATATTTGAATACAGCTTTTAGTATGAATATAATTTTTATTTCTTTTGCTTAAATGCCTAGGAGTGAAGTAGGAGCACATTTAACTTCATAAGAAACCTCAATATAGCTTTCAAAGTAGCTGTAGTATATTGAATTCCCACAAACAATTTACAAAAGTTCCAGTTGCTCCACATCCTTGAGAGCACTTGATATTGACAAGTTTTTCTTTTTTCTTTCTCTTTCTCTCCTTCCCTTCCTTCCTCCCTCCCTCTCTCCCTCTCTTCTCCTCCTCTTCCTCCTCCTTCTCTTGTTATTAATTTTTATTTTAATAAGTATAATATGGTATTACTTTGCATTTCCCTAATGATTAATGATGTTGAGCATCCTTCCATATACTTAATTGTCATCCATTTATCTTCTTTGCTAAAGTATCTGTTTAGATCTTTTGTCCATTTTAAAAATATTACATTATTTGTTTTCTTATTATTGAGTTTTGAGAATTTCTGTATTTTCTGGACACAAGTTCCTTTTCAGAAATGTGATTTACATATATATTCTCCCATTTTGTAGCTTGCCACTTCATTCTCTTAACAGGTCTTTCGTGTAGAAAAAGTTTTTTTTTTTTTTAAATAAAGTTGAATTTACCTTTTCTTTTCTTTTGTGGGCCATATTTTAAATGTTATATCCCAAATCTCCTTGCCTAAACAAATGTTATGTAGATTTACTCCTACTACCAGTCTATCAGTCTATAATAGGATTATCAGTCTAGAATACGTATTGAGTTAATTTTTGTATAATGTACAATGTATGAGTTTAAGTTAATTTTTCAGCATATAGATGTTGAATTTTTCTAGCACCATTTGTTGAAAATACTATCTTTTTTCCAGTGAATTGCCTTTGCACCTTTGCTAAGATCACTTGAATATGTGTTTGCAGATTTATTTCTGGGTGTCTATTCAGTTCTATTGATCTCTGTGCCTATACTTTTGCCAATGCTATACCGTCTTCATTACAGGGCTTTTTAATAAGCCTTGAAATTTGGTAGTGTGAGTGCTCCAGCTTTATTCTTTTTTTTCAAAATTGTTTTGGCTGTTATAGTTGCTTTGTCTTTCCATATACACTTCAGAGTTAGCTTGTCAGTATACAGGTAGTCCCTGACTTGTGACATATTGGAGTTTCAATGAACTGCACTTACGACCATCCTTTTTTTATATACATCTTATTGTTAGTAATATGTGCTACATACAATGTTGCATCACGTAATTTGCTGATGCTATCATTCTCAGATGTTCACTTGCAGATGTTCAGTTTTATGATTCACTGTTCAAAACATTGTTCTATAGATTTAGTTTTCTAAACTAAATCAGGGGCTTCAGTTGCTTGAAAACATGGACCCAAACACTGATTGCTTTGCTAAAGTCAACAGGCAAATTCAGGAAATAATGAGATGTTACCTCGAAATATATGAAGGAAAAAAGAAAAGGACCATATAGACAACTCTCACTAATTTCCTCACTATAAATGCCATCCCTATTCCCAAGGATAATCTAGATGATCTAGAACCTTCCACAAGTGTAGTTATTACTGCAACTGACAAAATGCCAATGTTGTACCACTCTTCTTCATCATCAGAGTAAATTTTTATACTGTATGTATTCAAATGTATCTGTAAGTTTATTTGCAATGTTTCCAACCCTCAAAGACAAATAAAGATTGGATTTATAAAGATACTGGTAATAAAAGGCAATAATAATGGAAACTAAAATTAAAAAAAATGAGGTATTCGACTTACATCAGAACTGATTTATGACGGAGTTGTTGGGAGGGAACCCCATTGTAAGTCCGGGACTACCTGCATATGAAAAATCAGCGAGTTTTCATCACTACTTTAAGAGCAGTAGTGCTTGTTTCCTTCCTCATTCCCAAAGATTAAGGCTTTTATTCCCTAGTGAAAATAGGGCAGAAGGATCAAGCAGAGTTTCTTGCTTCTCCTGCTCAGGTGGTTTTCACCACGAAGAACACTCCTTAGGGTTCTTTCCAATCTTATCTGTGAGCAGGTCACATCCTGTGCATGGAGAGACAGCCTGCATAGACTCCAATTTCTGTGGCCTTCATGGGTTTCACATTGTCCTACCAGCCCACACTCAGCCTTTGTCAATTGTTCAACCATTCTAGCTTAATTTTTCTTACCATTTCTGGTTGCTGTTTATCCCCGGTGAGTGAATACTCACATCATTCTCCCTGCAGGCAGTAATCTCTTCATAAATGTTTAAGACTACTCCTTGGGCCTCAGCTGTCTGGTGAGTGTGAATAAAAGTAATGATTTTGAAGTTAGTCTAGCTCTTTTTTGTAAGGTTGGGAGTGATGCTCCTTTCACCTCTATATCTCTGGTCAGAAGCTGAAATTATCCCACTGAAATTTTTAAGAAACCAGAGAAGCTGATTTCAAAGTTCTTCCAGAACAACAAATGGAAACTATTAGCCAAGAAAATATTTAAAAAGAAGCACAAAAAGGTAAGATTTTCCTTCCAAATATTATATTATAAAGTTATCTTATTATATTAATAAGAATATTTCACATATTATACAACTACCTTGTATAACAACAGTTGTAACAATGAGATTTTGGTACAGAAATAAGAACACAGATCAATGGAACAGAACTGATTTTCCAGAAACAGACCTAGAAATACAATAATCTGATATATGATAGATAATTCAGATCATTAGACACACATTATTTACTAAAAGATTTAGGGACAATTGGCTATCCATTAGAGCAATAAATCACATTTTCTATATTATAAAATTCACAACAATAGATTCCAAATATACCAAAGATCTAAATATAAGAAAAACTGACTATATGTATGAAATTATAGGAGAATGTTTTTATAGTCTCGGCATGGGAATACCCTTTCTAAGGAAGATGCAAAACTCAAACACTATAAAGAAAAGGACTAAAAATTTTAACCAAATAACAATTAATATTTTCAAAAATTTCTGCATAACATGAAACACCATAAATAGAGTTTAAAAACCAGTGGCAGGACAGAGGAAAGTATTTGCTTTCTCTATAGGACTTCACAAATCAATAGGAAAATTACTAAATTACTGAATGAAAGTATTTGCAAAAGCTGTAAATTGGCAACTCATAGAAGAACTGAGGAGCCCTGGTGGTGCAGTGGTTAAGAGCTTGGCTGCTAACCAAAAGGCCAACAGTTCGACTCTACCAGCCACTCCTTGGAAATTTTATGGGGCAGTTCTACTCTGTCCTATAGGGTCGCTATGAGTCGGAATTGACTCGATAGCAATGGGTTTGGTATTTTTGGTTAGAAGAACTGAAGTGTCCAATAAAAGAAAAGATGGTCAACCCCCTTTTAATCAGAAAAAAAAATAAAAATAAAAACAACAATGAGATATTGGTTTTCACTCACAAAGATGATGATTTTTAAAACAAGCTTATAAATTACTCTTATCGATGAGGGCGTAAGGGCTGAGCCCTTTTATATACTGTTGGTTGGAAAGTATATTTAAACTTCCTTTTAGGAGGTAAATTGAGCAGTATCCATCAACTTTTAACATATCCATTCTCCCTCTATCACTTAGGATTCCTTTGGGGGTAAGATAAAAAACCCCATTTATGCTTGCTTATGCAATTCAAGCAAATTATTAACTCTTTCCCTGGCCATCTACTTCCGTAAGATTACTGTCATTGAAAATCCTATGGAGTGCAGTTCTATTCTGACCCACATGGGGTGCCATGAGCTGGAATTGACTTGATGGCAACAGGTTTGGTTTTTATTTGTTTATCGACTCTTTCACTGAAAAATCCAGCAAGAAAGCATTGACTTCAAGCAGGTCTTGATTAGCAAGCACTCAGTTGCCTACTGATTCTTGTTCTACCTTCTATCCTACGGTTGCCTCTGTCTTAGATAGCACCCACCATCTCCCAGGGCTGCGTTGTTCCTGTATATGTCCAACAAGAAAGAATAACTAACTCCAAATTTCCATCAAAATTCCTGAGATTCATTCTGATTAGAAGAGTTTAAGACATATGCCACCCTCTGAATCCATCATTGAGGCCAGAGGTATTTTAAATGGGCTCATTGTCTTAGCCTAAGTCAGAAGCTCCACTTCTCATGGAGTCTGATGCTCCAGAACCAAAAGAGCTCGAATGGTATATTAAGGCCGTGGCAAAGAGGGGGGCCAGAAATGGATGCCAGGAAAACGTCTTCTCTGTTCTTTGACCCACAACCACTCTTCTCACTAATTGAAGGAAATACTGACATATGTGTTCAAAGGACCCACATGAGCTTTTTTATTACATCATTCTTTGTTATAGTGAAAAACTGGAATCAGCTTCAATGCTCACCAGTAAAATAATGACTGGGTAATCTGTGATAAAACCATAGAATGGATTAGCATGCCCCCTATGTAAATGTTAAAAATAATGAATTGTATTCAGATGGTTTGAAATGGAAAGATCTGTAGAACCAAAATAAAAAAAGTAAGCTCTGCACAATATCTACAGTATGAATAGGGCTACCAAAAAAGCAAACAAATTATATGTTTATGCACGTACATATAAGTGTGTATGTGCATTTTAAAAATGTCTAGAAGAAATTCCCTCTAAATGGCAACTGTGTTTATAATAGAGGAGGGATCTAGGATTAGTGGGATTGATTATGGGGAATTTTTCTTTATTTGTGTTTTTGGATATTTATGAGAAAACATTCAACAATTATTATTTGTGAAACTTTAAAAAAAAAAAGATAAAATGCTTAGGGTTATATCTGGGATGTAAGGAGGACTTAGTAAATGTTGTCTATTACGAGTAGTACTAAGATTAGGTGGCAAACTTGCAAGTCAGATTCCTGCCAGTGTGTATATGTTATACCAGAGAAAACTGTGCTTAGTAAGGGGGTCAGACAACTAGATTACTTATATGTGTTGCTTTTACATGCATAGATGTAAATGCCCAGAATAAGTCTAGAAGTTTCCTCAGCAAACTGGTAACTGTAATTACTATTAAGAAGGTTATGAGTGAGGAGGGGATGAAAGTGACCCCCATTCTTATTCCACCTACTTCACTCTTTTCACAAATATGCATGATTTTGGTACTATTTGAAATAATCAAAATTATACAATCCTTGGTTTGCTTCTATAATCCATATCGTTGTTTACTTAAAAACTAATCCCAGCAAGGAAGAGCAATTTGCAAAAGCATTAATTTGAGCCTTGTTTGTGTTCCTATATTCCAGGCTATTGCACGAGAATGAGGATTGTTTGTCAAACTGGGACCAGCTGGGATTCTTTGGCTGATTCCCAGATGCAACTGTGAAGACGCGGATATTGGGTGCTCTTCCACCTCGTAAGGAGCAGCGCTTCTCCTGTCTGCTGTTGGCACCCCCTGGCATCCTGTGCCCTGCTAAGGTGTTAACTGATAACTGACAGATTTTACTAAGAGCTTACTCTTTCCAGTAGTATTTTCTTTTTAAAAGTTGACTTACCAAAAAAATAAAAATAAAAAACTCTGAGATTCAAGGCATGAAGTTTCTTCACGATAGCCCATAAATATGCTTGTGACTCTCCATTCATAAAGCAAATAAACAAATGAATGTTCCCTTGAACTTGAGATCCCCTTAGTTCCATCCAGTGTGTATCAGTTTTCATGCAAAATTTTTGATAGAATAATTTGTCTCTTCAGCTAACTTCCCAGAAACTACAACTCCAATGTAATCTGGCTTTCATTCTCCTTGCCTGAAACTGCTCTCTTTAAGGTCACTGTCCTTAAGATCTAATTGCCAATCTGAGAGACTTTTCTTCAATTTCATACATAACTTTCTGGTACAGTGGTGTTGCAGTATTCATCATAGATTTACTTTGTCCGTTTGCCTGTCTCCCCGTCTCGATGGTGAGTTTCTTTATGTCTGAGTCTCTGCCTCGTTCATCTTCATATCACCTTTGTCTTGCA
The DNA here is from genome assembly GCF_000243295.1 of Trichechus manatus latirostris. Classification (NCBI taxonomy): domain Eukaryota; kingdom Metazoa; phylum Chordata; class Mammalia; order Sirenia; family Trichechidae; genus Trichechus; species Trichechus manatus. The sequence continues at coordinate 1,828,958 of NW_004443972.1, read as the reverse complement.
CACTGCTTAGGTCTATGATAGTGTTTATATTTGATATTTTTTGAGCGAGTGGGTGATTTGGGTCTCTGGATGGCACAAATCATTTGCTTTTGGCTACTAACTGAAAGGTTGGCAGTTCAAATCCACCCAGCAGCACTGCAGAAGAAAGGCCTGGAGATCTACTCCGTAAGATCACAGCCATTGAAAAACCCTATGGAAACAGTTCTACTCTGAAACATATGGAGTCACCATGAGTCAGAATTGACTCGATGGCAACGGGTTTGGTTTGGTGCTGGTCACACAGTAGAATTGAATAAAATATGTGCAATGGCATGGCAGGCAATGAGAATGTTAGACTGGAGGAGATATTCTGAGCAGGTTAATTTATCCAGCAGCCCTTCAATAATATTGTCTGCCCACACTTAACATTGTGTCTGATTATAAGAATTAGGAAGACACAAAGGTATAACTTGGTACCAGAACCAGAACTCATTTAGGTTTGAAATTGAAAGAAAGGACTGGCATCTCCATCATGACATCACAATTGGGTGTGAAGCATGGGAATGAGAAAGGAAGAGAGAGGAAGTTATGCTAATGTCAGAGCAGGAATGTAAGGGATTAGAAAACAATTTTCTGTATATTTGAAAGGAATAGACGTAAACTAAAATTGGGAATAGGAAAAAACTTGAAGGACTCCTTTGTAAAATACATAAAAGCACATCTAATCAGGTTTCCCTCTAGTGGAACACATTAAAGGGTAGAAAATAGAAGTAGGAAGCCAATTTCTCCTTTCCTTGAACCAGGTAGATGAGTTGGTGAAAAAAAACCCTTCTTCTACATTTCTTTGCCTTTGCTTTGACAGCTAACACCGTTGTGAAGTTATGGTGAGACCACTGAAACACACAATATTTATCAGCACATGGCATGCTACCATGACAGTAAGCAATGAGATAAGTTACTCAACACACTCCCAACTGGGTGATCATTAGCTGAAAATAGTTGGGCAGGTTTGGTTGCGTAGACCTCCTAGCATAGAAAATGGCTGTCTTGATTTGCATGACCTTTTCTGTGTACCCTTGGGTTAGTGGTTCTATTGATTATTTAGTTATTTTATTTATTTATTTTTTTAGTTCTCTCTTCAAAGTTGATATATGTGGTTGCCATTCACTGAATAGTTACTATGTCCCAGTCACCATGCTAAGAAAGCATTTTATAGGAATTATCTTGTTGTCTACTCTAAAAGGTGGGACCACTTTTCTCATGTTACAGATCATGATGCTCTAAGTGTTGCTTAGAGAAGCTAAGAACATTGCCCAAGGTCACATATTCAGTCAGTGGAGAGCTGGGACTCATAGTCATGTCTATCTGACTCTAGTGCCCAAAGTTTTAATCACTACACTATGTTGTATCCCTACATCCCAATGACACAGGCCAAGCCTCCGGAATACTGTGAATATAATTAAATATCTGATGCGATGGAACCGAGGATGGCCTTCAGTCATTCTTAATGACATCTCTGGGGAAGTCCTGAGCTCTGCTGGTAAGTACTGGATCTCAGCTTAGAATCTAAGTTTGTAAAACGCTGTAGTACAAAATACCACTTCGGAACATTCTCTTGCCCTTCATATAGCTCCTCTACTCATTGACCTAGGCTCCTGTTGTTTTCATCTTACTGAGGTGCAGTTCTTGTTTTTGGGGTGCTGGGGGAATTGATGGCGAGTAGATGAGAAGACTTCACTAGATCTGCAGAACAGGTGATAAATGCACTAAGATGCAGTAAGTGTTATTTTTGTTCTGCTGAACGCTTTTGAGTTAAACAGCATAACTGCAAGTAGAGCTGGCTCTGACTGTAACAGAAATAAAACCATTGTAATAGAAATGTGTCAGAAGATCAATGTCTTCCACTTCTAAAACAAACATCTTGGCTGTGTTTCTGTGTTTGTTTTGGCTTTAGAAGCTGAGTCCTTTATCAAACAGTAGGAGACTATTATCTGGTAATAATGTATTTTGGTTCTATTGTTGTTATCTTAAAACTGGTTTCTTCTGGGCCCATCCTTCCTGTATGTTTGTTTAATGAAATGTTTAAAAATCTTTGTGAGAGCTGTATTAAAATGACAGATATTTTATATTGCCAACATAAACCGCAATCTTCAAGACTGATGAGAAACTCCAGTCTTGGTCTCGGCTACTGTGTGCTTTAAAGCTCTTAGCTGCTTTTTGAATGTTGGCATAGATGTCAATCATTCTGTATCATGCTTAGAGTTTGTCTGAGAGCGCCATTTGTTAAATTGCAGCCTCCTAGACTCAAAGAACATTTACGAAATGCTTTCAGATAAAATGCCACCTTATTCTGTAAAATACTGGGAAGCTTGCAAGGGAAAGAAATACCTGAGGGAAATGGAAAATTGCAGGAGGGAAATGGAAAATTGCAGAAGTGAAAAGTAACATAACACTTCTCTCCATTCCATTCTCTATTAAGCTTTCGGTAAGAACTGAGAATATCACTTAATTTCCCTCTTTTCTATGTGTGTTTGTGTTATTCAGTTGACTAGATGAAGCTCTTTTGGGGCAGGAAAACAGACATTATACTGGTGGCGTCAAGCTTATAAAGGAATAGCCACCCAAGAATGGTGACTCATTGTGGTGACCCCTGGAGCTAAAGGAGCATCACTCTGGGTTTCCCTCATATTATACCATCCTTTCTCCTCCCTCTCATAGACTCTATGATTTGCTGAGGAGTCCCTGGGTGATGCAAACAGTTAAGCACTCAACTAGTTGCAGAAAAGTTGGTGGTTTGAACCCACCCAGTGGTGCCTCAGAAGAAAGTCCTGATAATCTGCTTCCAAAAGGTTACAGCTCTTGCAAACGTGTAGAGCACACTTCTGCTTTGCACACATGGAGTCACCATGAGTTGGAATCGACATGACAACTAACAACAATAACTACTAGTTGGGGCCAAGGGTTTTCTACATTATAGGGTAATGAATGGCAGAGATGGTGAAAGGTCAGTGAATAGTCCTTTCTTCCTGAAATTACTACCCGTCCCCTGCTCAATGTTCTCTGGTAGCTGGTCTCCTCAGTCGCATAATATTTTTATACATCTTCTTTGTACTTTTCCTTTCCATCCTGTCATTTTAGTCAAATATGCAGAAGACACACAGAACTGAAGCTTCCCTCTGAAGTGCCAACTCAAATGTTCATTATTGTCACCTGCCTTTTAACCTACAGGATCAAAGTCAGTGGTTCCTAACCAGGGGGTATCACCTGTAGCAGGCAGGGTGTGAAGACTGCATAACTAATTTGTCTAGCAATACATAATAATTATGTATATTTATATATAATATTATGAAAAAGCTAATAGTCATATACTGTTTCCAAATGTATGTTTGTAGTAGATGAAGCAATACATTGCATTTAACAGCTTCTAGTTGCAGAGATGGAAATTGCAAATTATCTTGGAGCAGAGTTCTTTTTGGTAAGCAATTGTGAGGCAAGAAGTTCCCATTGTCCTGGGGGAGTATTTTAACATAATTGTTTGTGGCCCCTTACTTCTTGGTTTTCAGAGCTAGTCTCTGAAGAAGAGTGATCAGAAGCCAGAATATTGCCTAGGAAGGGTGGGTCTGAGATCTCAGCCTTTTATCCCTCAGGTTGGAAGTTAGGGTAAACTATCTGGGTGGGCAAAGTTGGCACAGTCCAAAGCTAACTGGTGAAAAGGGATGCCAAAGTCGTAAAAGGGACCACACTATGAGAGATATGGCTGGCAACCTGGTTACAATATGGAGCGAAGTGTTTTCATGAGATTAGAGCTAGAGCAGCATGTGTCTGAGGTAGAATACACCTCCAGGTTCTGGGGAAGAATGAAAGTGCTAGGAGTCTTGTGTGGGGAATCACTGAGGAAGTGACAGGGAACAAAACAGCAAGGGCACCACTACACAGGACATTAACATTCCCTGTACCACACAATGTCTGATTCAATAGTAACAATTCAGTAGTAATATGGCACTGACCATGAACTAATAGGATCTTAAGTTCTCTCTCCACCCCGTGTTTAGATGAAGGTGTTTAGAATAGTGCCCCATCATTATTCGGTAGTGTCTGGGGGAAGTTTACTAATAGGGGCCTATGGGAACTGGGGGTTAATTGGAAAACCTTTGACTATATTTGTATCCCAGACTTGTAAAGTGGATCATACTACTTGCATATGGAAATTATCATGATTCCCAGTATTCTATATCATTTAAATGCATTACTGAATACATAGTGTGGTCTTTCGACGTTTTGTATTTTATTATTCAGCAGATACCATCATGGGAGTTTGGAAAGTTTTTCAATATCCAAAAGGATTCCCTTTTTCACAAAGAATCACTAAACAGCAAAAAAATCATTTGGAATTGCAGGACTTAATGTGAGTTTTTCCCATTGTCCCTAATGATCAAAACTCTTAACAAGAACATCAAGTAAGGCTGTGTTTGGTGTGGGCAGGCTGTCCCGGGTGGTGAAAACAGTTTGCACTCAACTACTGACCAAAAAGTTGGTGGTTTGAATCCACCCAGTGGCACACGTGTGGGAGAAAATCCTGGCAATCTACTTTCTGGTGATTTACTTCTGTAAGATTACATCTTCTGAAAATCCTGTGGGGGAAGTTCTGCTCTGAAACCCATGGGGTCGCCATAAGTTGGACTTGAACGTGTTTGGTTTTTGCTTCATGGGCAGTAATCCAGGAAGGGTCTGAGATTGCATTTCAGGCTAGAGTAAGGGAATAATTATATATGAAATAATCAGTGAGATTTGCTAAACTTCAGAGCCCTAGGAAGAATAAAAAGTGGTGATAGGTAGCCAGATGAGACAGAGAGGGGTCCTTACAGATGTCTGCAGCATGACGTCCAGGATCCTCAGCCTTTCACCTCTTTGGGCTTAGCACTATGGTTTTAGCTCCTAATAGCCCTCAAACCCTTGAATTTCTAGCTCATGCCTCTTTGAGGCAGAGTCATTCAGCGCTTGTTGAATGATGAAGGAAGAAGGGGAAGACAGGAGGTGATGAAGACTGGAGTCGCTGATGTGTGGAGCTGATTCAGGCATCCCGAGATGAAACTGGGAATTAATTTCAACATAAGAACACTTTTCTACATCATGATCCGTTTCTCTGAGATTATAAAATTTTCTATTTTGGGTATATAATTGGTTAAAACGGCTTTCTTGGGCTGGCCTGGGTGGTTAGCCACAATAACATTCTATGTTTGGTTGCTAACTAAAAAAAAAAATTAATTATGCTGATTAAACCTATTCACACATGGAGACTCCTTTGTTCCCTTTAATTCCCCCTCAGGGCCTATCATAGCGCTTCTTAAGTATGTTTTGATTGATTGCTTTTGGTTCACAGAGATTTACTAAACACCTCAGGCTTCCTCAGGCTGTGCCTACATGTTTATTGATGGTCAAGTCATATAAAAAGCAGGAGAGCAGGACTGACTCTATACTTTCTTTTTTTTTAAATTCTCATAGCCATGATTGTGGTCAACGAGATGGAGTAGAGACATAGTCCATCTATTAGGTTCATGAATTCATGCAAGAATCCTTACAAGAAAGTGATTACACTTTTTCCCTTAAGAGGAACAGCTGGTGTCAGTGATGCGGATAGCTGAAGTTTTATTTAGATGACAGCAGTTGGTATAACAACTCTTCTGCTGCTTACATTTAAAATACCCCATACAGACACATGCCACTACCACTGAGATGATGGCTAAGCTCCACTCCACCCATGTGGGATTTAAACCCACCGGCCAAACTGGGACTCTCAAGAGCCAGGACCAGTGTGAAAGCCACTCTTCTTGGATTGCACCTGGAGAGTGTGGATTTTTTTCTCTATTGGATCCTTCCATGTTGTATCCATTCCCAAGTGGACCTGGCAAGTTTTTAATTGATAAGATCATTATTTTTTATTTGTGCAAAAAGCAGAATAAGAGAAAATGCCCACCCAGCACCAAAAAGAAAATCCAAAAGGAAGGCTGGATTAGTCTTAATGAAGGACATTTTTAAAGATACTCAATGCTTTCGATCTTTTGATTTAGTTGTAGCTGAAAAAGTTTTTTCTTAAATTTCTTAGGGAAATTTATTTATTTATTTCAAGGTGGTGAGTCATTTCCTGACTGGAATGGGCCCTTAAAGTATTGAAAAATAAAGCATGTTGCCTCCTGAAGCCTTTAAGGACCCTCAAGCAGGAGGGAAATTAACAATGGTAATTCAATAGCTACAACTGTTAGCTACTTGCAATGTGCTAGGTATTTTGCAGACATTATTTAATTCTGACAATTCTCTAGCACAATTGTAATTCTCCTACTAATTCCTGTTCTTAGTTTCCTTTTCTTATTAAGAAAACTGGGATCAGAGAGATTAAATAACTTCCCCGTGGTCATAACGAGCCCTGGTGGGGAAGTG
>NW_004443972.1:1818230-1821831 GCF_000243295.1 Trichechus manatus latirostris | reverse complement strand
TTTTTTTTAAGTGACGAAACTTACGGAGTCATTCATTTTTTAAAAAATATTTTATCGTGCTTCTGGTGAAAGTTTACACAGCAAATTAGGTTCTCATTTAACAATTTCTATACATATTATTCAGGACATTGGTTAAATTTTTCACAACATATCAGCATTCTCATTATTTCCATTCTGGTTGCTCTGTTTCCCTTAATCTAGCTTCCCTGTCCCCCCTCTTACCTTGTCATGTTTGGTATAAGGAAAATGTTTACCATTTGGTTTCATCCATGTGTTTATTTAGAGGAGTATTCACAGGTGATATTATTTATTTTATGGGCCTGTCACCTGGCTGAAAGGTGACCTCTGGTAGTGGTTTAAGTTCCACATTTACAGGGTATCCCCAGGGGATAATCTCAGGGGTTAATCTAGTCTCTACTGGTCCAGTAAATCTGGCTTTTTTTTTTTTTTTTTAAAGTAATTTGAGTTTTGCTCTACATTTTTCTCCTCTTCTATCCAGGACCATTTTTTGAGTCCCTGGTTGGAACAGTCGGTAGTGGTAGCTGGACAGCATCTAGGTCTTCTGGTCTCCAAGTAGGTGAGGCCGTTGTTCGTGTAGACTATTAGTTCTGTAGACTAGTTTCTTCTTTGAGTCTTTGGTTTCCTTCTTTCTCTTTCTCTCTGGGTGAATAGAGAACAATAGCTGTATCTTGGATGGACATTCACAAGCTTTTAAGATCTTAGATGCTACTCACCAAACTAGGATGTAGAACATTGTCTTAATAGACTATATTGTGCCAGTTGAGCAAGTTGCCTCACAAGACTATGTTCCCAAGCCTTCAAACCCAGTAAACTAATCCCAGGAGGTGTTTGGTTTTGTCTTGTAAGTATCCACAACTATGCCGTCTCTCTCTGTGCTTTATTTTATATTTGAAACTATATGCAGCACACATAAACATGTATATGTCTACAGTTACACCCATACGTGCACTTTCATATATTCATATGAGTCATTTGTTTTTAATAAAAATTCAACCCTAGAAGCAAAAGGTGCATCCAGAATCTTTAAAATTACAACATATAATATGCTTCCCACATTTGAACATCCATGACTTATTTCTGCCATTACTTGTGGAATATTTTCTTTTTCTTTTGATGAAGAGTTGGGGGAAAGGAGTGATATATTCAGTTTTCTGCAGTTATGAGCGTGAAGGTGAACTATTAATTGATAGTCAATGTAGATTTTCATAACATGTTTGAGATTCTTACTTGAAGCATTTGTGAAACTCCTTAGCTAACTGGACGGTGTCCCAGACTATTGTTGGAGAAATTGTTCTTGGATCTTTTGCCTCTACTAACTATGTGATGTTGCAAAAGGAATTTAATCTCTCCAAATCTCCATTCCTCATCTGGGAATTATGACGACTATTATGGAAGTCAAACACAGGATGATGCATGCTTGCTCCTGAGCACTGTTTCATCTTAAGATGTTGGGTTATGTGCTCATTCTGGAAGAGGCCAGTAAATAGACCACAGTGCAGAAACCTGATTTTGCTGGCACAGGGAGAGTGGATTCATCTCTAAGGACAATAGTTACATTAACCAAGACCCAAGTATTGTGTAAATAAGGAATGGCAATGCATTAATTTATAATGGGAAAAACTGTCACAAAAGCAGGAACACTGGCAGTCCACCTTCTCCTGGAAGGTCAAGTCTTATAGGGAGTCAAGATGAATAAGAAAATTGCTTAAGAAGCGTGGGATTGAAATAAGGGTTGCTGAATGACATGAACATTTAATGGCATAACTCTAAAGCAGTCTGATGTATCCATCTCAAAATGGTGATGGTTTTTTTCATTGGGACAGGAATATTGCAGACATATTGGCCACAATCCTTTGTGCTTATGTCCATATTAAAAAAAGGCTCTGTCAATGGGACTGAGCTGTGGCTAAGAATTTTGGCTACTTACTCCCAGATACTACGTCTGGGTGAAGTCTGTCAATATACTACATGGCTTTCCTATTTCCGTATTCAATAGCTGACATTTTCTTATTTAGCTATGATAAAGCATTCATTCAAGTTGTAGTCATAGCTTCAAGGCTAGGGAGCCATTGTTTCTTCTTTATATGATTTTGCATATTTTTTGCATATTTTTACTCTAAATTAATTTCAAAGCTTAACTCTTAGAAATTATCTAACTTCTCTCTTTTCCAAACTCTTGGGCCCATTTACCATAAAACCTACTGCACGTGTTATTTTGAAAGCTAATTTAGATAATGCAACTGAAAGCATGTAATACAGCTCCTATCATTTTTCAGACATTCAATAAATAATGTTTGTGCCTTGAATGGGAAAACCTTTTCTGAAACACTTTGTCATTTTATCTGTATATTTTTACTGGTTATCGGGATGAGATTTTCTGGATCATTTCATTCCAAATTCAAACAATTATTCCCATTTTCAAATATTCATTCCCATTTTTCCCCAAAGCCAACAAACTATCTTAAGAATTCCATTTTTTTCAGCATCTAAACTACATCTCCCAGGTGTTCTTACACTTCTGACACAAACAGTTTTTTGGACTATGGCACCTGATTTTTAGTTAGAAAAAATATCCATTAGGATTTAAAGGATGTATAAAACAACTTTTTCTTATAAAATTGGAAGTGATAGCTGTCATAATGTCACTTTATAACTTGTATTACAGTGCAATATAGTTATTCAAGTATGGCAGGTGGCACTACTTCTCTGTTTTGTATTATAGTTTGTTGTTATTGTACATATTTTGCTTTTTTATTGGTCTCTAGGTTTGCCTTTCTTATTAGTCTCTAGTCTCTTAGTCTTGGAGGGAAAGGGGCCATGTCTTACTCATCTTCTTACCCCCTATGGTATTTGGTAAACATGTGGTGAAGGAATAGGGGGATAGCCAAGGAAATAGCCAGCTTCTGAATTAAAGAGGATGAACTTGATTTCAAAATGATTCATTTTCCATCATAGTTTTTAAAAACTTTCACATCAACATATTAGTCTAAAAAATGCATCTCTTCTCCAGTGGGACAAGCCCTCTCTCAGCTTTTTCACGGCTATATTTCTGATAGAGGTTTGTGTTAGGGAATTGGTAAAGCAGGAAAACTAAAATATGCCATACCCTCTCATTGTGTTCCCCTTTTCTCAGTTGGTTATAGTTAATTTCTGGTAGGATCTGTGACTTTGGATAAAAGCACTTCTTATATCACCTGGTAACTGACTTAATTAGGGTCCTAGATGGCCTTCAGGGTGGACAGAAGAATAGGATTGCCTAGGCTCTTTTGAATCCTTGTGAGATATATTTTGAAGATTTTTTCTACTCAGAATAAATCACAAACTTTGTAGTCATAAACACTTGTAACTACTTAACTTTTTCTTTTATCTTTATAGAATCACATTATCATGGAATTTCTGAGTTAGAAACAAAGTTTCCCTACTGAGTGAACCCCACTAGACAGCTTTCTCCATGTTCTACATGAACATTTGTAGTGATGGAGAACACACTCCAACATAAAGCAGTCCGTACTATTGACATATACCTTTGTTTCTTAAAAATGTTTCTTTTGTAAGAGAGAAATTTTCCTAAACCTTTAAC
>NW_004443972.1:1815529-1816740 GCF_000243295.1 Trichechus manatus latirostris | reverse complement strand
GCTCTTGGAACCCTGACACCATATTGTGAGGAAACCCAGACCACATGGAGGGGTCCTGTGTAGGTGTTCTGACATCGAGCCCATAGCTGAGGTCTCAGATAGCAACCAGCATCAACAACCAGACACCAGAGGAAGCATTTGAGATGACTCCAGCTCTACTACCCGGCGGTAACCTAATGAGAGACCTCCAATAAAAACTGACTGATTGGGTCCAGTTTACCCTAAGAACTCTGAGAGATAATACTGACATGTGGCACAGTGGTTAAGAGCTATAGCTGCTAACTAAAAGGTTGGCAGTTCGAATCCACCAGCCGCTCCTTGGAAACCCTAAGGGGCAGTTCTACTCTGTTCTATAGGGTCGCTATGAGTCGGAATCGACTTGACGCAACGGGTTGGTTGGTTAGTTGTTATGTGATACCAAGTTTGGGTGGTTTGTCATGCCACTATCAATTACCAAAAAGATTTTAGGACCACATGGTGTGCTGTCATAACTAAACCTAAAACATGGACCATTTATCTTGGACTGAGAGGTGAACAATAGTTGGAAAGGCTAAAGTTTGTTAGCAAAGATTAAAGGGCCTAAAGGAGTCTGTCAGTGACAACTTAAATAAAAGTGAGTAAACTGATATTATAAATTGGAGAAAAGAAGATCTATGTTATGTATTGGTGGAATGGTTAGAAGCACTGTCACCCATTATAATTTGGAAAATAAATATACCTAATGATCTGGAAGATATACCTAAGGCTATTTCCAGGGGTAGTATTGAAGGTTCCACTTGATTTTTTCTAGCTGCCTATTAATAAAATGAGAGAGGAACTAAAAGGACTTGAAAAAAACCTGTTACATATAAGTAAGCTGGGAACTGGGTTCTAAAATAAAAGTTTCTCATTCTCAGCTTTTCCAGATGGCAAACTCTTCTCAAATTAGGAAATACCTTTCAGGTAAAGATCAAATCTAGGACACTGTCAAGAAAACATGTTCCAAAAAATGTCTTTAAATCCTTTTTTAAGACTTCTGAAAGATTTAATGTGGTGCCTCATACATTTTCAAACAGATAAAAAGGTGTTCTAAGTATCTTAAAAGCATACTTCACAGTTCCTCTCCATTAAAAACTACAGTCTTAGTTTTTAGGATGTTGTACCATAGCAACATTACAGGGAGTCCAGTGTAGAGAAGAGCTTACCTCAAAACCATTTGTGTGTGTGGCTTT
>NW_004443972.1:1813128-1814451 GCF_000243295.1 Trichechus manatus latirostris | reverse complement strand
CTTCATCAGTAAGTGCTTCAAGTCCTCTTCACTTTCAGCAAGCAAGGCTGTGTCATCTGCATATTGCAGGTTGTTAATCAATCTTCCTTTAATCATAATACCACGTTCTTTTTTCTTTTTCTTTTTTTAGAGTTAATTATAGGATAGCTCACATTTAATGTACAAGAAAAATTAGAGACATTAGTCTGTAAGTTAGACTTCACTCATTGTTTTTCCCATACTGGAAGCCAAAATTTGAAAAATTACATAAAGTTTGTTTAGTCAGGAACATGAGTCAAGTAGATTAAAATTTGCGTATGTCATTAAAAGTGAACTTAGAAAACTTCCCCTGGCTTCCCCTAGTCTGGTTCTCATAACCAAATACATATTTTAAAATGCAGTTTACCATTAGCAAAATACTTTTTAATTCTGGAGGTTTACACAGCTTGTCCTTAGTGGATAATGTTACAATTGATTTTGAATGTTATGTTCCCTCCTCATTCCACAAAATACCACTGCTGAAAAATTCACTTTTAATGACATATGTTCTTCTTCATATAGTCCAGCTTCTCGGATTATTTTGCTCAGCATATAGATTGAAAAGTATGGTAAAAGGATACAACCCTGACATACACCTTTCCCGATTTTAAACCACTCAATATCTGGTTTTGCTCTTTGAATGACTGCTTATTGGTCTAACTACAGGTTCCTCATGAGCACAACTGAGTGTTCTGGAATTCCCATTCTTCGTAATATTATCCATAATTTGTTATGATCCACACAGTCGAATGCCTTTGCATAGTCAATAAAACACATGTAGACATCTTTTCTGTATTCTCTGCTTTCAGTCATGATACATCTGACATCAGCAGTGATAATCCTTGTTCCATGTCCTCTTCTGAATCCAGCTTGAATTTCTGGCAGTTCCCAGTCGATGTACTGCCACAACTGCTTTTGAATAATTTTCAGCAAAATTTTACTTGTGTGTGATATTAATGATACTGTTCGATAATTTCTACATTCTTTTGGATCACCTTTCTTTGGAAAAGGTATAAATACGGATCTCTTCCAGTCAGTTGGCCAGGTAGCTGTCTTCCAAATTTCTTGGCATGGATGAGTGAGTGCCTACAGCAGTGCATTCGTTTGATGAAACATCGCAATCGGTATTCTGTCAATCCCTGGAGATTTGTTTTTCGCCAGTGTATTCAGTGCAGCTTGTACCTCTTCCTTCAGTACCATCGGTTCTTGATTATATGCTACCTCCTGAAATGGTTGAACATTAACCAATTCTTCTTGGTACAGTGACTCTGTGTGTTCCTTCCATCTTCTTTTGATGTTTCCTGC
>NW_004443972.1:1798787-1800323 GCF_000243295.1 Trichechus manatus latirostris | reverse complement strand
TTAAATACCCAAGCTTCTACCCTAGGAAACTAGAAAAAAAGAGAAATTTCAACTCAAAGTAAGCATAAGAAAGTAAGTTAAAAAAAAAAAAAAAAAGTAATAGCAGAAATTAGTCAAGAAAAAAAATAGAAAAGCAAAAGATAGAGAAAACAATAACAAAGAAGCTATCAGAGGCTATATTTTTGGAAAGGATCAAGAAAATGGATAAACCTCTATCCAGACTGACCAGGAAAATAAAAGACAAGAATTACCAACATAAAAATAAAATAAAAGAATTACCAATATCATAGATGAGAATGGGACAGTCTCTATGCATCTTACAGAAATTAACAAGATAATAAGGAATTGGCCTGACAGAGACTGGAGAAACCCCAAGAGTGTGGCCCCTGGACACCCTTTTAGCTCAGTAATGAAGTCACTCCTAAGGTTCACCCTTCAGCCAAAGATTAGACAGGCCCATAAAGCAAAACGAGACTAAAGGGGCACACCAGCCCAGGGGAAAGGACTAGAAGATAGGAAAGGACAGGAGAGCTGGTAAAAGGGAACCCAAGGTCAAGAAGGCAGAGTGTTGACGTGTCGTGGGGATGGTAACCAATGTTACAAAACAATACATGTACTAATAGTTTAATGAGAAGCTAGTTTGTTCTGTAAACCTTTATCTAAAGGACAATTTAAAAAAAAAATTCCATGATTTAAAAGATTAAAAAAAAAAGTGAAATTAAAGAAGTTCAGTTAATCTTGTGTAGCATTTCCACTGTTCTGATTAAATATATATGCATGATGAGTTACCAAAAAAAAAAAAAAATCATGCTGAGTGAAATAAGTCAGACACAAAGGACAAATATTGTTACGATTCCACTTAATGAAATATCTAGAATAGGCAAATGTATAGGGACCAAAGTTTGTTAGTGGTTACCAGGCGCTGGAGGGAGGCAGAAAAGACGAATCATTGCTTAGGGGCACCGAGTTTCTGTGTAATGGTAATGGAAAAATTTGGAAATGGATAGTGGTGATGGTTGCATAACATGATGAATGTAATCAATGTCACTGAATTGACTGCATATGTAAAAAATGTTGAATTGGTAAATGTTTATATATATATATATTTACCACAATAAAAAATTAAAGTTAAATTAAAAAAACAAAAAAGATAATAAGGAAGTATTATAAACAACTTTCTATTTATTAATTTAATAACTTGGATGAAATGGACAAGTACCTTGAAGAGTGCATATTATAAAAGCTCACTCCATAATATACATATAACCTGAATAGCTTTATACTTATTAAAGAAAGTGAATTTTTTGTATTCTATACAAACTCTGTCAGATAATTGAGGTGGAGTAAACTCTTCCCAGTTCATTTTATGAGACCAATATTATCTTGATACAAAAACCAGAAAAATAATATTACAAGGAAAGAAAACTATAGGCTAATATTCCTCATGGACATAGATGAAAAACTTTTTAACAAAATTGTAGCAAATCAAACCCAACAATATATAAAAAGGATAATACATCATGGCCAAGTGGGATT
>NW_004443972.1:1795729-1797703 GCF_000243295.1 Trichechus manatus latirostris | reverse complement strand
GCAAAGCCACTGTACTGCTATTGATATAAGGCTGGCATTTTGCAGTACAGACTGGGCCAGCTTCTGCTGATCTCTCTATCAAGTCTTTGAGCCTCCTTTATTTTTTTGCAGAGGCTATGAGGTCAAAATTTAGGAACATAATTTGGCCAAAAATTAATTAGCAGTAAGAATCCCAAGGCTCAAGATGGCCTAAATTGCTTTGTTAAGGGTAAGTTGGTAGAATTGAACTCATTGATGAATGTTGGGGAAGTACAGCACACTGCCCTTAGATTTACTCTCCAGAGAAGTTTCAATCATGCTAAAGAAAAAAGCATGTGAGTTTCCTTGCAGTGGTTCCAACAAAGATAATCTTATGCCTATACGGCCTTTCCAGGGATATTAGGAGCCAATGTTGAAACTGTACTTTAAAGAGCATCAAAGTTAAAATTCACAAGCTAGGGAACAACTTGTTTTCACAGCAATGAGAGCTGGCATGGCAAACACTTTTCTGTGGTGACTTACATACTTATTCAGTGATTTAGACTGTTTCTCTGGCACGGGTCAAATGGCATATTAACATGGGATATAATCCTTTCTCACTCTGTAGGCAATGGCTCAGTGTGATACTGGCACCATATTAAGCTTCATTAACCCTACAACACGTTGCCTTCTTACTCTTGGCACTCTCCTGCAGGCTGCAGGCAGTAACCCATGAGTAATCTGATTACCTACAACTGACTGTAGCCGCATGGAATAGAAGCTGGCTGCAGAGTGGAACACAATTACAGTCTTTTGAGGTTCAATTAGAAAGCTGTTGGTGGAACTTCATTTGGAATTCAGAAACTGGCTCCAGTAACGCTTCGTGAACTGCACGTTTCTTTAAAAGCCCATAGTAAATAATGAACGTAAAAGGCTTCACCTGTTCCTAATATGCCTTTTTAGAATTTGTCCTCTTGACCTAACCAAACCCATTGCGTTGAGTCGATTCCAACTCATAGTCACCATATAGGACAGGGTAGAACTGCCCCATACGGTTTCCAAGGCTGTAATCTTTATGGAAGCAGACTGCCTCATCTTTCTCCTGCAGAGTCGCTGGTGGGGTTGAACCTCAGACCTTTCTGTTAGAAGCCAAGCCCTTAACCACTGCACCACCAGCACTCCTCTGCCTTTTCGAAGTGCATATTAAGCCTGAAACAACAATAATTGTTTCCAGAGGCTCCACATGAGATATCTTTTGCCTTCTCCAGAGGGGGAATGTTATTTGTCTCTCAGTAGCATCACTAGGGTTGGTGTCACCCAGTGTAGTAACTCATGATGTCACCCCCCCATGGACGTCCTCCTATACCAGACCATACAGAATCCTTAGTAATGTTTTTTGTACTAAATGTTCCTCGTAAATCCTAATTTCTGTGTATCACTTCTTCTTTTCCTTTAATTATTACTTCATTTTCAAAATGTTGATACAGATTCACAAATGCTAATCACTACAGTACTGTAGCTAAAACACCAGAAAATTTTACAAAATCAGTGACTATAAAAACACCAGCAGCAATGAAAACAACAGCACGTGCTAGTAGCGCGGTGCACGTGAAACCACATGATTTGAAGCATCATTGTACTTGGGTAATAATGACAGCTATGACCAGAGAGTATCAGAAGGTTCAAAAAGAAAATTAGCATGAAGTTTTAGCCTTGTAGGTATATTGATACATGTAGGCTGAGCTTACAAAAAATGTTTTTGCTATTATAACTAACTACAGGGGTATTGTTTATAAAAAATAATAAATTTCTGCTGAAACACTGCACAAAAAATTTTTTTATTGTACTTTAGATGAAGGTTTACAGAACAAATAGTTTCTCATTAAACAGTCACTACACATATTGTTTTATGACATTGGTTAACAACCCCATGACATGTCAACACTCTCCCTTCTTGACCTTGAGGACCTTTTTTTTGGTGAAAATATACATAGCCAAAGCTACACCATTTCAAAA
>NW_004443972.1:1784027-1785378 GCF_000243295.1 Trichechus manatus latirostris | reverse complement strand
AAGCCATAATCATTCTCTCTTGAATACTGCATTAACCTCCTTTTGGTTTGCACCTTTTTACGCTTGTTTTCTCTTGTAGACTATTTGAAGATTCTTTTTAAACCTTGGTAAGATGATGTCACTCCTCTTCTCCAAACCCTGCAATGGCTCCCCATTTCTCTCAGAGTAAAAATCAAAGGCCCAGGCTAGTCTCCAAGGCCCCATGTGATCTGACCTTCTGTCACCTCTCTGATCCCTCTCCTACTTCTCTTCCTTTGACCAGTCTGCTTCCTTTGACAGGAACTCCTTGCTATTCCTAGAACCTGACCATCACCGCCCTGCTTTTAGGGCTTTTACTCTTACTGTTGGTTCTGTGTGAAATGTTCTTAAGCCAGATATTTGCTTGCTTCAGTGTCTCACGTCTTTCAGCTCTCCTTGGCAATGAGACCCTGACTACCTATTAAACCCTCTTCAATCTGTACCACCACCCTGACCAGCTGGAATTCTGATTCCTCTTGCCTACGTTTTCCTGTTACCTGTAACTTTTATTTTTTTCTTCCATTACCACTTACCTACTATATTACTCTGATGTCTTCTTTCTTTCATAGCATTTATCAACTACTAGCATACTATATCATTTACTTTTTAATGATAGGTATTGTTCATTATCTGTCTTTACTTGATGGAATATAAGCTCCCTGGGGCAGAGGTCTTTCCCCATTTTATTCCCTGATGCTTTCTATATTAGTTTTTCTGTTGCTGCTTAACAAATTACCAGCAAATATAGTGGCTTAAAACAATGCAAATTTATTAGCTCAAAGTTCTGTAGGTCAGAAGTCTGGCATGGTTCAGTTAGGTTCTCTCCTTAGGGTCTCAAGACCTAAGTCAATGTGTTGGCCAGGCTGGGCTCTTATCTGGAGGCTCTGGGGAAGAATCCACTTCCAAACTCATTTATCCTGTTGGTAGTATTCAGTTCCTTGCAGTTATAGGACTGAGGGCTCCATTCCTCGCTGGCTTTTTGACAGAGTCCTCTCTCAGCTCCTTAAGGCCTCCTACGTTCCACCTCCTACGTTTCATTTCATTGGTGGCCCCTCAGTCTTCCAGCCTGCAATGGCACAATGTGTTCTTCTTACACTTCAAGTCTGTCTGACTTCCCTCTGCCTCTGCTTCTGCTTTTAAGGGCTCATGTGATTCATTGGCCCACACCTAGATAATCCAAAATAATCTCCCTATTTTAAGGTCAACTGACTGGTAACCTTAACTGCTTCTACAAAGTCTCTTTTGTCATGCAATGTAACATATTCACAAGAGTAGCACCAGAGAGTGAAGGTCACGGGGCCAAAATTCTGCTTACTATATTCCCAGCGGAAAC
>NW_004443972.1:1779111-1783456 GCF_000243295.1 Trichechus manatus latirostris | reverse complement strand
TTAATATTGTCAGTCCCAAGACTCTCACTCTTGACTGCCAGATGTGGTTTTCCAGGCTCTTAGAGTTGTAATTGTTTAAAACACCAGACACCTTTTGAGGTCTGCTTGTACCTATGGACACCAATTTGTGCCTGTAATATGAGCTGTGGTGGGTGCAGCATGCTCCTAAGGGTAGCCAGTGACTGTGGGGCTTGGGATGGAATTCATGGCTTTTTCTTCTTCTTGGCAGTAACATATTATCATTTTATCTTTATTACATTAAAACACAAGATAGTTGAACTTAAATATGAGAAATTACTTCATTTCCTACATGAATGCTTAAACTCCATAGGGAAATTGATTTGGTAATTAGGATAATGTTTGAATATCAGAAAACTTTAGATTAATCAAAAATGTTAAATTAGTCATTTTTCAGCCTTGTGTCTGGTTTCACTCAACCATGAGTATGTTGCCAGTTTAGAACTTTCCTCTTGTTCTCCAGAGTAAACTCTCCAGAGTTCACATTCAAAGTGCAGGGGTCCAGCTGGCCAGTCTTTTCATTTAGCATCCATATTTGTCACTTTCAACTGGCTAGCTAGGAGAATCCTTTCTCTAACTGAGATGACAGCTTTGGGAGGACATCCTCCAGAAGCATGATTCTTCGTGGTTCTTTTACTTTCTGGTGAAGTTATGCTAGAAAAAGACCATGATGTTAGGAATCCGTAAAATTGCTTGACTTAAGAAACAATTAGGAATGTCTTCTATCTCCCTTCTCTCTCTTATTTGGCCCCTTCTCCCATTACCTCTTATTCATCTAGTCATTCAACAACTTGTGTGTGACGTTTTCTTACATGCCAGACATATGTTATGTACCAGAGAGACAAATTTGGGGAAAGATTCAAAGAGCTCATTTGAATCTGTTGACTGAACTCTGGTGAAGAGGGTTGGCAGGTATGGAAAGGGGAAAGAATGGATTCTAGAAGCTAGGGAAGAACTCTGTGATCCAGAGCAGGCATGGGCAAACTATAGCCTTCACAGTCCGTTTTTATATTGCCTGCAAGTTAAGAATGGTTTTGCATTTTTAAATAGATGGGAAAAAAAACAAACAAAGGAAGAATAAATTTTGTGACACTTGAAAATTATATGAAATTCAAATTTCAATGCCCATAAATAAAGTTTTGTTGGAACACAGCAGTGCTCATTTGTTTACACATTGTCAATGTTTGCCCTGCAATAGTAGGGTTAAGTAGTTGCAACCAAAATTGTTATGGTCCACAAAGCCTAAAATATTTATTACCTGGCCCTTTACAGGAAAAGGTTTCGGATCCCTAGCCTTTGAAAAGGAGTCCCTGGGTGGCACAAATTGTTAAGTGTTTGGATACTGAAAGGTAGGCTGTTCAAATCCACCCAGAAGTACCTTGGAAGAAAGGCCTAGTGACTTATTTCCAAAAGATCACAGGTATTGAAAACCTTATGGAGCAGTTCTACTCTGAAACAGATGGAGTTGCCATGAGTTGGAATTTACTCAGTGGAGACTGGTTTGGTTTTTGGTTTTGGGCCTTTGAGAAAGGATTAAGAAAGAGGGTTGAACTCCCCATTTACTCTCTAGACACTGAAACAAAATAAACAATTGTGGAATACCAGGCTGTGGTGGGATGACTGGGAGCTAGGGCTCAAGAGTTGGTAGAGGAATTCTTTTAGGTGGTGAGAAGGGAAGGAAGGAAAAGGGAAGCTTTGCTGGGAAAGGAGGGAAGACGAAGTATTCTAGGGGCTCAGTCAATGCATAAATGCCACAAACTCAAGTAACAAGCAGTCTGAGTTCTGTGCTAAAATAGTATTAGAGATTATTGGAATTCTTGTAGTTACAAGTGATAGAAATCCTACTCTAACTTAAACCGTAAGGGGCTTTACAAGTCAGGTTTCAGGAACTCAGACTCAGTCCCTATGTCTTGCTGGTCCATGCAACTTCACTTTTCAAGCATGCTATCTCTGTGTGGTCAGTCAAATGGCTGCCTGCAGAAGAATCACAGCCATCAAGCTTAGTAAAAGGAGAATAGTCCCACCGAAGCTCTGATTTCTTTGGCCTGGTTCGCATGCTCATTCCTGAAGTGCTCCCTGAGGCTGAGATGAGAACAGAGGATTCTGATTGGCAAATCTGGGTCACCACAAGGAATGGGTTCTGAGCTGAAAAAGAGTTTCTGTTACCAGAAGAGTAGACAGATGTCTTAGTTTGCTAGGGCTGCTGTAACAGAAGTACCACAAGTAGGTAGCTTTAAAGAACAGAAGTTTATTTTCTCTCAGATCAGGAGGCTAGAAATCTGAATTCAGGGCACTGATAGTAGGGGAAATCTCTCTCTTTGTGGGCCCTGGGGGAAAATCCTTGTCTGTTTCAGCTCCTCTAGTCCCAACTTTCCTCGGTTCTTTGGTGATCTTCATGTGTCATCTGTTTTCCCTCCATTTGTGCCTCCTTGTGTGTCTAATTTGCTCTTTTTGTATATCAGAAGTGAGGAGGTTTAGGGAACAGCCTAACTGATACGGCTTAATTAACATAACAAAGAAAAGCCTATTCCCAAACAGGATTATATCCACAGGTATGGGGTTAGGATTCCAATTCGTATTTAGGAGGTCACAATTCAATCCATAACAACATGCTTCTGGACAAAGACAACCGGTATCTGCTTCAGTGCAGCAGTGCAGGAGAAGCAGCATTGGCACTGGGTAGCAGAACAATGGATGTGGGTATCTTTAGGTAGCAGCAGTAGTACTGAAAATGTAACATCACTGGGCATGGTTAGGCAGTGCCAAAAGACTGAATGTAATATAGGGACTGGCTATACATCATAAGCTGCTTCTGAGATCATGCACACACATGAAAACTAGTCAGGAAGCCTTTGGCAAGGGCTGAAGTTCCTGGGAAACCAAGCTATAAAGTCAGATTTGTGATTATTGGACCCCTGCACAAAGCCTTGGGCTAAAGAGATTTGATGAAATACCTGTTAGACAGAGACAAGTATGGCTTGGGTCCTTACTGTGTGCAATCTGTTTCTCTTGGTCCAGTGGCCACAGAGACAGATAAAAAAAAAGACAGCGAAAAACAAACCCATTGCCGTCGAGTCAATTCCGACTCACAGCAATACTATAAGACAGTGTAGAACTGTCCCATAGGGTTTCCAAGGAGCAGCTAGTGGATTCGAACTGTCAACCTTTTGGTTAGCAGCTGAATGCTTAAAAACTGTACCACCAGGGCTACTAGAGACAGATAAATAGCTATAATTCAATAAACTTTAAGTGCTATAATAGAGGTATGTGGTGCTATATTGGAATGAGTAACAGCGAAAGAGGTGTTTGAACTGGGTCTTCTCGAAGAGTTACCTAAAGGACCAATCAGAAAAAAAAATCCCTAGACAGAATAGTATATGCCATGGGATGTAAGCTTGAGAGAGCAAGTAGCAAGTAGGCCAGTGTGACTGGGAGGAGATGGAGGGACTAAAATTTATTGAAGCATGTACTCCATTTCAGCCACTAAGCGAGGCGCTTTCAATTGTCCGTCTTCTTTGATGCATAGCATAAACCACAATACACTGGTTATGGTGGAAGCAAGATACCGGGTTGGGTAATCAATGGAGGAGTGTAAGATGATTAAGGCTTCCTGTTGGAGCAAAATGGTGGAGAGTAACATTTTCAATGGAGGCAGAGACTGAAAGAGTAGGCGTCTGATTGGCAGGGAAAGTAATGACTTGAGATTTGGAAATTATGAGCTCACAATGCCTATGTGATAATCAGGTGGCAGTGTTTAATTGGCTGCTGGACATGTGGATCTAGAGCCCAGAAAAGCAGTTCAAGGTTATTCCATCCACTGTTCTGCTGGTAGCCACGGGAGCTAATAAAACCATTGTAATTGCCCATTATGAAGCTCGAGAATTTATCTAGACATACTCCCTCTGACCATTTATGTCATGACCTTTTTTTTTTTAATTAATTAGCTGACTTGACTACTCATGCACCTCTAATTTGTGAGGAAATTATCTGTATGATATGCTCCCATCCTGGATCTGGAAAGTAGCTTTTGCATTAGCTATGCAGTGTGTTAGATTTATTTCTTTTCTTATTCCTTGGATTTAGCAACCTAGACTTTTGATTAGCACCTGGCTTGGACCCTGGTCTTCTTAAGTTTCTATTCTTAGAATCTGATCAATGGTCCCAATCACTACAAAGGTGAGAGCCATTCTGTCCTTATTCCCACCTGTATTATTGCTAGGCTTATACCTGTAAGAGAAGAAGAGCCAGTATGATATATTGAGAATAATAGTGGAAATTTCATGAGTGTTTTTAGTGTGATACATGGGTCATCTTCTGCTTGTTAAAA
>NW_004443972.1:1776185-1778266 GCF_000243295.1 Trichechus manatus latirostris | reverse complement strand
AAGTGATATCTTTGCTTTTTAACACTTTAAAGAGATCTTTTGTAGCAGATTTGCCAATGCAATAGGTTGTTTCATTTCTTGAATGCTGCTTCCAAGGGTGTTAATTGTGGATCCAAGTAAAATGAAAGCCTTGACAACTTCAATCTTCTCCATTTATCATGATGTTGATTATTGGTCTAGTTGTGAGGATTTTTGTTTTCTTTATATTGAGGTGTAATACACACAGAAGGCTATAGTCTTCGAACTTTATCAGTAAGTGCTTCAAGCAGGCATCACTTTCAGCAAGCAAGGTAGTGTCATCTGCGTATTATGCATTGTTAATGAGTCTTCCTCCAATCATGCTGTCGAGTTCTTCTTCATATAGTCCAGCTTCTCAGATTATTTGCTCAGCATACAGGTTGAATAAGTATGGTGAAAGGATACATCCCTGACGCACACCTTTCCTAATTTTAAACCACTCAGTAGCCCCTTGTTCTGTTCAAATGACTGCCTCTTGGTCTATATACAGGTTCTGCATGAGCACAATTAAGGGTTCTGGAATTCCCATTATTTGCAATGTTATCCATAACTTGTTATGATCCACACAGTCAAATGTTTTTGCATAGTTAATAAAACATAGGTAAATGTCTTTCTGGTATTCTCTGTTTTCAGCCAAGATCCATCTAACATCAGCAATGATAGCTCTCATTCCATGTCCTCTTCTGAATCTGGCTTGAATTTCTGGCAGTTCCCTGTCAATGCAGTGGTGTAACCATTTTTGAATTTATCTTATCTTCAGCAAAATTTCACTTGACATGTTAACGACGTTGTTCAATAATTTCCACATTCTGTTGGATCACCTTTCTTTGGAATGGGCACAAATATGGATCTCTCCCAGTCAGTTGGCCAGGTAGCTGTCTTCCAAATTTCTTGGCATAGATGAGTAAGCGCCTCCAGCGCTCTATCTGTTTGTTGAAACATCTCAATTGGTATTCCATCAATTCCTGAAGCCTTGTTTTTCGCCAATGCCTTCAGTGCAGCTTGGACTTCTTGCTTCATTACCATTGGTTCTTGACGGTATGCTACCTCCTGAAATGACTGAACGATAACCAGTTCTTTTTGGTGCAGTTACTGTGTGTATTCTTTCTGTCTTCTTTTGATGCTTCTTGTGTCATTCAATATTTTGCCCATAGAATCCTTCAAAATTACAACTCAAGGCTTGAGTTTGTTCTTCAGTTCTTTCAGCTTGAGAAATGCCAGATATGTTCTTTCCTTTTCGGTTTCTAACTCCAGGTCTTTGCACATGTCATTACAGTAGTTTACTTTGTCTTCTCAAGCCACCCTTTGAAATCTTCTGTTCAACTCATTTACTTCATCATTTCTTCCATTTGCTTTAGCTGCTCTACTTTCAAGAGCAAGTTTCAGAGTCTCTTCTGACATCCATTTTGGTCTTTTCTTTCTTTCCTGTCTTTGTAATGATCTTTTGCTTTCCTCATATATGATGTCCTTGATGTCGTTCCACAACCAGTCTGATCTTTGGTCGTTAGTGTTCAATGTACCAAATCTAGTATTGAGATAGTCTCTAAATTCAGGTGGGATATACTCAAGGTCGTGCTTTGGCTCTCGTGTACTTATTTTAATTTTCTTCAGCTTCAACTTGAACTTGCATATGAGCAATTGATGGTCTGTTCCACAGTGGACCTCTGACCTTGTTCTGACTGATGATATTGAGCTTTTCCATTGTCTCCTTCCACAGATGTAGTCGATTTGATTCCTGTGTTATCTGTCTGTTGAGGTGCACATCCATAGTAGCCATTTATGTTGTTGAAAAAAGATACTTGCAATGAAGAAGTCATTGGTCTTGCAAAGTTCTATCACGTAATCTCTGCCATCATTTCTATCACCAAGACCATCTTTTTCCATCTACTAGTCCTAATTCTTTGTTTCCAGCTTTCACATTCCAATCACCAGTAATTATCAGTGTACCTTGATTCCGTGTTTGTTCAATTTCAGACCGCACCACAGTATGACAGACTGACAAATAAGTAGTGGTCAGGCAATATGGAGGGATTGACATACTAGGCACAGATGTAAGTGTTATC
>NW_004443972.1:1740237-1768143 GCF_000243295.1 Trichechus manatus latirostris | reverse complement strand
ATTTTTATTTTGTTTTGTCTTGCAGTGTGTGCCGTATCTTGTGTTTTGGACTGGAAGGGCACAGCTAGCTGGAAGGGAAGGAAGACAGCACTGGGGGAGTCAAAGACCTGGAACTAGACCCATCTAATGGAGAGAAACAGGTTATAGGGGGGTAAACCCACCTTTAACCACTGGGACAAAGTCCAGTCTAGACTATAAAACAATATTTAAAGAATATAGTAAACAGTCCATGTCATAGAGGTCCAACAGGAAGTACAAGATTGCTTTGGCAAGTGGGCTGAGCACAGTAATGATCAGTAGCAAAAATCTAAGTGGAGCAATATTCAACATTTAATCAGATGTCTCAGTGGATATTCATCAGCAGAACAAGCTTTTGGACAAAGAGGCTGATAAGCAGTAAGAAGTCCCCCAAATTGCCTAGAGGGTCTTAAGTTGAAACTACAGATTCTCAAGTTGAGAACCAAGGCATGAGAAATCAGATTAAAGAGCATGAGAGCGTCATAGTATCTTATCACAAAACAGAACTGGAGCTGAGGGTCAGAGGTGACTCAGCAACAATAACAAGATGTTGAGCATTGTGTTGGAGCTCCTGAGAACACATCTACTTTCTCACCTCTGTTCACACCAAACCTAAGGTCATGAGTCCTCGCACACTTGCTTTTAGCACATGGACATTGCAAGTAGGAGACAAGTAACCCAACGGAGGCTACAGATGTTGATAGTGAGGCTGGGCCTAACATGCTGCTGGTTATACGCTTCACATGTGTTGATGGAAAGCCAGAACTGGAATGATCCATTAGCAATATCAGATATGCAGCTGGCTATAACTGCAATCGCAGACATTTGTGATGTCACCTGTCCCTTGGTGTCCAAACTGCTTAGCATGACATGAAAAGTCCTTCATAGCTCAACTTCCCAGCCCACCTCCTATCTTTTCCCTCCCTGCTGTCTGGGAAATGCCTACTCACCCTTCAAGACCCAGCTAAAATGGCATCTGCTCTGTGGAACTCTCTCTGATTCCCCTAGGCAATGTGAATCACTCCTCCTCTGTGCTGTTCAAGCAGAATGTATAGTGCCCTTTATGATCCATCACATTATATCACCTCCGGCTCTTTATACCTCTGTCTCCCACTGGACTGTGAACTCCTTCAGGGCAGAGACTGCTTTACTTGTTCTTGTTTCCTAGAATCTTATTTTGCTCTGGCTACTGTCTCATGTGGTTGCCCAGTGAGGATGCTGTGGCCCAGAATGTTAAAATGACTTGCCCAAGGATATCCAACTAGTTCTGAGCAGAGCTGGGATTACAAACCTGACTTCTAATTCAATGCTTTTCTTATGCCATTGTTCTGCTTCCTATCTAATCAATATAGTGATCTTTTAAATTCTTTAACCTTTAGTAACATTTAGACTTTCATTTGCTTATTTCATAATTACACTATTTTTCTGAAGTAGGTAGAGGGGACCTCATTGCCCCCTTTAGAGATAATCAAATTGAGGCAGTTCCACAAATTGTTCAAAGTCTCAAAGCCAGTCATTGAAAGTGCCTCTAACTCATGTTATGTTTTTTCTACCAGACCACCCTGTCCCACAGTACACATTGCTAGCTATTTAACAAGGTTATCAAAACAACAGGAAGAAGCCAGTTAGACTATGCTGGTCACTGCCTGAATTGTTATTTATTCCTCCTGCAGATTTAGAAGAAGTTAGAACTCTCCCTAGAGGGATTCCAGTAATGTGGATGATTTATCGCTGTCCTTTCTCTCACAGATATGCCTTAGAAGTTAAAAGTAGGGGAGCTGTAAGCAGGAGAACACCTGGGGCATTGTGAATTCCCTCTCTCTCAATCAGAGTTTTTGTCTGACTGGCATAGGTACTTGCTTGCCATGCACAAGAAAGCTTTTTACTATAGTTTATTTTGAAGAAAGGTGTTTTCTGTTAACATTCATTTCCCTCAAGGAACTTTTATTGGGAATCTGGGATGAAACACTATTCTTGAGGAACACACCCAGTGTGGATAGGTCATATTGCATTTTGTTTACAGGGACAGGGTTGTGCATAAGGCCATATGGCACCATGTGGGCAACACTTGTTTCATAAGTTACCCTTTTAGTGTATTAAATGAGAGCCTCAGTGACTTGAAAGATTATGACTTTCTCAATTACAATGTAAGTGGAATACTCCATGCTTAGTCCCCAGTGAAATTTTTCTTCTTCAGGGAGGACATGTTTGCTAACAACAAAGGATGCTTTCTCAAAACTGTCTTGTTCCCAAATATTCATATGGTAAAGAAAATGTCTGAGATAAAATATTTTCAGCCCATTGCCCTGGCATACTGCATTTAAAAAAAAAAAAAAAAAAAAGCTAAATCTAATTAGTTACATGTGTAGAAATAAACGTGTGACTCGGTAATTTAAGATTTTTGTGCACTATTCTTAATGAGGATAGGGAATAGAATTTCTTAACAGGGTATCAGAAGTAGGGGGTCTGTGAGCCTGCAATTATATAAAGTAGCCCTGGAATTTACAAGCTGATAGAACTATATGGTTAGTCCCAAGACTCCCTGAAAGCCAAGATGGGCTTAGGTATTGCTAGATTTGTTTAAGTACCTTCTAAGAAAAAACATTTCTGTCCCTTCAGAAAGATATTTCTCTATTAGCTTCAAAAAGAAATAAGCGAGGTTCTTACAGAGGTATTTTTCTCTTATGCAAAAATTCTTACTTGGTTGAACTTCATGAGCTTTTCAAAGTTATTTATACTTGTACAGGAGAGAAAATTGGCTAGCATTGTGCGCCAAACAAGTCCCACTGGCGTGTTTATGATGTTTTTTTCCTTAGTTGCGGCAAATTATTTGTTTGAATTAAATTTTTTTTTTTTTTTAACCTCATTTGATGTAGTAAAGGAAAATGTGTTTCACTTGCCTCTAGAATTTGGACTGTTACTCATAAGATTGATGTAGTAGAGTAATTGCAAAAAGTGTCACAATTTTTTCCCCATTTCTTCACCCCTTGCAATGTGACTTTACAACACCTCCTATCAAAAGATGGAGTCTCCTTCTCCAATTCTTGAACCTTGGCTGGCTTTGTGGTTTACTCTGGCCAATAGAATAGGTCAGAAATGATGATGCTCCAGTTCTATAGGCCTCAAGAAACCTTATGTGGTTTTGCTCTTTCTCCTGGACACTTACATCCACCATGAGAACAAGCCCAGGCTTGCCTGCTGGAGGATAAGAGATCATGTGGAGTAAAGATAAGTCAGCTCAACTGAGGCCTTTCTAGCTGCAGATGATCATAGACACAGGGACAAGCTCAGCCCACATCAGGCAATTTAGAACCATCCAACCAACCCACAGACTCCTGAGCAAAATTGAAAGTTGTTGGATGTTGCTGAGATTTGTTGCTTATTATGCCAAACAAAATGATAAAGTTGGTAAATATTTGTATATATTGACACTTCAATCATGATACAGAAGCCCTTCTAGTTATAAGCTTTCACTTAAAAATGTACATAGATGAAAGAAATGCTACGTTCCAAAGAAAAAATGTGTCAACTTTTCATTCCACAAACGGATGGTATGCTATGCCCAGTGTGTAGTAGTTCTTTGGACCTATCTGCGAATGAATTTACAGCCAGCCTTTCAGAACCTACCCTGTACGTTAGTGAAGAAGCTTCTGAAGATGGGTGGTCTTTCATAAGTTGGCCAAAATTTTCTGTTTTCATGATAGAAATAAAAATACATCCAATTTAATTGGTAATTTGGTTAATATTTATTTTCTGCTAAGACAATTACCTATGTTCATTTGTTTTAAACACTCATTCTCTTTCTCTCTTTAAGGCATATTTTATCTGCCAACTTCTTTTTTTTTTTTTTCCTGGTGAACTTCTTGAATGATGATAAAACTTTGTTCTAAGGAACTATTTATGTTTGGGAAGAGATATTTTATACATCCCATAAACCATAAGATCCCCACTGGCGAAAAGCAAGACAAGCAAGGAAATCATTTGTATAAGAGAATTTAGTTTGTAGAAGAGAATGTCTGCTTACTGGAAGACAGATGATGAAATTAGCTAATCAAGGTTGGACTATGGTTCAGCTGAACAAAGTAGAGGCCAAAAGATTCCACGGGAGGAATTCAAATCGAGTCGACACTCAAAAGACATGAATTCATAATGATGAAATCCTTCTCTTCAGTTCTCTTACTGATTTATTGTGTAGAATCTCAGAAATCATAACTTGATGATTTTATTTTTAACAATCTAAGATATTAGAAGTATCATCAGGCAGATAACAATAATTGATAATAATTAATAATAAAATCTATGGTCTCTATTCCTGTCCCTATTGCGGTACATATTTTCACTTGTACTCAGTAAGCGGAAGAAGCAATTTACACTCAGTCTCTTTGACTGTGGGAGGAGTTCATACAGCTTTTGAAGGTGAATAATTTAGGCCCAGGGGAAAGCTTACACATTGAGAGGATCTAGTCCAATATTTGAGAGGTTTCCGGGAACATCACTTTTGGAAGCAGTAGACTACTAAGAGGTCAACTGTGAGAAAGTGAGAAGATGAAATATATTGGTACTAGGTGACATAAGAAACTCTATCAAATAACTCAGTGACAGAAGCATGTAAATACTGGGAAAATCAAATCCATAGACTCCAGAATAAAGGAGTTATCAGGGAAATTTGAGGTTGTATCAGCAAGCAGTTCCTAGAAAAGATAATTTCCACGGGTTTTTATAAAAGATCAAAAAAAAAAAAAAAAAAAGAACTGTTTGCCAACCTTTTTCGTTAGACAGAAGTACCTCAAATCCCTAGAATTATACTCAGTAATTGAAAGAAACAGTTTACACTAGCTCTTTGCCTCTGGAATGAGTTCATACAGCTTTTGAAGGTGAATAATTTAGGCCCAGGGGAAAGCTTACACATTGAGAGGATCTGGTCTAATACTTGAGAGGTTTCCGGGAACACCACTTTCGGAAGCAGTAGAATACTAACAAGTCAACTGTGAGAAAGTAAAGATTATCTTACATGTGACACTGGAATTGTCAACTACTTTGCTTCTTTTAATTTTTTTTTTTTTTGTCTTCCTGAAAAAGATGAATTTGGTACACGATAATTAGCTGCTCTGCTTTGCTTCCTCTTTGCAACCTGATGGGCCCTACTTCATGGAACAACTGGTGTTCTGCACTGTAGACATTTCTTGACAAATAGTGAAAGCGTGTGCTCGCCCAGATGGATGAAAACGCCACCGGTAATGACAGGAAGCCATATTAGAGGGCAAGATTGCTGTGGATGTGCGGTTCCTCCAGTTAAGATGTTGGGGAGGTTTATTCCTCCTTTTTCAAATCTTTTGGGAAGGTGGATACAGCAGCTCAAGAAAAGAGATGCCACGATTCTGACAAGTTAATTAAGCTTTCACTTCTGAGTATTATATGTATAGCAAAGAAGAAAAAAAAACTTAATTTTCTTTGTACTGTCTGACAAAAAAGAAACACAAGATAAATGCAGGCAGATTCTTTCAGAGTTGTCCTTATTACTAATTCCTAGTCTGTAGAACAGAGATTTTAGAAAGCTAAATCAGAACAAATGAAAAGTTTCAGCAACTTGTATCTTTTTTTGTAAATTATGTATGTGTGTACACGTAGCAGATTTAAGAAATGTTATTTGCTGAAATGTGAAAGCTAAAGGACTCACACTTGGGTTTCTCCCTATGCTGGTTTCCTCCACTTTCACTTGATTTAAACAGTGTGGAAAATTAAACTTATCCAGTGTAAGGGGCAGAATTTTGGCCCCCATGATCTTCACCTCCAGTTATTCCTGTGGTTATGTAACCTTGCAAAAGAAACTTTGCAGAGGTAATTGAGGTTGCTAATCAGCTGGCCTTAAAATAGAGAGATTATTTTGGATTATCTGGGTAGGCCCAATGTAACACCTGAATCCCTAATAGCAGAAGAGAAGTCACAGAGATTTGAAGCACAAGAAATATTTGTTGTATCATTGTTGGCTTGAAGATAAAGGGAGCCATGTGTCAAGAAAATAAGGACCTCAATCCTACAACCGCAAGGAATTGAATTCTATCAACTGACCAGCTTGGAAGATCCAGAGCTCCAGATGAGAGCTGCAGCCCTGGCTAAACCTTGAGTTTATGCTGGTGAAACCATAAGCAGAGCATCCAGCCATGCCGTGAGAGACTTCTGACCTACAGAGACTGTGACATAATAGCTGGCTGTTGTTTTAAGCTGCTAAAATGGCAGCAGATTGCTATGCAACAATAAAAAACTAATACATCCAGGTTTTAACCAATTTCTTGCTTTTTTTTGAAGTGATCTTGTTACAATTTCTTATTAATTTTTTAGATGCCATATCCTACATTTTTGATAAACATACTCAAGTATATATGTTGTATATATGCATATGCAATATAGGCAAATTAGTTACCAAAGGAGTTCCCCTCCCCCCTTAAAAATATTTCTTCAGGTAGGCCTTCTAGTGAGTTCTGAGCTGTTTCAGAATTTAAACCAATTCAGATTTTGATAAAGTCAAAGACATGAGTCAAGAGCCTCATGAAATGGAATTTTGTGCTAAGTATTTGGGGTCAGGGGCCAGAAATCTAGGAAGAAAATGCTATAATGGGCACCAAGTTTCCCTGGTCTACTGCCCAAGGCTGTATCCAGTCCTTCCTGGTACAGAATCTTTGTTTCTTTTAGCAACACTCCCTGCCCTTTGCCCTACTGTTCATCATGGGATTTGCGTGGGAGTGAACACACTCCTAGGTGCAGAGTTAGACCCTGACAGCATTAAGTGAATCTGAGTGACCCATCCTTATGGTCACAGTGAAAAGTTCAGGAATGGGTATGTAACTCAGGTTTAAAATCTATCACCTCATCACATCATGTTGCCCTGGACGTGTTCATTGGTCCAAGAATATTGGTCTGTGTTCTAAGTTTGTCCAGAGCGAACCTAGAAGATACTGCTGAGAATGCTAGGACATAGACTCCTCTCTTCCTTGCTAGACACAAACAAGGAAGCATGTGGACCCAGTTTTTTTTGGCAGCCATCTTGGGACCATGAAATGAGAAACATCCTATGACCAGGGCCAACATCAAGGATGTGAAGTGGACAAGACAACATCAAAAATAGAAACAGCATCCTGAGCACAGTTTGGCCCCTGAATAAATCCTATCCTGACCCTAGACTCCTTAGGTGAGTTAAAAACCAAACCCACTGCTGTTGAGTCGTTTCCAACTCATAGTGACTCTATAGGACAGAGTAAATCTGCCCCATAGGGTTCCCAAAGAGCTGCTGGTGGGTTCAAACTGCTGACCTTTTTGGTTAGCAGCCGAACTTTTAACCACTGTGCCACCAATAAATTATTATTATTTTTATTTTTATTAATGAACACTGTCTGGATTGGGTTTTCTGTTGTTCAAAACCCAAATAGCTGTAAATTGCAGAAGGCGAAGGAAAAGATAAACAAGTAGAAAAGACAGATCTCTTATCTCACAAGGTTGCCCAGGGCGAGCCCGTCCTATGCCTAGCCTTTAACACTTTGCTTCCCCCAGTTATCAGGTTTCAAGTTGTAGTTTCCCGGAGTCCACATCGCTAGTGAGCATCTCACATGATTCTCTCATTCATTCTCTTCAGTGCCTTCCTTCATTCCTGGATCATGATTTTTGTTTCTAAGTAACATACCTTTTTCTTGTCATAATGAGTCTCATGTGATTATTTAGAAAGAGTCTGTGAGAGATGAAGGTGAATCATTATAGGTAATAAACTGTTGGGCAGACTTCTCATTTGGGGACTGCACTTGTTATGTGATCTTTTATACTCTGAACCATTCCATTTATCGTCTGTCTTTGGGTTTGTCTTGCATCCATCTTTCCTATCTGATACATTTTTCCCTTCTACATTCTGAGCAACTCTTGCAACATGGTGAAGAAAAAATCTCAAATGTACTAGTGCTAGCTGAAAATAAAAACAAAATATGTTCTTGGTCTTCTGTTGCACATTCACCTGACAATTTGCCCTGAAGAAATCCAGGGAGGTGAATTGAGAAATCTGTGTCACTCATACACATATTTGAATAGAACTGCGGACGCTTGTCTAGGCATGTTTTCTCACTAAGTAAAATCTATTTACCACAAAGTCTTACTAATCTATTGTCAAGTTACTTCATGAGAGTGTGTATATTTACTCATAGGTATTGTAGATTCCCCATACTGACAACCCTTAATCATAGGCTAAATCCATTTATTTTAAATTATAAACTATAAGGAATGAGGTATAGCTTAATTTTATATTAAGAGGTAATTGTAAAATAAACATAAATAAGATTAGTAATAGACCCATATATGGTATAATTTCCCATTTCAAGACCTTTTCCCCAGTCTTAATGAATACGTAAAACTCCTTTAATGGGGAGACAATATTTTATTTTTCAGAAATTGCTAAAAGATTTAATATGCAAGTACCTATGACAAAGTTACCACAACCATAAGTCTCTTCACGCTAAGATTTATTGGCAGTTAAAGTTCCTTTCCTTTTAAGAAGGTTTAATAATGAGTATGATGGTGGAGATCCACAGAAGGAAATGTAAAAGTGTGGGGAAGAGATTCTTCACAGTTTTCATAGTAAAATTATTTTTTACACTTTAGCTTATGACACAATGGATTGAAATGTGATTATTTTTTTCCAACTGAAATCATTTGTTAATGGCCTGAGAAGATAGCCAAATCAGTTTGCCCTAGTTTGTGGTAATTGCTATATGCTCTTCTAGGTATTGCCTAATGGAGGATTAGAAATGATGTAATTGAAGTGGACTTTTCTTTAGAAACTGTTTAGATTTTTTTTGTTTGTTTGTTGAAAAGTATTCTTTATATGATTAACTTTTTACATTAACATTTTAACCTCTTCTGAAGGGGGCAGTGGTGGTTCAATGGTAGAATTCTTGCCTTGCATGCAGAGGATGCGGGTTTTATTTCTGGCCAATGCACTTCCAGGGCAATCACTACTTGTCTGCTAATGGAGGCTTGCGTATTGCTATGATATTGAGCAGGTTTCAGTGAAGCTTCCAAGGTAAGACAGACTAGGAAGAAAGGCCTGGCGATCTACCTCTGAAAATTAGTCAATGAAAACCTTATGGATCACAATGGTCCGATCTGTGACCAGTCTTAGAGATGGCATAGGATTAGGGAAGTGTTTTTTCCATTGTCCACAGGGTCACCATAAGTTGGGAGGTGACTGGATGACAGCAAAGAATAACATTTCCCCTTATAAGCCTAAAGCTTATATATTTGCTACTCAAATGTCATGTTACATATTCAGTTGGTCAATTAGATACGGAGACACTGAGTTAACCATGGTTCTTTGGAGCAACTTTTCTCAGAAACGTTACTATGTGAATGTACATTGTGGATCTCAAAGAGGATATAGTGTTTCCAGGTATTAACAAACTCACTTGATTGTAAAATCTTTCTCTTTCTTCCAGAACATCTATTTATAGCTCTTATGACACAGCTGTTTCTCAGAAAACAGTCTGAGAGATTTTCTTTAAAAACAAAAGGAAAACCGTGCTGTTGTCATTAATCCCAGGGTCAGGTTTTCAGCCCTTATATGGACCAGTTAACTTTACTCTTCACTGTGAACTTGAACTTCTGTCTCACTCCATTCCATGTTTCCATTACTGTTTGCATGTGAGATCAGAAGTGATGGTGCTGTCACATCAGTTCAAATCTAATTCCAGCACTGGGCAAGACAGTCCACAGTATAAACCAAACCCAAATTGGATCGACAAGCCAGCCTTTCACATCCGAAAGTCTTTCACCATACAAGAGTGGTTAACCTTTCTCTTAAATTTCTCTCTCCACAATTATTTTCTCCACCCAGTAATAAAAAAGAGAAAACTCTACAAAAGAACTTCGAGTGAAAGATGTAAAGCAAAATCTATTTTTTTTGATCCAGCCGCATACCTTCTTTTCCGATTTGAATGAAGGATAATAACTAAACAACTAAAAGTGAAAATTAGATTGTTTGACTCTAATCACCAAACAATCAATTTGAAATTTTCCTTTTTCTTAACTTTTTGTGTTGGTGCTCCTGATTTTTTGCTTCTTGCCCCTCTTCCTTTTATGAAAGTCTTATTTTTTTAAATATTGTCTTGTTTGGATTGATATTAGTGTTATTGTCTTGCCATTAAGTTCACAGCTTTCATTATTTAGAAGTGAACCTGTGTATTCTGATTTAAACAAGAATGTGTGGTCAAAAGGATGCAATTACAATTATTAAGTATTTATAAAATGAAAAATAAGAAGGTCAAAGAATTTTGGATTTAAAGGTATGTATGTTTGTGTGTGTGTGTGTGTGCACACGTGTGTGCTCTATGGTTCTGAATGCATGTGAATGGCAAAAAAAAAAAAAAAATCATAAAATCCTCCCTAAAAGGTATAAATGCCACTATATCACGTGCCTGTTCTTACAGCTATATACGTGACTATAAACAGAATCAATAAAAAGAAGCTTTAATGAGACAAATTTTAACTCCATGTAAGAATAGGGATTGAACTTAGAGACTTTGATATGCTTTTCAGTGTCTAAATGAATGTCATAATATTGTTTATCCTAGTCAGATTTCTTTAAGTTAAATTTTTATTTCCTACAACTTGGTAAGCTATGCTAATTGTACTAAGTAAAATCTTCCATTAGCATCATCATAAGAGAAAATTTTAATATCTACAGGCTTATACTAATAAAGATCTTGGGTGGCTTGTTCCCTCTGTTTTTCCAATTTTGAGTGAGGCACCTCATTTAAGCTTGCAATCCCCTTATTTCTTGTTGTTCTGTATCCAAGACATCCTCTGGAACAATGACTCATTGTTCACTGTACTGCTTTTCCAAGGTGTTCAGATTTTACTTTGAGTCCTTAATTCACCTTATAACGAATTCATTTCTTCTGAAACGGGCCTGCATAGTGTGTAAATAATAACTTCACATTTTTCAGTACTGACAGATTACCTCAAAGGGGATGGAAAGAACACAGAAGGAAATGTACCTCCTCTGCCTCCATATTTCCTTATAATTTCCATTTATCTGCTATGCTCACTTCCCCACAGAGATATGGTTGAAACAGTTCGGTTTTCAGCACTATTGCCATGGCTCTATGTTAAATTCAAGCTATGGTTTCCCAAGGTGGCCTGGCCTTGAAACTTCAAAGTTTAGTATACTGTGCAGACGAGGATGGAGTCCCTAGGTGGTACAGTTAATGCACTAGCAGAAAGGTTGACGGTTCGAACCCACCCAGCAGCTCTGCAAAAGAAAGACCTGTTGATCTACTCCCATAGAGATTACAGCCAAGAAAACCCTATGAGGCAGTTCTACTCTGTCACATGGGGTTGCTATGAGTTGGAATCAACTGGATGGCACCCAACAACAGACTATATGAACAGTTTGCAAATATTGTGCACTTATACTCCCAGTCTAACAGAATTTGTTTCAAGAGTTCTAAACTCTCTGACCTGGTAACAAACTTTCTTCCTGTTCATGTAAAACATTGTGCCTGCATTTTGCCCAGCACCTAGAGTCTTGTAGGGCTTTGTTAAGTCTTTCAGCACACGTGAAGTGAAGAATTAAGAATATCCAAGCCAGGTCAACAGAGAGCTTAATAGTCAGTCTCAAATTCTTTCTCTGCATATGGCCCAAAACAATGTTCAGGGCTTAGCTGAATTCATGTAATTTCCAGTGAAATTAATGTGGGAGACTTTACCCGAGAATCTTTAAGACAAAAACAAAGACCTTCAGAACCCCAAGAGTCCCTGAAAATCCTAAATGAGGATGTGCAATAGAACATTGGCACTTAGAATACTTCCACACCTTGACTATAACTAAGTTCCAGTTTATTAAACTATTGAAAACCATTTGTTATCTTAAGTTACCAAAAGGAGGGGTGTATCATTGGGAGTTGGAAGACTCAGAGGGCAGTTGGACAAAAAATGGCTATAAATGGATTGGCAACAAATTCTCTGGTAATTATACACAACTGCAAAATTTTAGAAATGTTTGCTAATATATCCTGGGATTTAGCTTCGAACATTGCTCTCTGTTGTGTAAAAGTATCTCTTTTTGCTTAATCTTTCACAATACTTAGTGTAACTATTTTTCTCCAGTTTGGTGAGGAATAGGAGTAAAAACTGAGGAACAAAAGAGCTCAATTGCAAAGATCTTATGTCTTCTTAGTATATTTAGAAAAATGGTCCATGAGTTATGAAATAACTCCTCCCTGGAAATACTTTAAATTAGATTCATTCCTGCCACAAAGGTGCCTGTGGTAGAACTGGAATTGCATGTGTTTACAACTAACTGATCACATACAGAACTCTTGGCTGTTCATGTTTGTTTGGTGCCTTAAAAATCTTCTGTGCCATCTAATGGAAACAATGCAAACTACAGCTTGCTTTGAAGAACAAAAACTACAAGTTTCTCAGCACAGATCAATTCAGAAGAGACGAAAGGTATAGAGCTTAAGATCAAATACCATCTCTAAATGTAATGGCTTGGGGAAATTGGCTCTCAGTTTTAAGAGTACACACAATTCTAACATGCCCAGGGTATTATGATTTCACCATGAAAATGAATTAAAATACAATGTAACCATTCATAGCAGCAGACAATGGAGTAAACTGACATGATTTGCCCAGCCAAGATCCAAAATATTCCAAGTTTTATTATTTTTTTTAAACTAAGTATTCATTTGAAAGTAAGTGTTGTTTTTTTTTTTGTCACATCTATGCTACAGGTATCAAGCCATTTAATTTTCAGGATGTTCATCACTTTCAAAAAAAACATGAATTTCATGTCAGAATCTACACTAGAATTGTAAACTCAAATGCAAACAGGGATAAAACCAAGCCTGTTGCCATGGAGTCAATGCTGACTCACGACAACCCTATAGGACAGAGTAGAACTGCCCCATAGGGTTTCCAAGGCTGTAATCTTTAGGGAAGCAGACTGCCACATCTTTCTCCCAGGGACCAGCTGGTGGGTTTGAACCAGTGACCTTATGGTTAGCAGCTGAGCATTTAACCACTGCGCCACAAGGGCTCCTTAAATGAGTTAAGGAGGCTATTTAAATGAGTGAAGAGAGCCTAGGGTAAAAAGTAGGGCATCGTGGGGACTTTGACAAAATGGAAATCACATGTCCTCTCTAAAGGGAGCAGACACTGCTAAGCAACACTTGGTTGTATCCAGTGGGAATGTCCAACAGAAGTCAGAAATCTGTACTCTAATGTATATTTCCATGGACCCCTCAGTGGTGCAAACAGGTAACACTCTTGGCTGCTAATCAAATGGTTTGAGGTTTGAGTCCATACAAAGTCATCCTGGAAGAAACGCCTGGCAATCTACTTCCAAATAATCAGCCGTTGAAAACACAATGGAGCACAGTTCTACTCTGATACACATGGGGACATCGTAAGCCACAATCAACTACATGACAACTGGTAAATAGATATCTTCTAATTTTGCAAACACTTTCTTATGCTCTATAATACATCCATCTGCCAGATATGACCTAGACCTAAGACTCACCATTTGTGATGATGGATTTACTGCAAGCTAAGCCAACAAAGTAAGACTACGTAGTAAATTCCACAGTTATTGGAATAATTTGGGATCAAATCCTTTGAGAAAATGTGCTCTTGTACTTTAATTGATATGCATAGATTTTGCTTTAACTCTGCATGCTAATGCAGAGTACCAAATCACAAATGCTTGTCCAATCTTTCCATTCTTTCTAAAAAGTTCTGAATCTAAGATACACTGAATCTATAGCCAAGTCACTGTCTTTGCAGCCCTGGAATAAAGGCAACTGTCCAAGTTTGTCCATCCACACTTTCTATTACTCTAAGCCCTGGGATTGGAGACAAACACACACAGATGAAAAGCAGACTTCAGAGAGCCAGTGTACAAAAAGTGTCTTCAAGCAATTATGTTCACATTTTTATATTTATTGAGAAAATAAAGAAAATCAAGTGGCTAGCTGTTAATTAGAACTTAAACCTGAATTAAATATGAAGACTGATGAAAGACACAAGACATGCTGGAGAGTAATGGACCCAACCAGGCGAAGATTAGATATATTTTACCCCTAAAACTGTTTTAAATTTGATTTTTTTTTTCATTCTTTCACTGTACATTTCAAACTCTGTTGATTACTAAAAAAACAGTTGCCTTTGAGTAGATTCTGACTCGTAGGGAACCCATGTGTGTCAGAGGAGAACTGTGCACCATAGGATTTGCAATGGCTCATTTTTCGGAGGTAGGTCGCTAGGTGTTTCTTCCAATGTGCCTCTGGGTGCACTTGGACTTCAAACCTCCAATCTTTCAGTTAGCAGCCAAGGGTTAAACAGTTTGGTTAACTGTTTGCACCACCCAAGGACTCCCCATTCCTCACTGTCTCACTTTAAATATGATGCACTGTGTCTCTCTCTCACACGCTTACAGTCTGGGGGGCTTCTTTTGCAAGCTTTTGGGGAGGTGCATATCTGATCCTCCAGTCCTCAGCTTCTTTCTTAAATAGCTATGGAATCACAGACTCCACACTTTGTAATAGCATGTTTGCTAGCATATTAGCAAACGTCCCCTTGTAATAACCAACACTGACTTGCTCCTTTGTCAGCTAATTTTTCTTTCACAGAACTGAGTCCTGAGTTCAAGAACTGCTCACTAGTCGAAAGGACATTAAGTATTTGGTGCAGTGCTGTGCATACAGTAAATGTGCAATAAATGTAGGTAGTTGTTATTCTTATTCGCAGTCACTCCTTTGCACTTTATTAGGAGCAGGTAGAGATTCTACAGTGACAGAAGCTAGAAAATGCTAACCCTACTTTGTGTATTCTCTCTTTTATAGAGAACATGGTGTTTTGTTGGGGGTGGAGGTAGAGGGGTGTCTTCTTCAGGTGATGAACAAAGAAAGAATAGCAATGGCAAGTCCATTCAAACTGAGGGGATTGGTTTGGCCAATCTCATTATTAAAAACATTTCAAATACATTTCTTGTCCATTAAATTTTAAGTTTCTTGAAGGCAAGAACTAAGTCACATTTTCTTTACAATCTTCTGCTGTATCTTAACACCAAGTTATACATGTAATAGATTTTGAAAAAATGAGTGGCAAATGAATAAATAGATAAGATTATATTTATTTCAGTTTCAGGATAAGTGTTAATTTTGGGACCTCAGATGATGTTTTATTTTTTGTGTTTTTTATTAATCCTCCTTTATGGACGTTAGGATTTATGGATGGCAATGTATTACAACTTAGTAAGATACAGGAATTGATAGTTTAATTTTTACCACATAAAGAAATATTTATATGCTTGTGTTGACCATTTTTTGAGACTTAGGATTGTTTACTTGATAGTATATTGAAGTAGAAGCCAAGTAAACTAGATAAAGTTAAATCATTAATTTTTTTTGACACTTAAACGGGGAAACTGAGGTGAATTATAAAGTATTTACGGTGGAATGTGTGAGAACTCGACAGGACTGCCTTGTTTTTCCAGGTCTTTCACGTTTTCCGCCTTTGACAGGGTGCAGTCTTACCATTTTTCTATGGCTCATTTTAGCAGACAATATTTGAATTTTCCTTCTGTGACAAGTTTCCTCTTATACTTGTTCCAGCTTTCACAGGTTTTATTGTCTCTATAAATGAGTATCTTCATTATACAAGCCACTCAGTGTTTTTCAAATTGTCCAGATACTACACATCGTACACTCCAGCTCTTCAATCTTGTCTGACTTCTAACCTTTGCTGTCTCATAAATGAGACCTAATATTCCAGACGTAATTTGAAATTCTGACTCAGTAATGCCCCATCAGAGTCCCTGGGTGGTACAGTTAATGCACTCAGCTGGAAACTGACAGGTTGGAGATTTGAGTCCACTCAAAAGCACCTTGGAAGAAAGGCCTGGTGATCTACTTTTGAGAATTCAGCCATTAAAAACCCTATGGAGCACAGTTCTACTCTGACACACATAGTGTTGCCAAAAGTCAGAATCAACATCAATGGCAATTGGTCATGCCTTGTCATTCTCACTCTTCCTTCTATGAACATTTTTCTTTTAATTTCATCTCCACTTTGTTCTGGGTTCTCCCATTCTGTTCTAAATGTTCTCAGTTTTTTCAAGGAATAATCTATCCCCCTCCACACCGTCTTCAGTCTCCTGAGAACCCAATTCCCATTGCTGGTCTAAGAAAGTCACACAAAAACAGCTTCTCTGCCCTAATCCTGTTCATGTAATGAAAATACACTTTATGAAACTTGGAAAACGATCATATTTTGTACAAGAGACACAAGGAAGTTCAGTGTTGGAAGTTCAGTAAATTTTAGTTTTACAAAATCTGTTCTTTCTAATATATCTTACAAGCCAAAATATTATGGGAAGATTTTCCCGAAGAGTGATTGGTGTGATTTGAAGGCTTAAGTGGCAGAGGTTGCTGGGAAAAGAACTGGGAAAGTCCATTTCTCAGCTGAGTCGTGGGCACTAGGGATTGGCTGAGGACATTTGAGTGGAATGAAGTAATTCCTATGGAATGAATCTTGGCCAGGAAAACACTGGTGTTGGACAGAGGGAATGCAACATCTATAGCTTCAGCTTTGGTGGAGCAAAATCTTAATTAGCCTAATTCTTTCCCTTTGGCTTTCATTGTCGTTTAGCTTTGCAAAGAAATGAGCACCTAGAAGCCATTTTCCCCCCCTCAGGGTGGAGAGAGCTTTCTTTTGCACAGAAGGTACTATTAATTCACATTTATTGTTACAAAAACAATGTGTACTTTCCCAGTTTAAAAAAAAAATACATGCATTTTATATAAATTAGGAAATTTTAAAGTATAGAGAGGAAAATTTTATTTTCTATACTAGGAGTTACAATTGTTAAATATTTGGTATATATCTTTCAGTCCTTTGTCTATATATCTTTTAACCTATTTGTAATCACGATAGCCTGCTTTTTATCACTTAAAAGTACAGTGTTTTCTCATTCTTTTTTTTTTTAAGATGGATTTTCAGTATAAATTGCATGCCATTCTGATTTCCCTTAGATAGACTATGCTTTGTTTAGGCATTGTGGTTGTGGTTGTTTGCAATTGTGTTTCATTTTCTCTCTCCCATATACAAACTAAGTGTAACTTCTAAAGCTAAAGGTAGATTTCTTCATTCATGGAAGCCTTGGTGGTGCAGTGGTTAAGAGTTTGTCTGC
This sequence comes from Trichechus manatus latirostris, assembly GCF_000243295.1. Taxonomy (NCBI): domain Eukaryota; kingdom Metazoa; phylum Chordata; class Mammalia; order Sirenia; family Trichechidae; genus Trichechus; species Trichechus manatus. The sequence continues at coordinate 1,750,895 of NW_004443972.1, read as the reverse complement.
TAAACCAAAAGGTTGGCAGTTTGAATCTACCAAGCTGCTCCTTGGAAATCTTATGGGATGGTTCTACTCTGTCCAGTTGTAGGATTGCTCTAAGTTGGAATCAACTCGATGGCAATAGGTTTGGTTTTACGGCTTTTATGGGGCCATTAGCTTGGAGTAAAAGTCATGCAAGAAAGGGTGAGACAACAATTTTTTGTTTGGCCATAACAATGTTCAAAGTTGGACAAAGAACTGCTTAGCTATTAAATCAAATATCAGTTGCCAAGTCTAATTTTCCACAAATCACATAGAAAATTATCTTTCTGTACATGTTTTGCCACATGGAAATTTGAGAATGGAGAGATTTGTTATCTGAAAACCAAAACCAAACCTGTTGTCATCGAGTCGATTTTGACTTATGGTCACCCAGGTGTTACAGAGTAAAACCGCTCTATAGGATTTTTCTCGGCTATAATCTTTATAGAAGCAGATCGCTAGGCCTTTCTTCCACAGTGCTGCTGGATGGGTTTGAACTGCCAACCTTTAGATTAACAGCCAATCGCAATTCACGTGTGCCACCCAGGGACCTCATTATCTGAAGGAACCCAGTGGGTCTCTAAGTTGAATGCTGTGTAATGTCTTATGGAGTTTCACTGGTCAGGAACTCTGGTGCTCTTCATTTATGCATATTCATGTTTTTATTTAAAATAGTCTGAACAAATAATTCTTTTATAAATACAATATAAATTCAACCTAATATTTATAGAAAAAAGAAACAATGGGTATTTATGTATTTTGTGTTCCATATATTGTTCATAGTGAATCCTCAATAGACAGCAATAAGAAAACAATACAAATCCCATGAATATTAAACACCAAATCTTAATTACAAATGAGTTGTAACGGGATTCAATTACAAATGGGTTTTTTTCCTCACAGCACAATTAAAAGTTACAGATTTTTTTTCATTAGAAAATAAAATCAGCAGTTTACTTCTAAACATGTACTGTGACAAGAGCAAGGACATTTTCTCCCAGTTAGTTTTGCTTCTTGGAGGCTATAATGCTCTGGCTTTCACATTCTGGTATCAGTAATCTATTCTGCAGGGCTAAGTATTCTTTAGGATAAAATAGAGTGCAAGACATTGTAAGACACAGCATCATAAACTAGCTTGACTTCAGGCACCCAGAAGCCCAAGCCATCGTCATTTCAAATATACCCTGAGTGAATATATTTTAAGATGAAATCAACAGCAAATTTCTGTGGCAATTCATGCTAGTCTCAGTCCACTCTTCTTATGTGGATTTTTGTCTTTGCTAGCAGAAAATATTAAACCGATTTAACAACTTTATTTCCATTCTTATAAAAAAAAATAAACAAAACTTCAAAATCAAACTAGGATCCACCTCTCAAACATTATGCTTAAAACCAGAATGGAAAGAAAGACACACAAGCGGGAGAAAGACTGAGGTACAGCAAAGTTGAGACTGAAATTTCTTAATTTTTGGTAAGAAAAGGCCTCATTTCACTCTCTTGAGAGGTCTTGTTTAGACACAGATAAATGTTGTCCTGGATGATGAACTAGTTAGAAATATTTCTGGGAGGCATTCTGCCAGGTTTTTGGTGGACAAGAAATTTAGCTAAGCTAAGGGACTCAAAAAGTGGCTACCGTTTTCATTCAAAGTACCATAAAAACAAACAAACAAAAATAAAACAAACTTGTTGCCATCAAGTCAATGGACTCCTAGAGACCCTATAGGACAGAGTAGAACTGCTCCATAGGGTCTCCAAGGATTTTTTTTTTTTTAATTTTATTTATTTTGTTGTTGTTGAGATTATACACAGCAAAACATACACCAATTCAACAGTTCCTACATGTACAATTCAGCGACATTAATTACATTCTTCGAGCTGTACAACCATTCTCACTCTCCTTTTCTGAGTTGTTCCTCCTCTATGAACATAAACTCACTACCCCTTAAGATTTCAGTCTAATCTTCCTAGTTGTTGTTGTGAATGTGATCCCATATAGATAGTTCTTAAAAGAGCATAGTGCTCAAGGCAGACATTTTTTTACTAATTAAGCTACAATACTGTTTGGTTTTAAGAAGACTTCAGTGGATATTTTTAGTTTAAAGATTCTCTCAGGGCAATAGTTTCAGAGGTTTATCCAGCCTCCGTGGCTCCAGAAAGTCTGAAGTCCATGAATTTTGAAATTCTGTTCTGCATTTTCCGTCTAAAGATGTAATCTTTACAGAAGCAGACTGCTACATCTTTCTCCCACCCAGTGGCTGGTGAGTTTGAACTACCGACCTTTAGGTTAGCAGCTGAGTGCTTAACCACTGCACCACCAGGGCCTCTTGTCAAAGCACTATAGTCATTTGCATGTCTTTCGGCTGACATTTATTAATTAAACTTTCTGAAGTTATGCCTTTCCATCCTTCTCCTTTAAATTCTAGTTTCTTATGTCCTCCTCAGTAGAATCCACATACTGAGGTGAGGTTAATTCTGGGACTCCATAAAATGTTAAATAAACTTCTTTGGGTCATGAGTATCAGGGATCCAAAAGGAAAAATACATGTGCGGGTGTGTATCCTCTGTCTAGCCCCTTTTTAAGCAAGTATGAAAATGACAAAGGAAGGACTATGTGATTGGCTTTTTCTCCGTATTTTAACTGTAAGTCAGCATGCATTCCACCAAAAACTTTTTAAATGGAAAAAGCAGGATTCCAATACTGTATGTGAAATGAGAAGAAGATCTTATCTGACAGGTAAGTGTTACAAAGGTGACCTGTTAGGGCTCTAGGCCAATCTTTTGATCTGATTTAAAAATATTATCCTAAAAAAAAAAACAAAAAATTCTTTTTTAGTTTTTTAAAACAGTATTGTAATATTTAAGAAGAATACATAGTTCTTTACTGGCGTGTTTGAAGCAAAGATCTCAAAAGCTTTAGAAGAAACTAGTGAATATCTTATTGAACTCTGAAAAAAGAAAAGATTCTAAGCTTTGTAAAGGAAAAGAAAAAGGTTTCATCTTTTGCCAAAGATGATATTTTCAGCTGCAAATGATCACAGATTTGATTTCTAAGTACTATACTCCTTTCCTCCCATTCCCTTCTTTTCCTCTAGTTTTTCCTAGATCCACTTTCCAACTGAACCCGTTAATGAAGGTAAGGCAAAGATTATGATGGTCTGAAAAAATTAGTAGGCACATCATTTGTTCTCAGTACTCGGATGCAAGTCTTGGAACTTGTGCTTGGTTACCAGCAAAAATTCAATTCCAGCTGGAGAGAAATTTGTCCAGTCACATCAGTGATAGCTCAGTCTCTTTCAGATCAGGTTTGAATGCATCATAATTAAGTGATTTTTAGTAACTATAGACTTCAAAATACAAAATAAGAGACTGACATTATGCTTAGTGGTCAGACCATGTGGTTGCCTATAGGTGGAGAAAATCTAATCAGGACTAAATACACTACGTCCATTTGCATGTTGAAGTGTCATTGGCTTTCCATCTCTAGGGAAAGCATCCAGGATTTTATTTTTTCCAGTAGAGAATGAATTTATACGGACCCAGCTCAGTTTGGTTTTGTTCCCCTTGGCTGGTGACTATTGGTATAGTCTGTGATGGTTGGTTAGCCTTAAGTAGTTTGTTGCTGTGGAACTCAAGGAAATGCCATGGCAGGTTTAACATGATGAACATATGACCAGGCTACTCTTATCAAGACATAATCTGCCCTATGATATAGGAGAGATCTGATTGAAATTAATAGTGTGGTAGGAAGAAGGAGATTCTGGCTTTGGGTAGATCATAAGGAAGAAGGGGCTTTGGGCATGGTTGGGGAGGCAGACTAGAAGCATGATTTTAATCATATTTGATTTAAATCGGTCTGTGGATATGGAACAGGGTCATAGGCCTCAATTTCAAAGATGAACTGTCTTTACTTTCTTTGCCTCTTGGTTCATCCAAAAGGATGAATCTAAAATGAAATCATTTTAGGGAGAAAAACAAAGTAATAAAAATACAAATAGAACCAATAAAAGTAGTTTTGCCTTAATCCCAATCTAAATTGTGTTGACCTTCCCTTTTGCCATTCCATCTTATGATCAGAAGATGCTACCTATTGAAAAAGACTTTAGCTAATGTGCTAGAATGGCTCCTTGGTGAATACATCTACTGAAACTTATTCCTTAGACTCATCAGCCACATGGTATCTGTTGCTACAGTGGCAATAAATCCAAAGGGACAGAGGATGAAAAACTCAGGGGGTTCTGGCAAAGTCTGGAAACAGAAGCAGACCATCTGCCTCATGGAGAAAGTGACAAAAGACTCAGAACAGATGCATGCATCCTTTCGCCATGAGGCAGATGGATAGGGAGAGCAAACAGGACCTGAAGCTGATTCTGGGAGGCAAATAAGTAAAAGGCATGAGAGAAGGCCATTTCTCAAGGATTAAGTAAAAATTCATTAGTAGAACTCACAAAGCCTTTCATAGTGTGACTCCACCTTGATTTTCCATTCTTATCTTACTACTCTCCCCAAACACACCTTTTATTTGAGCAGGATTACTGTTTAGCATTATCCAGACATGACTTTTAAATCCATGACATCCCTGCCTCCTGTTTGCCAATAACGTTTTACCCACCCTTAAAGGCCGTTTTGCTGCAAAATCTTCCCTAAAACCCCTACTCATAATGATCTCATTCCTTCATGTATGTTCAGCATATATTATTTATACCTCCCATTTTGCAATGACATTGTATTATACTTGGAATAAAAATTCAAACTTCTCACCACTGAATTGTAAGATTTTGTCTTTTCTAAGCCTTATTTCTCCAACTGATCCTATGCAAATCTCTGCATGATCAGGCACCAGCAACATACAGCTTTTAGAAATTTTGAACATGTTAAAATTATTTTCTACCTCATAAGTTAGGTACAAGGGTCTACTTACTTGAGTATGAGAAAGAAAATATCATTAGACTAACGTGACCAATGAAGCAAGAATAGGTTAGGAAAGGCTGCACCTCAAGCAAAGGTTAATAGCAAATGGGATTTAGGAATAATGAAGTGGGAGGAGGCATCTTTGGGAATAGGTAAGCAGAGGACATGGTAGAGAGCCAGGAGTTTCCAGGTATTAAAGGGCAGTAGTCAATGGGAGTAATGCCAGTTGATAATCAGCTTTCTTAATCTTGATTACCAAGCATAGCATTTGTTCAGAGAAAAACAATTGCAAGCAACAGAGAAGAAAAGAAGAGAGAACTGCATCGGTAGTGATGAGCAAAGGACAAGCGTGGCTTCCACATATTAAGGGTAGAATTAGGCAGGTTCTCTCCAACCTCTCTTTCACAAAAGTGATTCTATTCTGTAGCTGAAGAATGTGCCAAATATACATAGGAAAATATACCCTTAGTCTAGAAAAGATAAGAAGATTCCAAACTAAAACCTGGGGATTTTTTTATATGTCTTATTCAGAGGTCCAACATCATTCAAGAGATGGTTAGCCAGAAACAAGATTAGCACGTGGGAAGTTGTTAGACCTTTAATTAACACTCCTTAACACTCTTCCCTTCCACTTTTAAAATCCTTTTTCTATCATTAACTTTGTCATATGGGCCTCTACTACAACTAACAACATATATAGATGTGTACTCCTTAGGCTTATTAGGTTCTTCAATAATATTTGTTGAATTTATGTATCACCATATATCCCCAGATTTCACCAGCCTGTGGGTAGGAATAAGATTGCATTGGCATTTAGACCAATGTTTCAATACCTCACCGCGCCTTTATTGTATTTGTGAAACCTCAGTTCCCTCCATATATCCCCCAGCTCCAAGTGTTTCTGTGGTCCTCAGCAGTGCCCACATATGTTTCCACACGAGGACAAGCCACCTGGGCATGGTCACTTTCCAGCCAGGCATAGGCTGTACCTCTCTGGCACTTACCATCACAGTTCTCTAGAGTTCTGGCGTACTGACTTTGGGAAAACCTGCCAAGGCTGCTGTCTTCTGGTGCTGTCAATGCTACAAAACCTCTCCTGAGGTACAAAAGTGACCTCTGTCCTTTGGTTTGAGTTATCCTATGTTCTGTGCAGAGATTGGGAACTTTCCTTCTCCATAGAAATCACTACTTAGCCATAAAACTGACCTTGGGATCAGTTGTCATGTGGCCTTTTCTGATTTTCTCTGGCCCCAGAGGAAGCCTGTTGGCAGGTTATCTTTTCTTTGTACGAATGATCTAGAGAAATAGAAGTCTTAGATGTCCCCGAAGTGGCTGCTTAATCTCAGTTTACTTCAATCCATACCCTCTCTCTGTATGGATACCAGCAGACTTCAAAGAAATAGAAAAGTTGAATAGGAGATGAACTTTTCCTTGAAACACTCAGGATTGAGAGCTGTTTGTGAAAACACTTCAAAAGTATGTACATCATCTTTGCAGACCAATTGCAAGCATTTCTAGAAGGCCAAAGCCCTTTTTCGGACTCCACGAATAGAACATACGTTCCATGAAATTGTATGTAAACCTCAAGGCAGCAGAACTATGGATTCATCCCATCTCTTTACTGTTGGCAACCATTACTGCTGCAAAAATTATACCATATGTTAATAACATCTTAAAGCACGAGAAAATTAGTCTAATAGGAATTTAAATGTAGTCTGTGACTCTATTATTTCTAGCTAAGTGATCCACAAGAACAAGGAGATTTCTGTCACCTCTTTCAATGAAAAGAGAAAGAGCTTGGCTATGTGCCACACTGTTGCATCATCTTGATTCCCCAGAATGGACTAAATCAATTGAAAGATAAACTCACTTGTAGGCAGGCATATGCTGACATGTTGGCCCCTTCACAAAAGCTCATGGACAGATTTCTTCTAGACCCAAACAAACTATGTAAAGAGTCTGTTTTGATTCTTGTTAGCTTTGCACTCTCTCAGCAAGCTGCTAAGAAAATTCAAATATGGCTACTCTTTTGGAAAGAAATGCCATTCCAAGATCTTTCAGGTTTTTAAAAATATATAAGACCAAATTATTTTTACAGAACAGAGCTCCTCTACAAAGAATGCTTGGAATGGTATGTAGTCCTAATAGTTCAGTTAACTGGAGATTTAGGGCCAATGTATAAATTGAAAGGCTTAAAGTAATGAAAGTTTTATGTATAAATTGAAAACATACTTACATATTCCAGCCTTAACAAAGGGAACTAGCTGCTAAAACTATCGTGGATACTTTGTGAAACATTTTGTTTTATTTATCTCATTAGTCCTTAAACTCTTATGAGTCAGGTGTTAGCTTCCCCATCAGTAAAAGGGGGTAAGATTTAGGTTAAACAATTTTTACAGGAAAGTACAGTTGGTAGGTAAGCGGTAGAACAAAGACTCAAAATGAGTTTTCTAAATTTAAATTAAGTTTTCTTTTCCAAAATTTCATGACTTCTAGATGAAAGCATTGGGGTTAAGAAAAGTGGATGGTTATATACTTTTGGGGTCCTACAATAAGGATTCAGCAGCATACTTTGCTCAGATTTAGGCACACCATTGGCTTCAGATATTTTCCCTGTAATGAGCTCTTAAGAAAGTAGCCGTTGGAGGAAGGCTTTGTGTTGAACACAATGATATAAGAAATCAAGACCTGGATTACTTCTTGACCCACTTTGCATTAAAACATGTGAAATAATTCAAGAACTGTTATAAGGCATACAAAAACATCATGCACTGTTACTCTCATTCTGTGGGGGCCTTTTACTTACCAAATGTGCTTCAAAGTGGTAATGTTCTACTCTAAAGAATAAGAAAAGCACCTTGAATCATTCTGCTACCTGCTTAGAAAGCTCTTAGCTTTGGAACAAATAGAGTTTATACACCTTAGTTTTCTGGTAAAGATTCCAATACAGAAAATAAGGAAATGGCAGACACTCCAGTAGTGGAATATATATAACTCTAAGGACTGTAAATTCTTCCAGTATCAACTAGTAAGAACAAATTCACTGCTAGAAAAGAGCATTGTTTTCTCAAAACCATAAAGCATAAGTAATTTTCTTGAGCGTAAGCAGGAAACCAACTATAAAATTCACTTATCCCAAGTCCTGGACTTTGACTCCTCCAGTAGATAATATTCATTGATAATCAACCTGGAAAGTGTTATAACTTGATATTTTTGAGTACTTTGAAATGAAAAGTTCTGTTTCTCTGAGACGTTTTAACCGTACAGATGGCTCTCATTATCATCTCCCAATTATACACTTTAATGGAAAGAAGAGGTCTGCAGAACACAATTGATATCCCAAGATTGTCAATAATTTAGATATAATCTATCTTTTGCCTCAGAATCTCAGTTGATATTTGCAATTTGAATAATGCCTTTTATAATATTCCGAGCACAATAAAGAAGATTAGCAAGGAAAAAAAATCCATAAGAATTGGTAACTTTTTCTCATTATGGCACATTATCAAAAACTGCTTGGGAATCAACTATTCAGAAAATAAATCTTATTCCTTTTCCTTCTCATATCAGTTGAACAAAGGTGTACTGGCTTTCTAGTCTATGCTATCATCTGTCCTACACACTAGGCTAATTTTATGACTGTAACAAGCTTAAAATTCAGAGGACCAAATATTAGCCTATGGTTAAGGCATCCTGATTTAAGTCATATCTGCTTTCCTCTCCACCATTCTGTATAGTCTTGCTTCGCAGGCTGGATTTGAGGTTAAACTCTCTCGTCCAATATTCTGGACTTCAAACTCATCTTTTTGGAAAATAATCTCTGCTTGCCATTCTCTTCTTACCTTCACACATCTTGTTGTGGATTAAATTGTGTCCCCTTAAAAAATATATTGAAATCCTAGCCCCTGTACTTGTGAATATGGCTTTGTTTGGAAATAGGGTTTTCTTTTGTTATGTTAATGAGATCATACAAAAGTAGGGTGGGTCCTAAACTTAATCACTTCTGTTAAAAAAAGAAAAAAAAGATACACTGGAAGAAGACAGAAACCAAGCAATGACAGGAAATGCCAAGGCAGGGCTAAGAGCATCTCCTAAGGGTTCACTTAATTGCCTCATTTATGAACTGCAATCCTCATTAGATTTTTGTGCCATTTAAGGACAGACACCAAATCATGTTTATCTTTATGGCCCCAGAAGCTAACACTGTGCCTAAAGATGGTTAATAAGTACTTATTAAATGAAAGACTGAATGAGAAAATGAACAGACATGCTATTGCTCAATAAAACAGCACAGCCAGAAACACTAATCTCCAAGGGAAAAATGTTCCTCCAATAGCCTATTTCAGTCAAATAGTTTCAACTAGGAAGAAAAGAACAAAGAGAAAAAATAAATATCTTTCCCATAGTTAGAAGAATATTTTGTTTGACTTTTTCAGTGTTTGATCTACGTGATGTCAAACCAGTACACATACCTGGTATGTGTAGCATTTTCTGGTTTTACACCTGCATTTGAGATGAAGACTACTATGCTATTAATCTTCTTATCCCAGGAATGTAGGAGAAATCCCTTCAGGGTTCTAGAGTTTCACAGCAAACTATAGATGTGATTACTTGGGATGCTAGACTATAGGCATTTTTCTAAATCACTTTATCTTAATAATAATATCTTGCCTGATAGCCAATCAGAGAAAGTCATAGACTTCAGCATAACCTCCATCTTGGCCAGAGGAATTCTTAACCTAGATTCCTTGGATTCCATCTCTACATACTCTTGGAGAGTGTTATTCAGGAAGGACTATCCAAAACTAATACCTGTGAATTAGTCACACATTGTCTTCTGGTGTAGTTTTTGTGGCTGCTCTGTGGAGGATTCTGAGAATGGATAGAACTGTTATATACCTTTACTTGGAGCCCTGGTGGCATAGTGGTTAAGAGCCGGTCTGCTAACCAAAAGGTTGGCTGTTTGAATCCACCAGTCGCCCCTTGGAAATCCTAAGGGGCGGTTTTACTCTGTCCTATAGGGTCGCTATGAGTGGGAATCAACTCAGTGGCAATGAGTTTGGTTTAGTTTTTATGCCTTTACTCAACTGATACAAGGAAGGCAGTGTGTGAGAAATGCTTTTGGGTTTGGTCATCTGCCTTTATTATCGTCTGCTCTAGGGTAAGAGCCATAGTTTTACAGGTGAAGAATGTTACACGACCTGTTGGCCCTGGGCTCTCCATTGCTGTTTCTGGGCATGAGACTGGGAGTATTCAGGGCAGGAGGTAGAGAGCAAAGAAGCCCTTTGTGGTCCACAAAGTTGTTAATGGTAGATGCTTGTCTTCTAATCTCATCCTTTCACTTTCACCCTTTAAGCATCTTCTTATAACCCTCAACTTTTTTGTTGCCTTTTTTTTTTTTGGCTTTGTTTTGTTTTGTTGTTGACAGTCTTTTTTTCCTAAGGCTGCTGTAACAAATCACCACAAACTTGATAGCTTAAAACAACAGGAGTTTATTCTCTCACAGTTCTGGAGGCCACAAGTCTGAAATCAAGCAGGGCTGTAGAGGTGTTTCAGATCTTTGCCTCTGCCCAGCTTCTGGTGGCTGTTGGCATTGCTTGGCTTGTGGCTGCCTCTCTCCAGTCTTTGCCTCTGGCTTTACATGGCCTTCTCTTATGCTTTGTGTCTTCCTCTTCTGTCTCTTACAAGGACACTTTACGTTGGATTTAGGGCCCAACCAAGTAATCCAGGATGAT
>NW_004443972.1:1737536-1739154 GCF_000243295.1 Trichechus manatus latirostris | reverse complement strand
TCAGCAGGAAGGCTTGAGAGCCAGGATTGGCAGGAGTCAAAGGAGGCAGACACAGGCAAATCCTTGCAACAAGAATGTTCTATTTAAAGACCATCTTTAATTGACCTAGGAAGGTGGATTACCTTCCAGTTACTATGAGTAATCTCTAATTGATATGACCCATTTTCGTCACCCTCTAAAGATGTGAAGTCCTGGCAGGGCTTCTCGTTGGCACTGAAGTCATATGCCATACTCTAGCAGGCAGAGGAGCAATTATGTGCCTTACCTCCCATCTTTCTTGAGACTCCCCTCAAATAAGGATATTCAGATGTTCACTAAACAGAATCAACCAGTGAGGGGGGTGGTCTTCTCTTTAGAGGATTTGCTGTCTTAGGGGGTCTTTTGCACTTGCTTCATGGAGCTTGCTCTTCTCAAATCTCACCATCTGTTTAGCACTGGTTTCATCTCCTTTTCTTTTACTCCGTCTGGGCCTGGTTTTCTCACTCAGACTCAGGGAATAAGTATCTCTCCCATGGCCTTGGGCACTTAGATTCTCTCTTTTCTTCTGAACTGAAAGCCCAGGTTCCTTCATTTACTATTCTAAGGTCAGAAGATCATGCCCTTCCCACACCCTAAAAAGATCACCCTTCCTTAGAATGAGAAATTCACAACCATTTTTCATAGATGTTTTCATATCTGTCATCCAACCCTTGTCATTACCTCTCACTACAATGTTACCATTAAACATCTTGAAATAAACTTCACTTTGTATGTTTGTCTAGGTGGAGAGGCGATTTCATGCTATGGATGGAAGGGGAATGTTAGTGTAATGTTATGTCATGTCTGTTTATAAGCTTATATTCCCCCTTCTTTCCTGGAAATGCCCCCAAATTATAAAAGGTATATGGATAAAATACATGTATTATTGTTATAGTTCTTAAGTTTTGAATGATTAAAGTATTGTTAGAGAAGGAGATTTAATTTGAAAGAGCAGAAGATTTAGAATCAGATAAGCCTACATTTAAAACCTGGCATCGCCACTTACACACACACACACACACACACACACACACACACACGCATGCACGCACACACATAAGAAAAACTAAAACAAAAAAACTTGAGCAATCTCTTAATGTCTCAAAATCTCAGTTTCCTGTCCCATTGTATTATTGTGAAGATTTCACGAGCAAGTCAATTAAATCATAGTACAGAATCAAACACATAGTAGGCACTCAATAAATGGGATAATTGGTATTAGTACTAAAAGTGAGGTATTTTCCCGAGATCTATATAAGCTCCCTATTTCTACAGACACTTGTGTTTCTCTAAAATCGCACTTCCATGAGAATGCATGTGTTTTCTATAGATATCTTTGATTAAAGTTTTATCTCTCATTGGGTGGTTGTTTCTCATAATAAAATTAGAATTACTCTGATTAATATAGTGAGAAGAAAGCTACAAAATCATGTTGAGGTAAAGAGGCTGGCTAATCACATAGGACTCAATCAACCAGCTTTATAGACATTGTGTTTCAAATTTAGGCCTCAGCCAAATTATTTTACATTAAGTACCTCTTGTTTGTAATAAATTGTCAAAATTCTGTCAATGAATATGTGAATCCCGTGAGTCTAGCCTG
>NW_004443972.1:1720328-1736887 GCF_000243295.1 Trichechus manatus latirostris | reverse complement strand
AGGTAAAAAAGATAAAGTTTTGGACAATGGCCAGCTATTCTAAGAAAGGCTGCTATCTAAAACAACAACAACAACAACAAACTTGAACTTTGAGGAGCGTAAAAACACATCTGGGCAAGCTTGAAGCAAAGGTTGCTTTCCATCCCAGATTCTCACCAGGTGTTAACACACAGGCTCCACAGCATGCTGTGAAATACACTGAAGATGGGAGGAGTTCTAGGTAAACATGGACTCAGAAACAGTCTCCAGGAAAGTTCAACAGTTAGAACTCAATGCCAAACAAAGGAATGGCTACTCGAGCTCAATTCTTTAACAGGTAGGGGTTGGACAACAAGAGTACACAAGGCCAAAGGTCATCACAAATATGAAACAAAGACTCCAGTGTAACTTGGAACAAGGAGGATTGGAAGCATGAGTAGGATGTTGGGAAAGGGCTGTGGCCGAACAACAGGTCTCAGGCGCATGACTAGAGAAGAGGACAGGGCTCCTGTCAATTTCAGGTGGCAAAGTATCAGACAGAGAAGTTTCAACAAGATTGTCCAGATAATCAATAGTCCCGGTCATAAGAAAAGAGACAGATTGACAGATGCCCTTCTTCCTCCATATAAGCTCTGCTTCCCCCACTACACCCTCAGAGTGTTTTATTAAGATGCCAGAGCTGCAACATAGACTAGGAGCTGATCTAGAAAGCTCTTGACAGTTCTTTATAGTCTTCCTGGAGAAGCTCTTCTAGATTTGAAGGGAGGTTGTATGCAGAGCCTATATATGGCCAGACAATGTTTACTGGAAATAGCTAATATAAAATGTAGACAAGAGGCAAGGGCTGACAGAGGGCTCTAGGAGTAACCAGCATCTTGATGTCTGTTTTGGATCTATATCTGCATCTCTATTTTGTGATCCACATGCCTGTTCCATTTTGATGAACCCAGGGGTTACTGGAGATTCTCTTTATCTCAGTCATCTATTCAAATAGAGTTCTTGTGTCATTTATTCTTGACCAAATCCTGAAGCTAAAAGTTGTCCAAAATGATATTAATCCTCCATTGACATTTTGAACTTCAGGATCATAATACCAATTGTTAGTGTTACATTTAAATTAAAATATTGCAATGTGTCATACAACTACCTCCTGTGTAATCCTGGGAAACCTTAGCTAATGGATTAATAACATTAGACATAGAAAGTTGGTTTTACCTAGAAAAAAGAAGCCACAATTGGATTTGCCACATAACCAAATCTATCTAACAAACATAAAGGTATGAGTGTAAAGATGACACAGTGGAAAGACCATAGGAGAGAAAATCAGGAGACCTGATTTCCAGATCTTATTCTTCATTAAACTACAGAATCTTTTGGCTATTTTTAACTCAATTTTCTTATCAGTAAAATTAGACATATGGGCTAGAGTATCAGAGGTTCTTTTGAGCATTAATATTCTATGATTCTATTTTATAATGAAGTGGCTCTTGTCGCTTGGATATAAAATATAGAAATTCCAAATTTTCCAGGGGGAAAGAAAATTAGTACTCAAAAAAAGCAGAAATATCTTAAGGCAAGTTCTAGTAGTTCCCCACCACCCCACCCCTAGAATAATAGCGGCTTTCTTTTCTTTGCATAGAGCCTGCTGAACCACCAGTTCTATAGTGAGGGTAATTAGGAGGAGATATGTTTGCAGGAGAGTGCTGGGAAACATCCAGGATGTGTTTATTCCAAAGGAAAACAGAAACTCATGCAAATTAACAAGACTGTTGGCTTTGAAAATAGCGTATTATTAATTCAGAAAATATGTACTTAGCTTATATTAACTTAATAGTTTCAGAAAAGGGAAGGACAATGCTTGCTGAAATATGTCATTATTTCTGGAGGTATGTTTTCAGAAATGCTCACATGAAGGACCAGTTGAAACAAGTCTACTCCTGTGTTTCAGCCCAGAGGGCTGTTTGGATAAATTCTGAATTCAACAGGTTCTTGCATGTCACCTGGAAAATATTTGTTGTTTGGTTAGATTTGAAATAACTTTCAAAAGGCCACAGTTTGAGCACTTTTTATTTTTCTTTCCAGTTAAAGTCAAAGGAAGAAGTTCTCTTTTGCTCCTTTCGCCTCTTCTTTGGGTTGAGACCACATTTCACGTGGTTTCTTGGCTCTGTGAAAAACCATTACATTTTTGGCTTATTCTCAAACATATGAGCCCCAGGTTGGAAATAACTCCCTTGTTTCAGAAAAGTAGTTGCTATTGTTTCTAAATGATCCCTTTTTACTGAAAGAGCAGAATATAAAGAATGGTTGTCTTTCTCTTTTTCCTGACAATTTATGTAGAAATGAAACCCTGAATTCAGCAGTTTTTGAATATGGTTTTCAAAGAATGACACACAACATTTTAAGGGCAGCAAAAAGTTTAACCTTTAGAACAAATAAAACAACATGAGCAACAAGCATGTAATTTCAGAAGGGAACACATTGTTTTCTGGCAGCCCTGCTAACAATTGGCTACTGTAGATTGTGCAATTCTTCCAGTAATACGATTTCTATATATGCTGGATCTATTACAGTTAAAGGCTATAATCTTGGAACTGTGGACATTTTCTGGTAATATTTCAACATTATCCATCTTTTTTGATGACCAGGTAAAATAAGACCTTAAAAATATATTTTTATACTTTCCTAATAATCAGGTAGCCTATAACAATTGATTAACATATTTGTGATGGTTCAAGTAGTAATGAACAATTTCTTAGAAAAGGCAAGCTGAGAAAATAATTTCTCACGTCATTAACTTGGAAGGAGGACCTAGGATGTGGCAGAGAAGGGTGATAGTGGAATCCACAGTTCTTAAGACTTATCTAAGGGGACTTCTCAGAGGGTGTACAGGTAGGAACCACGTTTGATGAATTCTCGTTCACAGTCTAAGTATATAGCAGCAAGGATAAATTTTATTGACTTTCTACTGTATAGTAAAAAAAAACAAACAGATTTGATCTGCAGTGGAAATGAATCTAAGGAATTACAATATTCTTTAAGGATTTCAAGTTAATAATAAAAAAATTACATAACAATTATAGGCTAAGGACTGTTTATATTTATACTTATTAACATATTTAGTACTCACAATGCACAAATAAGGCAGGTGTCATTATTTCCTTACTTTACAATGAAGAAACTAGGCACAGAGGTGGACTGACTTGCCCAAGTATGCATAGTCAGAAGGGCTAAATTTGTATTTAAGCCCAAGCAGTATGGACTACTGGGCAGCACAAACGGTTTGCAATTGACCACTAACTAAAGGCTGGCCATTTGAATGCACCCAGAGGCACTGCGGAAGAAAGGCTTGCAGATCTGCTTCCATAAAGATCACAGTCAAGAAAACCCTATGGAGCAGTTCTACTCTGTAACACATAGGGTCACTATGAGTTGGAATCGACTTGATGACAACAGGTTTGTGTGTGTTTTGTTTTAGTATGGACCAGGCTTCCAGCACTTAAAATCTCCTCTCTTGACTCAAAGAAACTAGAAGCCGTGTAAAAGTGATCTAGTCCAGTCTTCTAATTTTATAGATAAAAAAATCTGAAGTTCAGAGATGTGAAAAATGTCCACATCCCATAGCAAGCTAGGAAAAGAGCCATGAGTCCAAATTGGGAACTCTGACTCTATTTTTTTCTTGGAAAAGAAAAGTGCTTAATAATGGCTTTAAACATTTATAATTAGATCATTCTGTCTCTTCTTCTGTTTAAACACAGTTAGTCAGTTGAAGAAAAACTAACTAGAATTGTCATTGCCCACTTAGTTGTAGATGAGGTATATGCCATTAGCCAAATGACCCAGGAAGCAGCTGGAAGTTCAGAGGAGGAGAGCGCTTACATTTCAAGAGAAACACTCCTTTCCTCAAAATTCATTTTTCCTGAAGACCAGGTTTTCTACAAGAAGTATGCCTTTGAATATTTGTTTTGGAATAAAGAGTACAACTTTGTTTTATCCTTCATCTCTACATCTCTCTGATTCTTTGGAAAAAACGGACTATAAAGATTTAAAAGAGCTGGATTACTGAGCTCCTAGAATAGTTTCTTCCTCTTTCTCTCATGGTGATGTCCTGACCTTTTTTCTTGCTTGATGAAGTATCCATCAGGAGCTGGGTGTGATAGCAAGAGGAAGTAAAATATCTGTGCTTTTATGCAGGCTTTGAAATAATAGAATATTGAAGCTATTGGCTAGACTTGAAGTACTCTCTTCTGTAAGAATGCTGTAAGGCATTCTTCACACTTTTGAATTCCTCACAGGAGGGAAGGGTGATATTCATAGGCCCAGAAACTCCCATGGGTGTGCTCAGGTTGTGACAAAACCCACAATAATTTTATGGAAAACCAAAGCATCATAAATAACCTGTGATCACAACTAGGAGAAGTTGTTCATCATTGACTGTAGCTTGGTATTATGTGTGCCCAACCTCTGGAGATTTAATCTCACCCTTTCCCTCCCACTCATATTGAAATGCAAATGTTAGAGAGTGATGTTATTACAGGGCTCATCTTGAAAGTGTCCTGACGTGTGTTCTAAAAAGTAAACTACTAGCACTTTTTCGTACACTCTTAACCCTCCATTTTAATACATCTCGTACACACTGGATAACCCATTTGTGTCCCCAAACTACAATTTCACTAGATGATCAAAGAATTTACAGAGCAGGGTTAAGCACACACTCATTTATTTATTTAACCACATACATGGAGCCCCTGCTATGTGTCAGACTCTGTGTTAGGAAATTCAAGATAACGAGATGAACAAGGAAAGGTCCTGGTTCTTAAAGCTCATATTCTGGTGAGGGAGATAGAGAAATACATAGTTAATTACAACATGATAGAATAACCAATGGTAGAGATAGAAGGCTTTATGCACTCAGAATATTTGCCTTAGCCAGGACCTGGGGAATGTCTGCATGTTTTTCCTGGGAGCCTTAAAGGATGAGCAGTAAGTTGCTAGGTGTAGCGGATGCTGTGGTGAACCATGCAGATTCCCCTCCAGGACTGAGGCAATCTTTCCCCCAGATGCTGAAAGTGTTGGTGGCTGATAGCTCTCAGTAGAGTTCCTCTCCAAAAATTACCCTCATCGGAAGAAAACTGGACCAAGATCACCCCCGCATGGGAAACACTGGCATCCAATGACTTAATCATTGGGGCTTATTGTTGTTAGCTGGCATCAAGTCAGCCCCCAACTCAAGGCGGCCACACACACCATGGGATGACACCATTGTGATCCATGGGGTTTTGATTGGCTTTTTCAGAAGTAGATTGTTAGGCCTGTCTTCCTACCCTGTTTTAGTCTGGAAGCTTCGCTGAAACATGTTTAGCACCACAGCAACACACAAGCCTCTACTGACAGACGGGTGGTGGCTGTGCTTGAGATGCATTGACTGGGAAGTGAACCCAGGCCTCCCGCACGAAGGTGAGAATTCTGCCACTGAATTAGGAGTAGGGCTAATTAAACTCTCAGCTCTCCTGTCTCAAAGTGGGAAAGCACTAGAGGCCCATCCTAGCTCCAGAGCTCCCCTTGGTATTAGCTGAGGCTTTTCCTGTGCAGTTTCATCCCTCCCTGCCCACTCTTACTCTCTTAACTTTCTTATTGGTGTTGCTCCTGAGAGCACTTTACAAAAAAATTCCCCTTTGCAACTCTCTAACTCATAATCTGTTTCCAAGCAATGAGACTGAAGATAAAGAAGGCAGAAGCAAGCAAGAGGAAGACATTTTTGGCAAAAAGGACAGATTAAGCAAAAGCAGAAAGAGAAGAAACAGTACGGTATGTGCAGAGCACCTCAGTGATCTCCAGTGTTCTGGAGCTCACATAGAAGATGAAGCTGGGGGGTGAGGAGGGCACCAGGGCTTTTGGAGTCTTAGAATCAAAGTTGTGAAGCTTGAATAGCATCATGCAGGAGTGGCTGGGCCACTGAAAATGTTAAAGCAGAGGAGCGATCTGGTAGTGTTTCTGTTTAGAGTGGAGCATGCCGTTGTCTGTGTGAAGAGAATATTTAAGGGCCAAAATATAGGTAGGGAAATACTTTAGGAGGGTGTTGTAGCAATAAAGAAGAAAATGACAAATTTGAACTAATGGGTAATAAAAATTGTGACTACAGGCAGAGAAGGTCAAGATGACTCCCAGCTGTCTAGCACACAGGATGGATGGTGGAGACATCCATCATCCAACTTTTTTTTTTTTTAATTTTATTGTGCTTTAGGTAAAAGTTTACAGTGCAAATTAGTTTATCATTCAAAAGTTTATACACAAATTGTTTTATGACATCAGTTACAATCCCCACTATGTGTCAGCCCTCTCCTCCTTTCCCTTTATACCTCGGGTTCCGTATGTCCGTTAGTTCCGTTTCCTTTACTTTCCTGTCTTCTAGTCTTTGCTTTTGGGCAAGTGTTGCCCATTTGGTCATCTATACTTGACTAAACAAAGAAGCGTGTTCTTCACATGTGCTATTGTATGTTTTATGGGCCTGTTTAATCTTCGGCTGAAAAGTGGGCTTTGGGAGTGGCTTCAGTTCTGAGTTAATAGGGTGTCCAGGGGCCATAGTCTCCGGGGTTCCTCCAGTCACCGTCAGACAAGTACGTCTGGTCTTTATTTGTGAATCTGAATTTTATTCTACACGTTTCTCCCACTCTGCCTGGGACCCTCTATTGTGATCCCTGTCAGAGCAGTCAGTGGTGGTAGCCAGGAACCATCTAGTTTTTCTGGGCTCAGGTTGGTGGAGGCTGTGGTTCATGTGGTCCATTAGTCCTCGACTAATGTTTTCCTATGTCTTTGGTTTCCTTCATTCTCCTTTGCTCCCAACATGCTGGGCCTGTAGATGTATTTTACATGGCCATCTGCCAGCTTTTAGGACCCCAGATGCTACTCACCAAAGTAGGATGTGGAATATTTTCTTTATGACCTATGTTATGCCAATTGATCTAGATGCCCCCCAAGACCATGGTCCCCAGCCCTCAGCTCCAGTACTTGGTCCCTCAAGGTGTCTGGATGTGTCTAGGAAGCTTCTCTGACTTTGCCATGGCAAAGTTGTGCTGACTTCCCCTATATTGTGTGTATAGTGTGCTGTCTTTCCCTTCATCAAAGTTAACACTTGTCTACTATGTAATTAGTGATTTACACTCCCACCTTCCCTCCCTCATAACCATCAAAGATTGTTGTTTTCTGTGTGTAAACCTTTTCTTGAGTTTTTATAGTAGTGGTCTCATACAGTATTTGTCCTTTCGTGACTGACTTATTTCACTCAGCATAATGTCCTCCAGATTCATCCATGTTGTGAGATGTTTCACAGATTCCTCATTATTCTTTACCATTGCACAGTACTGCATCATGTGTATGTACCATAATTTATTTATCCGTTCATCTGTTGATGGATACTTAGGTTGTTTCCATCTTTTTGCTATTGCAAATAATGCTGCAATGAACAGGGTGTTCATATGTCTATTTGTGTGACTGCTTCTATTTTTCTATGATAAAATCCTAGCAGTGGGATTGCTGGATCATATGCTATTTCTATTTCTAGCTTTTTAAGGAGGCGCCATACTGTTTCCATAGTGGTTGTACCATTTTTACATTCCCACCAGCAGTACTTAAGTGTTCTACTCTCCCCTCAACCTCTCCAACATTTGTTATTTTCTGTTTTTCTGATTTGTCCCAGTAATGCTGGGGTGAGTTGGTACCTCACTCTAGTTTTGATTTACATTTCTCTAATCTCTAATGATGGTGAGCATTTTCTCATGTGTCTGTTAGCTGCCTGAATGTCTTCTTTGGTGAACCACTTGTTCATAGCCTTTGCCCATTTTTAATTGGACTATTTGTCTTTTTGTTATTGAGGTGTTGAAGTGTTCTATAGATTTTAGATATTAGACCCTTGTCGGATATGTTGTAGCCAAAATTTTTCTCCTAGTCTTAGGCTCTCTTTTTACTCTTTTGGTAAAATCTTTTGATGATCCTAAGTGTTTAATTTTTAGGAGCTCCTAGTTATCTAGTTTCTCTTCTGGTGTTTGTGCATTGTTAGTTATGGTTTGTATTGAATTTATGCTACGTATTAGGGGCCCTAGCATTATCCCTATTTTTTCTTCTGTGATCTTTTAGATTTTAGATTTAGGTCTTTGATCTATTTTGAATTAGTTTTTGTGTATGGTGTGAGGTATGGGTCCTGTTTCATTTTCCTACAGATGAATATCCAGTTTTGCCAGCACCATTTGTTAAAAAGACTATCTTTTCCCCATTTAATGGACTTTGGGCCTTTGTCAAAGATCCGCTAACCATAGGTGAATCTATTTATGTCTGGGTTCTCAATTCTGTTCCATTGGTCTGTGTGTCTGTCATTGTACCAGTACTAGGTTATTTTGACTACTATGGCTGAGATCAGGTAGTGTGAGACTTTCTACTCAGTTCTTTTTCTTCAATAATGCTTTGCTTATCCAGGTCCTCTTTCCTTTCCATATAAAGTTGACAATTAGTTTTTCCATTTTGTTAAAGAATGCAGTTGGCCTTTGGATTGGGATTGTATTCCGTCTGAGATACCTTTGGGTAGAATTGACATTTTCACAATGTTGAGCCTTCCTATCCATGAGCATGGTATGTTTTTCCATTTATGTAGGTTTCTTGCAATAGTGATTTCTGGTTTTCTTTGTACAGGTCTTTTACGTCCTTGGTTAGATTTATTCCTAAGTATTTTATCTTTGTAGGGGCTATTATAAATGGTATTGTTTTCCTGATTTCCTTTTTGAAATTCTGTTTGTTGGTATATAGGAATCCAACTGATTTTTGTATATTGATTTTGTATCCTGCAACTCTACTGTATCTGTTGTTTCCAGTAGTTTTCTTGTGGAATATTTAGGGTTCTCTCTGTATAGGATCATACCATCTGTGAATAGGGATAGTTTTACTTCTTCCTTTCCAATCTGGATGCCTTTTATTTCTTTTTCTTGCCTTATTGCTCTAGCCAGGACTCCCAGCACAATGTTAAATTAGGAGTGGTGATAAAAGGCATTCATGTCTTGTTCCCATTCTCAAGGGGAATGTTTTCAGCCTCTTTCTGTTGAGAATGATGTTGGCTGTTGGTTTTGTATAAGTACCCTTTATTATGTTGAGGAATTACCATTTTATTCCTATTTTATTGAGAGTTTTTATCAGGAGTGGGTGTTAGATTTTATCGAATGATTTTTATGCGCTGACTGAGATGATTATGTGGTTCTTTTTTTTCCATTTATGTAGTGGATTATGTTGATTGATTTTCTAATGTTGAACCATCTTTGCATACCTGGTATGAATCCCACTTGGTCATGGTGTATTATTTTTTAGATATGATGCTGAATTCTATTGGCTAGAATTTTGTTGATAATTTTTCATTTATATTCATGAGAGATATTAGTCTGTAATTTTCTTTTTTTTTTTGCCTGGCTTTTGTATGAGGATTATGCTGGCTTCATAGAATAAATTTGGGACTATTTTTTCCTTTTCTATGCTCTGAAATAGTTTAAGTAGTACTGGTGTGAACTCTTCTCTGAGTGTTTGGTAGAATTCTTCAGTGAAGGCTTCCGGTCCAGGACTTTTTTCTTGTTGTTGTTGGGAGTTTTTAAAATTACATTTTCAATCTCTTCTCTTGTTCAGGGTCTCTGCAGATTTTCTACCTTAGTTTGTGTTAGTTTCGGTAGGTAGTGTATTTCTAGAAATTTGTCCATTTCCTCCTGTAGGTTCTCAAACTTGTTGGAATATAAGTTTGCATAGTATTCTGTTATGATCCTTTTTATTTCATTTGAGACTGTTGTAATGTTCCCCATCTCATTTCTTATATGGATTATTTGCTTCCTCTCCTGTTTTTCTTTTGTTAGTTTGGCCAGTGGTTTGTTGATTTTGTTGCTCTTTTTAAAGAATCAACTTTTGGTTTTGTTGATTCTTTCTATTGTTTTTCTGTTCTTTACTTAATTTATTTCTGGTCTAATCTTTATTGTTTCCTTTCTTCTGGTGACTGTGGCCTTCTTTGTGTTCTCTTTCTATGTGTTCCAGTTGTAGGGCTAACGTTTTGATTTTGGCCTTTTTTTCTTTTTTGATGTGTGCATCTATTGTTATAAATTGACGTCTGAGCACTGCCCTTGCTGTGTTCCAAAGGTTTTTGTATGATATATTTTCATTCTCATTTGATTCTAGGAATTCTGCAGTTTTGCATTATCTTGTAGATTTTAGCGATTTATTCCTTTTTTGATTTCTTCTATTATCTGGTTATTTTTAAGCAAGTTGTTATTTAGTTTCCACGTATGATTTTTTTCCTTGCCTTTCCAGTTATTGATTTGTATTTTTATGGATTTGTGATCAGAGAGAATGCTTTTTATTGTTTTGATGTTTTGGGTTTTATGGAGGGTTGCTTTGTGGCCTAAGATGTGGTCTATTCTGGAGAACGTTCAATGTGCATTGGAAAAGAATGTGTACTTTGCTGCTGTTGGGTCGAATGTTCTATATATGTTTATGAAGTCAAGTTGGTTGATTTTGGCGTTTAGATCTTCTGCATCTTTGTTGAGTTTCTTTCTAAATGTTCTGCCTTTTATCGAGAGTGGTATGCTAAATCTCCTACTATTATTGGGGAACTATTTCTCTTTTCAGTGCTGTTAGGGTTTCTTTCATGTATTTTGGAGCCTTGCTGTTGGGTGCATATTTATTAAGATTATGTCTTCTTGGTGGATTGTTCCTTTAATAATTATATATTGTCCTTCATTGTCTTTTATGGTTGATTTTTTCTTAAAGTCTATTTTATCTGAGATTACTATTGCCACTCTTGCCCTTTTTTGGTTAGTGTTTCCTTGATATATTTTTATCCATTCTTTGATTTTAAATATATTTATGTCTTTGTTTCTAAGGTGTGTTTCTTGTAGACAGCATATTGATGGGTCATTTTTTTTATATATATACATTCTGCCACTCTCTGTCTCTTTACAGGTGCATTTAAGCCATTAACATTCAGTGTGATAATCGATAGGTATGAGTTTATTGCTGTTATATTAGTGTGATTTGCTTTTTTTTTTTTTTTTGTGGTACTGACATTTTCTTTGCCTCTTACTTTCCTATACTGAGTTCCTTTTCCTTGTGGATTTTCTTCTCTTTCATTATTATAGATTTTGTGTTTGCTGAGACTTTATATTTTTCTTCTTTTTATTCTGATGAATAGGTTTAACTTTCATTGTGGTTACCTTGAAATTTACCCTTATCTTCCTAAGTTTAAACCAGTCTTTTATTATTTGATATCAACTTGACTTCTTCTTTGTTTGAAAGTACGGTACTTACACAGTTTATTCCTCCTTTTATTGTTTTGACATTGTTGTCATTTACAGATTGATGTCTCTGTTTCCCTGTTTTAAGTCTTTCAGCTTTGTTTTATTATTGAGAGTTCTTTACTTAGGTTAGTATCTGGTTCATGCTGTCCTGTATCCTAGACTATGATTGTTGTTTAATGTTGTTGGTCCTCTAATCGAAGGACTTCCTTTTATATTTCTTGCACATTTGGTTTGGTTTTTATGAATTCTCTTAATTTCTGTTTACCTGGAAATGTTCTAAATTTCATCATCATATTAGAGAGATTTTTGCAGGATATATTATTCTTGGTTGGCAGTTTTTTTCTTTCAAAGTTTTGTATATATCATCCTATTGCCTTCTCACCTGTATAGTTTCTGCCAATTAATCAGAGCTTATTCTTAGTGTTTACCTTTTGTAAATGACTTTTCGTTTTTCCTGAGGTCTCAGGATTCTTTCTTTGTCTTTGGTTTTGGCAAGTGTTACTATGATACATTTTGGGAACTTTCTTTTTGGATCTATCCTATATGGGGTTCGTTGAGCTTCTTGGATGTTCTGCCTTTTGTCTTTCATAATATTTGGGAACTTTTCTGCTGAAATTTCTTCAACAATCTTCTCTGTGTTTTCCATTCTCTCCCCCTGTTCTGGAACTCCAATTACACCCAAATTTTTCCCTTGATTATGTCCCACATAATTCTTAGGTTTTCTTCATTCTTTGCTCTGACTTTTCCTCAAACAAAGTGACATCCATGGATTTGTCTTCAATCTCACTAATTCTTTTTCCCTTTTTTCAAATTTACTATTAAATTAAATATTTCTATTGAGGTGCCCATTTCTGAAATTTTGTTGCTTATCTTTTGGATTTCTAGTTGCTGTTTTTGTATGATTTCTAACTGTTTATTTATTTTGACATTTTGTTCTTGTATTATTTCCCTGAATTCTTCTATTGCTTTGTGTTTTCCTTGATTTTGGCTATGTTTTCTCTGATTTTGTCTGTTTTTTCTTTGGTTTTGTCCTTTGTTTTTTTCCTTGGTCTCTTTCCTAATCTCTTGGAGAGCCCTAAATATAAGTCTTTTGAATTCCATATCAGATCATTCCACTGCCTTTTCTTTTACTGGAAGGTCATCTAATTGTTTTTTCTTTTGGTCACTTACTGGAGCCATCTTGTCCTGCTTTTTTATATGTTTTGATATTGTCTGCTGTGTCCGAGACATTAGCGTATTATTTTCTTTATTTATTGATTGTATGTTCATTTGTTTCATCCTGCTTCTTTGTTTTGTTTTTATATGTCTGGGTGGGCGGGCCAGGCATGCTTTGCTGCTTGCTCGTCTGTGGATGCGATAGTTCTTGTTACCTTGTCCAGGTGGGCAGGGTAGCAGCAAGCAGGGCAAGCCGCCTCACTGTATACTGGTTTGGCGAGGTGACTGAGGGTGGACTGGGTGAGTGCTGTCTGCCTCCTGATGGTGGTCCAGTGATGTGGGAGCATTCACAGCCCCTTGCCAGACAGGCAGGGTTGTTGAAAAGGGAGTGGTACCAGATCGCTTCCCACCGTTTGGCAGCTGGTTGAGTGGCAGGAGGGGAGAGACAACGCAAGCCTGGTGCAACAGTGGGTCTGAGCTAAGGATGCTCTAGCCATGGAAGTACAGTGAAGGCTGGTGGGAAGGGGTTGTGGCATACGGTGCTAGGTGGGAGGGAGAAAGGAAAGGAAAAGAAAAAGAAAAAAAAATATGTGGTGAGAGCCAGTGGGTGGAGGCAGAGAGGACACGGGGTGATAGTAGGTGAGAGGCTTTCTGCACAAGGTGGTGCAGCATGGCCTGGCAGGAAGGGGTTGAAGTGGTGTACAGGAGTAGGTGGGAGGGAGAAATGAAAGGAAGAAAGGGAGAAAAAAATGCCCCACCAGGAGCCAGTGGGTTGTGGTAGAGAGAACTCAGCCTGGCAGCAGACCAGTAGCTCTCTAGCCAGGAGTGTGGTGTGGCCCCTTGGGAAGAGATGGGGTTGGGGATAGCATATATGGCTGAAGGGTGAGGGGTGAGAAAGCATGTTTATCTAATTACTGGGTTCTCTGTCTACTGTTGGGAACTCCGTGAAGTTGTCTTCCTGTATTCCCTGTTTAGGGTTGATGTTGGCTCTGCTCCAAGGTGGCCATGATCTGTTGTTTTAGTTGGCAGGTGACCTCCGATCTATGTCTCTTTTTGTTCTCTGTTTTCCTTCAATTTCTTCTTCCATTCAGTGTTTGATCCAGTTTTTTGTACCTTCATTTGAGGTTTAGGGTTCCAGGATTGAGGTTTGTATCTGTTTTACTTAGTTTTTCTGGTCTATGCTACAGAGAGATGGCATAATGCGTCTGTCTAGCGTACCGTGTTGGCCTTGCCTCCCCACCATCCAACTTTTATGAAGTTAGAGAACACTGGAAAAGTTGAAGTGTTTGGAGGCTAAGTTGTGAGTTCATTGCTGTACTTGTGGTTTTGAGGTACTTATTGGAGGCATCCAGGTCAGAAAGTCCAGTGATCAGTTGGATCCTGAGACAGAAGTCCTAGGAAGAAGTCTCTGCTGTAGAGAAAATCCTGGAAACCCACCCTTCCATGGATGATAGATGAGGTCTGCATGGGTGGAGTAGACCTGGAGGAACATGCGGAGTAGGTATCAAAGGACAATAATAACTTTGTGAGACTGACATTTAATGAGTGAGGGGAGAAACAAGAACCTGTAGAAAGACAACCTTAATAGGTGGCAGAAGAGGAGCACAACATAATCTGAAGCCAGGAAAGACAGGGCTTTTTATTTCAAAACACAGACTTTGAGCCAAGATGTTTTTCTATCTGTGGTTTGTCCAGCAACCATGTTATATATCACACTTGAAATTCAAAAAATAGTTTCCTCTCTTTAGTTATTTGATCCCATTGCTAATTTATTACGTATTACATGAAATCACATCTTTTGCAACCCCATGCCTGTGAGTATCATTTACACACTTGATGTATAGGTACTATGCTTTCTGTGAAAAACAAAACACCCCCCCCGCCCCCAAAGCCCTACTAGTGTTCTTTCTGAGAAAATATTTCAGCAGAACTAAGAAGTACCACTTCTAAACAAATGTCAGGTGCAATTTGAATATTTCATAGAATGCTGCCAGTCTTTATTCCACCACTTTTTATTTAGATTGATGGAATGTGACAAAAATAGCCGCTGCCACAGTAGATTCATAAGAAAATTGTCTCTACAGCACGTTTAATAAAACTAAACAATAATATACTCCACAAAGCCTCTTTTCTGTTCTTGCTATTATAATGTTTTTGAGATTATGATTTAAATAGCTAGTATCACACACATGCAAATTATGGTAGATATTCGGCATATCTGAGGGGAAATGAATACTTCAAATATTAATTTTGGCACAACTGTGGTCACTGGCATATCATGTTCCTGAGTTTTCAGGTGCCTGGAGTTCTTCTGGAATCTTCCTAACTAGCTTAGTTTTACCACCTGTTTTCTGCACCAGACTGATCTTCTTGGGCAAAAGAAGGGCTATTTTTGGTAAGAAGGAAGTGACATAAATATTTTACAAAAATGCAATGCAAACTCCATATTTTATTTCCTTTATCATCAATTATGCTGTCATCAAACACACTCACTTTACTAGAGGCAGGATTCACAGAAAGAAAGAGTGATGCCCCCTGCCCAGCACAGAACATCCAGAAATATAGTCAGGCTTCACAAACACATCATTACATAGCTAAGTGTCATTCTGTCTTTGGTTCTTTCTCTTAAGTATATAAGTTCCTCTAAAACACTGTTTTTATTGTTGTTACTTGCCATCAAGTCGATTCCAACTCATGGCAACCCCACGTGTGCAGAGTAGAACTGCTCCATACATAGGGATAAGGATATTTTCTAATTTTCTATTTCCAAGCTGCAAATAATATTTGGATGATGTCTGTAGCCATTGGCTGGATGCTCCTCTTCATGAGTTTACATGAATAAAACTGATATAAAAATTCAGGACTAGACATTTAACTTCTCTGTCAGTTACTTTGATTGTAAAAGGCATAAGATAATATCTGATGTGCTTGATAATATATGTGAAAATGCTTTGGAAATTATATAAAACTAGTTGCCATTGTGTTCACCCCAACTTATGGTGACCTCATGTGTGTCAGGGTAAAACAATGCTCCATAAGGTTTTCAATGGCTGATTTTTCAGAAATAGGTTGCCAGGAGCAGCCCACAAATGTGTTTCTATTATATGTTAAACTAAATTGTCCCTGGGGTCCTCAAAAAGTCTATGGCACTATAAGCATACTTTATTAGAGCTGCAAAGTGGAGTTAGGAGGAAAGGTATTTCTGTTTGCTTCTTAGCAAAACCATTCAGACATTAATGTAGCTTTTTGATAGACCTTCATCTTGAACTCTGGGCTCATTCGCCTGCCTTTGCCCGTTACACAGCTGTCTTAATTTAGCTAGGCTTATAGGACCTACTACTTCGTGTAGGGAAAGCTCTTTGAACGTTAGTGTAAATGAAGACCAGAAAATAAGAGGCTCATTTACATTTAAAAAAAAAGGACAAATGACATTTGAATTCAAGGCAACATTGTGGGTATAAGAAGCAAAGTCTTCAGATGAAAGCATTCATTCAGAAAGACAGTGTCTCCTATTTCTGGTCAAAGCACCTCAGGTGATCTTACCTGTCAAAATGATAAATTTATTTTTTGTGCCCTAAGGATACACTCAAACTGTTCTTTCTTTTTTTTATTTTTTTTTAATTGTACTTTAGAAGAAGTTTTACAGAACAAATATTTTCTCATTAAATAGTCAGTACACGTATTGTTTTGTGACATTGGTTAACAACCCCACGACATGTCAACACTCTCCCTTCTGGACCTTGGAGGACCTTGTTTTTGGTGAAGATATACATAGCCAAAGTTAAACCATTTCAAAAGTTTCTACATGTACAATTCAGTGATATCGATTACATTCTTCCAGTTATGCTGCTGTTCTCACTATCCTTTTCCAAATTATTCCATCACCGTTATCTTCAACTCACTGCCACCTAGGCTTCCCATCAAACCTTTTGAGTTGCTGTTGTCAATTTGATCTCAATAGATAATTCTTGGTTTTTTTTTTGTTCCTTAGATGAAGGTTTGCAGAACAAATAGTTTCTCATTAAACAGTTAGTACACATATTACCCTATGACAATGGTTAACAACCTCACTACACATCAACACTGTCCTTACTCAACCTTGGGTTCCCTATCACC
>NW_004443972.1:1693635-1718907 GCF_000243295.1 Trichechus manatus latirostris | reverse complement strand
CATTTGGTTTTGCATAGTCCTTAAGAGTTCATTTCCTAGGTTGGTATCTGGCTAGTACAATCCTATGTCCTGTATTCAGCCTGTGGTCTGATATTGTTTGTTCTCAGATGGAAGGACTTCCTTTAATAAGTCTCGTAAGTTTGGTTTGGTTTTTACATTGTCCCTTAATTTCTGTTTATCTAGAAATGTCCTAATTTCACTATCATATCTGAACGAGAGTTTTGCAGGATATATTATTCTTGGCTGGCAATTTTCTTTCAAGGTTTTATATATGTCATCCCATTGCCTTCTTGCTGGCATGGTTTCTGCCAAATAATCCAAGCTTAGTCTTATTGTTTCTCCTCTGTATGTGACTTTTTGTTTTCTCAAGCTGCTCTCAGGATTCTTTGTTTGTCTTTGGTTTTAGGGAGTGTGATTATGATATGCCTTGGTGATTTTCTTTTGGGGTCTATCCTATATGGAGTTTGTTGAGTTTCTTGGATGTTCAACTTTTCATCTTTCATGATACTGGGGAAGTGTTCTGTCAGCAATTCTTCAATCATCCTCTCTGTTTTCTGTTTTCTCCCCAATCTGGAAATCCAATCACTCTCATATTTTTGCTTTTGATTGTATCCCACGTAATTCTTAGGGTCTTTTCATTTTTCTTCATTCTTTTTTCTGATTTTTCCTCAGAGTTGTAGCTGAGTGTTTGTCTTCAATTTTTCTGATCCTATCTTCCATCATTTCAAACCTGCTCCTCAGCCCTTCTGTGACACTGTCCATTTCGGAAATCTTGTTGTTCATCTTTTGGATTTCTAATTGTTGTCTTTGTATGATTTCTAGTTGTGAATTTATTTTAGTGTTTTGTTCCTGTATTATTTTCTCGAATTCTTCCATTTCTTTTGTCTGTATTTTCTGTTAATTTGTCTGCCTTTTCCATTAACTTGTCTATTTTTTTCCTCGTTTTTGTCTGCTTTTTGTTTCAACTCTTGGATAATTCTGAGTATTAGAGATTTGAATTCCCTATCAGTTATGTCTAGTGCCTTTTCTTCTACCGGAACGTCATCTGGTATTTTATTTTGGGCGCCTACTAGAACCATCCTGTCCTTTTTTGTAAACGTTTTGATATTGTCCGTTGTCTTCAGGGCATTCATTGGTTATTTTCCTCATTTATTGATTGTAGATTTGTTTGTTTAAGCTTTTTTATTTGGTTATGTCTGAGCAGGCGGGCTGTGCGTTCTTTGTTATTTGCTCGTCTGTGGGCATGATACTTTTCACCTCCTTCTCCAATGGGCAGGGTCAGTCACTCAGATATGTTACAGCAGGGCAGGTCCAGCTGAAGGGGAGTTGCTGGGATGGGTTGTTTGTGGCATATACCAGGACTGACAGTGCAGACCGGGAATCAATGAAGGACAGGTTCCAGTAGGCCATACCTGTGCTGCTTGGGAGTGTGATGTTCAGTGCACAGTGCAGGTAGGCAGGAAGGAGTGGATAGATTGTGATATATGGCGCTAAGATAGGTATGGGAAAGAAGAGAGAGAGGAGAGAGGAACAGGAGCCAAAAACCTACACACAAACAAAAAAGAGTGCTAAGGGAGTTTGCTATGGGAGCGGAGAGATGAGGGACTGAGAAATGGGGAAAAACAAAAATGAAAAAAAGAAAAGAAAAAGGGTAAAAGATAAAAATGAATAAATCGAGACTAGAAATGAAGACAAAAATGGAATAAGAGAGAGAAGAAAACAAAACAAAGAAACAAACAAAAAAAAAAAACCAACAAGAAAAAAGATATGCCCCCAGGCATATCTGCGCAGATTAAGGGAGTATCTTCCAAGCCGCGTGGTACTTCCCAGCTAGAAGGGGCTCCCAAGCTGAGAAAACAAAGAGAAAACAAACAACCAAATCAAAACAGAACAAATCAGAGCAAACAAACAAACAAAAAAACCCCCGGGGTCCCACCAGCATGGTGGCATTGGCTGGGAAGTAGTTTCAGTCAAGCGATGTTTTTCAGCCTTTCAGGAAGAAGCAAAGATGGTGCATGGAGCCAAGTATTTGAGAGAAAGGAGGCAGAAGGTGGTGAGAGGTAAGGAAGAAATCTAAAGAAACAGAATAAAGCAACACCAGCAGCCAATAAAAGGCACTCATGGAGCTGGCCAGTGCAGGCGGGTGGAATCCAAGCGACACTGGGGTGAAGCCTGTGCTTCCAGGCCAAGAGATCGTGGCTGCAGTAAGCAGAGGAGGTTAAGTGGGTGTAAAGAGGGTGGAGGGCGGGAAAGCCTATATCACTGGTTACCGGTTGTTCTGTCTCCTGCTGGAAACTCCATGAAGCTGCTTCTCATACCCCCTGTTCGCTGATCTTTGATAGGAGTCCAAGATGGTGGATCCATGCTGTGGTAGCTGATAGGGGACCTCTGGATGTATCTCTCCTCACTCTCTGTTCTCAGTCAGTTTCTTATTCTATTCTGTGCTTGGTTGAGTTCTTTATCTCTTCATTTGATGTGTAGGGGTTCAGGATTGACGTGTGACTCTGTTTGACTTAGTTTTTCTGATCTTCGCTGCGGAGGGAAGGTGTGGTGCTTCTGACTATAGCCATGTTGCCCAGAAGTCCAAACTGTACTTTCAAGTACTCATATTACCACTATAGTTTTGTCAGTAATATTAAATTGACCCAGAGGCTTTATTTTCACTTCTTTGAAGTTTTAAAAAAATGCATTTTTATTCTTGTTGAAGAACATGCTGGAAGAAGTTAACATTTCTTTTTTCCAAAGTGCTATATAACTATTATCCTAGACTCATAATATCTACGCAGACTGGCTTGATAGTCTTGTCAGCACCATTGAAATTTATAGCCAGAGAACCTCAAGGGGGTAAGTGATAGTCTTAAAGACAAAATAAATACAGTTGCAGCATGCTTTATCAGTCCTGATTTTATCTAGTCCCCGACAGTGTATATTGCCTTTTTGCATGCTGGAACACCAGCCCATTTGCTTCAGCGATACTTAGGGGTCCTCATTTCTAAAGGCAGGTTCATGACCTAGTTTCAAACAAATGCATTGTTATCACTGGTTAGAGGAAGGCTATTTATTCAATAGCTGGCACTCCAGTTACTCTTAAATCATTTGAAATTTAGCCTTTTAATATGTCAGGTGTAAAATTTTGGACAATTAATATATTTAAGAACCATTTACAAAGGATTTTCCTCATAGCTGTAAGAAATTTTTGAAATGGAACTTGTCACCAACTCTGAATAGTAATTATAAACCCTAGAAATATATCCTAGGAAGAATAGAGAACTGAAGAGAGTGTTTGATGGTCAGTCTTCTAATGAACCCAATGAAGAGACTCTGCTTGGATTTTTGTTAAAATTTATTAGGGATGCAAAACTGTGGCCAGCATTTATTGAATTATTGTTTACATTATTCCAGACATTTTACAAATTGCTTTACACATGTTCATTATATGACTTATTCTTCTCAACTCCTTGATATTTGGGTTGTTTTTAAGATAGGGAATCTGAGACTAAGAGAGTAACTTGCTCAACATTACACCAATAGTAAGGCTAGACTTTGTAATTGGCCAAACTTTGATTTAAACCCTACCTCTATGCTCCTAGGAAACCCTGGTGGTGTAATGGTTAAGAGCTATGGCTGCTAACCAAAAGGTCAGCTATCCAAATCCACCAAGTGCTCTTTGGAAACCCTATGGGGCAATTCTTCTCTATCCTATAGGGTCACTATGAGTTGGAATTAACTCAATGGCAATGAGTTTGATTTTTTGCTTTCTATGCTCCTAACATATACGTAACACTGCCTCTAAGACTGGTAAGCAGAGAGGGAAAGGAAGAGAAGGAGGGCTAGTATCTCTCCAGGGAGGGGCAGTAAAACATGAATATTCTAAGCCTATATAAAGCAAGTACGATTTATGGCTCATTTCTGAACAAAATTTTAGGTACCAGAGAAAAGATTAAAAATTAAATTAGATTAAAAATCTAGCTCACGCCTGATAAGTGGGAGGCTTTGATTTGTAAATCTGGTTGGACATGACTGGGCATGGGAGGTATCTCTAGATTAAGTCTCTGATCCACCATGAACACGTAAATTAATGCTCTGCTCTACTCTTGTCAGAAGTGATTTCGTGAGTCACTGGGTGGGCAGACAGGAGAGGAAGACAAAGGCCGGGAGTTGTGTACCTGTGCCTAGAAGTCTTCATTTGTAGCTCTGATTACCAGTATGTTGTCTAAACGGAGCTCCACTGGCTCCTAACACTTGAACTGAATCAACGCAAAGCACAGTTAGTTCCCCATTCTCGATTCCACCCCATGTAGCAATCTCTTTACATGATTGTTATCTCTTGGTAACTCAACCTGCCGTTAAGCACTCAACAACTAACTGAAAGGTTGGCGGTTTAAACCCAACCAGAAGAAACTCAGAAGAAGAACCTGGGATGTATTTCTGAAAAGTGACAGCCATGCAAAACCTATGGAGGGTAGTTCTACTCTGAAATACATGGGGTCATCATGAGTTGGAGTCGACTTGATGGCAACTTGTAACTAGTAAAAACCTGCCACAGAATTTAGTTTTGGCTTGTGCTGCCATGACTGCTTTCAGTTCTCAGTTGCTGGAGCCACATCTTTCCTCATCAAGTCCCTTTCCTTGTCTGTGTTTGATTTAGCCTCCATTCTGTGTTCTGCCTGGCTGACCCACTGTCACCTCTGCTTAGCTCCCCCACCTCCACTTTTCCACTCTAAAAACCTCTGGCGTGGGATTCTTTCCATGAACAGCTCCTTGCTGCCCCCTCCTGGCCCAAAGTGTAACTGAGCTTTCGGTTTGCAAACTGAGGGGTGAGAACCAAACCTAGACATCAGATAATTATGTCAGTCTTTTATTCTTGCTTCTTGGAGGGAAGGAAAGATAATTCTTCATCTCTCTTCTCGTTCTCTTTCTCTCATTTACAACTCTCTCTTCAATTAAAATTTTTTTTCTACTATCTTGTACTGATAATATTTTTCTGGGATTTAACAAATCATTAATACTGATTATATATATTTTCATGCTAAGTCCACAACAATAAGAACTCTTTTTTTTTTTTTTTTGCTTTTTTTTAAACGTAAAATCTGTTGTCCATTTTTAATACAGTGTGCGTGCTCAGTATTAAAAATTTAGAAAACATTGAAAGGCATGTAGAGACAAAACATGGTATGTAATTCAACTGTGACAGGTAATAACCATTAACATTATGGTGTTACCTATACATGTTATTTATATGACTCTGTATGCATGGTTTCATAGCCTGCTCTTCCTTGTAGCAATATGTCCCTAACTATACTGGTCCTTTTAAATACTGATATAGACTTTTTTTGGAGGCAATCATAGTCATAATTTTGTTGTGGGAGTGTGTGTCCCAAATCATCATAAGGTTGTAAGCTTCTGCAAGGCAGGTTTTGGATATATAGACATAAAATTCTTTTGTATTCTTCCCACACTGTAAAATACTGGGCTCTTTTTGCTATGACGCTCAATAAATGTGGTTGACTGGCTGTTCTGAGTTCATGATGTGTTTTCCAAAATGGTAATAAAAATGGTAATGAAATGCTAAGTTATTCTCATCTACTAAATTCCTAGTACCAGGGACGACATAATTGTTGTTTGGATGATCTAAACTATTTGACCATAAATTTCAACCAACTCACAATAACCTCTGTGTCTCTCTCAAGCTCTTTTTATCCCATGTGTTTCCAAAGTATCGGTATCATGACTAAATTATTTTACAACTAATTAAAGCATAGGAGAAAAATACAATATGTGTTAAGGTAACTTTGGGCAGTGACCAATTGTGAAAGAATTACTTTAATCTAAAGGGCATTTGGGGGAGCACTGTACCCCAAATACCATAATTGTCAATAATTCATCTGTCCATCTTGCCTCTGTTCTAGCTGTAGTGAAGGCAACTTACGTATACATTTTTCTGTGAGCTAGAAAGCAATAAATAGCTCAAAATCAAAGCCTAAGGAGTGCTCAGAATCACCAATCCGGTACTATACTAACTTCTTGCTATTGTTTTTAACTTCTAGAAGCTGATGAAGTTAGTGGTCTCAGGTCTAATAATACCTCAAAACC
Organism: Trichechus manatus latirostris; assembly: GCF_000243295.1. Lineage (NCBI taxonomy): Eukaryota > Metazoa > Chordata > Mammalia > Sirenia > Trichechidae > Trichechus > Trichechus manatus. Next base: position 1,712,814 of record NW_004443972.1, on the reverse strand, counting down.
TAAAAGGGAATCTGTGGCCAGGTTAGTTTTTAGCTACTGCAGGGATTTGTCTGGATGTGGGAAGTATCTCTCTACTCCCCTTCTCTCTTAATGGTTAAAAACAAAAAACAAAATTAAAAAAACATAAAAAATGAATTGAAGAAAACCCTTAACTTACATGAACTTTTCACATTTAAGGAAGAAAATAAAAAGAACATGAAATACACTTTTTTAAAAATAGCTTTCTTTTAATTTTTTTGCTCAATGTATGACCAATGCCAAGAGTTCTCTTTTAATATATTTAGAATGTAATTGTTTAAAAAGAGAAATTGATCAACTAACATTTGCCTAACTCCTCTTGGCTCTAATTCAGAAAAATGAAAATGTACTATGGTCTACGGATGCTCCATTTCTAGCTCTGCCTTCCCTAAATGTTAAGTGGACATGACCTTACAAGAAAGAACATAGCAAAAGAACTGTGTTTGTCTACTTAGGCCTAATGCCTCGAGTGCATTGCTTTTATGGCATATTATTTCCTGTTCAGAAATATTTCCATCCAAGGAGGCCCAGGACTTTTTTTTTTTGTACCCTGGAGGGATATCATGACAAGAGCCCAAGAAAATGAGAAAATATGATACTATATTTCAGTTCTCTATCCAACATTCTCAAATACAAACATCGGTGACAAAAGATTTTTGTGTAATATTCTCCTTAAGGTAAAACATTAAAAAATGTTCATTCTCTGTTTATGTTTTGGTATCATACAAAATATTCACAAAAAACAAATAGCTTTACAAATTCCTCAAAAGTGTATCTCCTATTTCCTTTTCTTCTCTTTCTCACCTTTTCTTAAATATTCTCCTAATGTATAGTTTGAATTCTGTGTAATTTTTCACCTATTCTCTACTTGGTCATGATAGAGGATGATGAGGGTGATAAGGACAGACCTTTCTTTATAAAAGCTATATGTTGAATGTTATTATAGATATGGAGTGTATGGGCTTGTTATGTAATCTCTTTAAATTTTGATTAGGTAAGTATACTTGTAATTTTAGAAGTGTTCAGATAACAATTTTAGATCATCAACTCAATCAAGTAGTTAGGAAGAGTTGGATTATTCCAGTAAATACACACACACACACACACACACACACACACACTCAGCGCTATAGAAGAGTTCTATCATCACGCACACAAGCGTAATCTCTCACTTTCTGTCTTATCCCATCTCCTTCTGATGCCCCTGCCCTTTGAAATATAAACAATAGACTCTAAAATGTTATTACAGAACATGACCTCTCTCAGCAAACGCAGCTCTCAATAATAGGGTTGTTCTTATTTCCATCTCACCTTTTATATGATTAACATAACAATCTTTACTCTCTCAATAGAGACAAATCTTTACTCTCTCAATAGAGACATTTTAACAGCGAGGCTAATATTGGAAGTGTGCTGTGTGCTTTGTGCTTCCTCTGAAAAAAAAAGCATCAGATAGGTTCAGAGCCCTTCATGATTACAATAATTTGAGGAGAGCTCCTCTTGTTAACTACGTTAAGAGCATGTTAGAACTAGTGCTCCACACTCTTCAATCTGTCAATAGACAATTAGATGTGCTACACAACACATCGCCTCTACTCTTAGTGTCTTCAGTGCATTTAAATTGGGTGAAGTCACAGTTATTAGCCTAACAGGCAATGACGTCACTGACTCTGGGCTACATTTCTCTCTGTTAAACATGGCTGCACAGGAGGATAATTCTGGACGACTACATCAGATGTTGCTGCATTTTACAGATCTGGCTAACTTGGAAATCTCTTCTCTATTGAACTTGGTGTCTTTACACTGGAATAAATTCTCAGAAATCATTAATACAGTAATTAAAAATAATGCTCCTGCCATTTCCATGATCTTGGATTACACATGATGGTAATTGCTGTTAGTGATATGCAATATATTCGGGGCAAATTAAGGAGCTTTTTATGAGCCTCCTTTTTGCAATCTTTGCACGTAAAAGGTTATAAAGGAAAAAAAGGTACTAACGATGCCAAACCTGAGCACTTGCTATCACTTAGAGTTTTTAATGTTTATAAGAATGCTTAGAAACTCTGGTCTTTTCTCATTGACATAGGCCCCTCAGAGGCCATTGCTGCAGTTGCCACCTCTATATTCTATTTAGTATATTCTAATTAGTCTTCCCATGAAATTTACTTGGAGGGCAAACTACTACTCTCAGCCACAGGGGATATATGGACAATTAGCAAGACTCACCATTTACCATCTGTGCTGGCTGCCAGTAGGCCAGTTTATGATCATCTTCTTGGAATATCCATAGTCATTTATGTCTGAGGCCTTTAGGGAATCATCTCTCCCATACGGCCCTTCTAAGGAAACAGCATCACTCTGGTCTTTCTGCTTCCTACTTGAATGTGGCCAAGAAGAATGATTATCTCTCACTGAGAACTCCACATACGGGGATCCTATACAGGCTCCCTAACAGGCCTGAGGCAGGCTTTAGGAACAAGTTGGTTTTTCATCTCAGTTTAGTGCATTGTCAGCCATTTTTTCATAATCTCTGCACGTAGGTGGGAACTTCCTTCCTTCCTTCCTTCTTTCCTCCCTCCCTCCCTCCCTCCCTTCCTCCCTCCCTCCCTTGTTTCTTCCTCTCTTCTTTGCTTTTTCATCTTTCCTTTGTCTATTCTGTTTATTTATATGTAGCTCTTTTCTGAGCATAGAGCCTGGCTTGGCTTATGGTTTGTTGATAATGTACTACCTTTCTTTCTTCTGTTTGGAGATGGGCACTTCATCAGCGATGACTGTACACACTGTGGGTTCTTTAGGTACAACCACAGAGAGATCATTGCAGTCTTAAAAAGGCAAGGTCAGCAATGACATTTGTAAAAAGAAGTTTACCATTAAGCCTTATTTATCCAAGAAAAGGCAGGGTTCTCTCTTCAGTAGAAGCATGGACTTTGGAATTAGTCAGTAGGGTGGGGTGAGGGGTGGATTACTTGAACATAAGAGGAGGGAAGAGCTTTCCTTTCAAGTCAGTGAGTAGCCAGTTTATAGAGAAGCAAATGGAAGATCCCGCTGAATTTCTCATTCTGTTTTGAAGTCTCTAAACAAACAAGTTGAATTATTTTCACCTCATAGACATGTTTAGCAGTGCCAGAATGGTGTTATATACAAGGGGAAAAAAATATTGCCTCTTTGAATAGCCAAAGTTACCTAGATTTCCTTCAGAATAAAAGACTTTCCATATATGAGAAAGGTCATAGTGTAGTGCATAAGAACATATACTTGGAGGCCTGTCTACTTGAGTTCATATTTTGGCTCTGCATTATGACCTGGGGCAAGGCTTCTTCATCTCTCTATGACTCAGTTTCCTAATATGTACAACAAAGCTAAAAATACATCTATTTCATAGGTCGTTATGGGGCTTACCTGAGCTCCTTAAAAGTGTTTTTGAGTAAATAAAATCTTCAACCCTCTCCAATAAGACAGAAATTTTAACATCAATAGGAAAAGGAGGAATGTCAGTGAAAGTAGTTTATCCAGCATTATGCCAATGTAAGTTGACAAGGCTTATGATTTACTTTCCATGAAAAGAGTTTAGATACATATTCTGTGGATGGCCTATAAATTTTATTGAGTGATTGAGCACTCTGCTCAGTTTTTGGTCCACATTGCTATTTTTCATATAGATTTTATTTTGCAAAATCTTTTCATTAGATTTGAACAAAATTATGGTCATGATCATTCCCAGCATCTTCTACCAGAGAGTCTTGCTATAGGGAGCACTTAGATATAGGCATTAAATTATCATTTATTGATAAGAAGCTAAACATTAACCTTTAATAGTCATTTAACTTCAGAAATAGTCAGAGACATATGTTCTTTCAATATCTTTCAGTTAAGATATTCTAAAATCAATGTTTTCATTTTCAGAAATAAATCCAATTTGATCACGTCATTTCCCTGATTAGAGCTCTTCAGTATCTTTCCATCATCGAGACAGGAAAAAGTACAAGTGCCTTAGTTGGCATACAAGGCCTTTCAAGATCTGCCCCTATCCTTTTTTTGTCTAATCTCTTATCAGTTCTTCCCTTCCCCTTTTGTTTTAGCTCTAGAAATATCAAACCTATCAGAGGTTTACGACTCTCACCTTTGTACCTGAGAAAAGTTATTTTCTAGGTCTTTCCAACTCCTCACTCTCTACTTTTCCACCTCCTCTCCCAGCCCAAGTGGCAAACTCTGACTCAGCCTTTACACTTTAGCTCTGTTTAACCAAACTTCTAGGAATACTTAGGCTTTCTCCTCCATATTGTCACTCTAACAAAAAATAAGCTAATCCTTATATAATAAAGCTTATAATGTTTGAGGCTCTATTCTAACTCCTTTACATATATTAATATGTTAATATATGTAATATGTTTACATATATAATGTGATGTGTTATGAGTTCATCCTTGTAATAAACTTGTGAGATAGAGATTTCCCCGTTTTACATACTAGCAAACTGAGTCACTGAATGGTTGTCAAATAAGTTCTACCAGGTTATATTACTTGTTCCTTACAGAGATGTATTTTGAAATGCACTGCACTACACTGAGGCTTGCACATTTTTATGCTATTCCACTTATCAGATCTTTGTAAGTATGTATAAGCATGGCTCTTTGTTCTAGTAAACTGTAACTTCATGAGCTGCCAAAATCCTTGGCATCATGGATGCTCAGTAAATGCTTGTAAGGTGATTACCCATTCATTTGAGATATATGACAATCAGTAAGTACAATCACTGAATCCAACATTCTCATATTTCCATTGGTTTTTTCCATCTTCTATGTTTTCACATTGATCAAAACCACAGCAATGACTTTGCCTACTGTTTTCTTTTCAATATATATGAGCATTTGCAATTGAACCAGAGGCTGGACTGTCTCTTGTCTCTTTTAACTTGACATCATCAAACACCCACTGGAATAATCATTTTTTCATTCTGACCACATCATCCCAAAGATTGAGTGTGCATGTGATTACAAACACATACTTCCTCTTCCTTGAAGACATACCTAGTTCTGTTTTTTTAAGTTTCTATGGAAAGTGGGGAGAATTCAAATGAGAAGGAAACCTAGGATTTTGCAACACTCTAAAAAAAAAGCCTTTTAATGTCATAGTACCAAGATGTTCTGATTTTGAAGTCACAGTTAAATTATCCATTTTCTAGTAGGTGGGGAAGTCATGTATAGGATGAAAGCAAGCTTTAGCACGTCATAGGAGGCTGACTTCAGAACTTTGCTCCAGGGTTATTTCCTCTTTTCTATATTATGTCTATATAGATATATGATTGATTTTCTTTCAGCCGTTTAGTACTTTGTCCCATGATCCTTTTTACAGCACAAGCTGTAAATGCCACAAGCCTTACCTTACTGTACCTTTCTTTAACAATATTTCACAGCATTTTTGCTTGGATCACAAAGAAAACATGACAACATCTTTGTCAAGATAAAAAGTATCCATAGCCATCTCCATGAAAAACAAATCATTCAGTTTAAATGTGGACCAGACTGATTGGTTACTGAAAGGAGGCCACTTATATTCATTTATTAACTATATTTTTAACCTGGTTATTTTGGCCCCAAGGAGACATAAGTTGGAGCCATTAGATAAATTGGACATGGTCAAAGGTCTGCTTGTTTCAAATATTCCTAATCCCTCTGTAATAGCCATGGAAAAATAACCCAGCAGTTTACTACTGAGAATCTGGGTTTTCTTAATTAGAATGGTGGGATTTTTCTTTCTGACTGAATCTGACAGTGCTTGTGCATGCATGTGTGGGTGTTGAGTGCATTGCTAGAATGACCCTGGGTTTCTCCCCACCAATGTGGAGTTTGATCTCTATTCCTCAACCCCATTCTGCTTCCCCCTAGAAATGTTTCCTGTGTAATTTCCCATTGCAGCCAATGCAAAGTTTTCCCATTCTAAGTTCTCTTGAGTCTCAGAGGTTTAACTCTGAAAAAAATCAAATTGCATAGTCTTTCCAAAACAATATTTTTTATTCTTAATTATTCTTTTCTCTCCAAGAATAAAATATATAAAACTGGGAATGTCTATAATAGGCAAATGCAAATACACAAAGCAAGGCTATGAGCTTTAAAAAAAATCCTACTTTTGCTTATGATTCTTGCCAGATGAACCAACCTATAAATTTTATCTAAATGGTAAACAGTAGGAAACAGAGTAAGGTTGCAACCATACTATGAATATAAAGAAAGTAAATCATATTGTTTGTTCTGTCACATTTTCTGCAATTTGTTTCTTAGCATGGTAGAATTTTTTGCAAATTTTTGAGACAGCATATAAGCATGATATTATCCATTTCAAATACTGTCAGAGTAAATTTCAGTTGTTAAATTCAGTTTTTATCCATATGTTGGGAACAAGGTTTGTGAATACAGATAATATCTGCTCCCCTCTCCAGCCTTACTTCCCAACAAAAATCAAGCAGTACTATTTTGCTATTTTAAACTTTTAAACATTTTCCCTAAGGTGCCTAACTGTGTATTACAAACCTGCTCCTCAATTTGGTTGATTTTGTTAAAATATCTATGAACATACCTAAGTGGATTGCTTATTTCTCCCTTCTCCTCTTCCAACACCCTCTCCCTTTCCGTGCCTTTGAGACCCTGGATGAGCTACAAGTCAAAGGAGAAACTCACGAAGACCTTAGACTATTGCTGTCTACCCATTCTACTAAAATATATCTTAATACAAATTTTACTGTGGTTATAGTACCATTCATAAAGTTAATCGTATCTTATTTTCATTTGTATGGATATATTTATGTTGAGATAACATTTGATACTACCTTATATTAATTTGTTCTGTGGTAATCACAGTGTCCCTGTAGATTCTAAAGAAGTATGTGATTTCTACAATTCTAGGAACTCAAGAATTTTTTGCCTTAACTTGTCTAATCACCTCTTAGTCTACAGGTTGGGAAAGTAAGAGAGTAAAAACGTTTCTCCAACTCCCTCATCCTTAATACTTTTGTTTTCCTTAAAGTAGGGTGAAGATTTAAGCAGATAATAAGTCGTTAATTAGCCTGCCAACAGAAGAGCGTCTGGTGAGGAGTGCTCTCTAATGCCAAACATCCTTCTCCCTTTGCTCAATGATTAGGGCTCCCAAAGAGAGGCCTCCAGGCCATGGCAGGTGCCAAGTTTATTTGATATTTCTTAGTAGTTTTGCCCAGGGTGGCCCTTGTCCTACCCAATCTAATTCTCTTTCCCTAAGGGCACGATTTGGATCAACATTCCTCACTTGGTGAAGACTCCAAGAATCTGTATGACCACTTAATCTTTTCTACAGATCAAAATGTGTGAAATTTTTATCTGCATAGCTCTAAAGTCTGGAAGTCATTTCCTGGTTTATGAGGATTTCATATCAGATGGGTGACCCTAGCTTAATATGTTAAATACGTTAAATTTATTTCCCTAAGAAAATCTGGAAGAGAATTACAGAGCCTTCAAATGGAGCCATAAGAATCATCATAGTGATCCATTAGTAGACAATATTTGTGAATGTTTACACAGAATATGTTGTAGAAATCTTGATTCTAAGGCCTTAGGGGAAGACTCCAAGAAGGATTTGTTGATTTTGATGACTAGTTTAGGATTAGGGCTAATAAATTTTGGAAGGAATATTAGAATCGAAGTGGTGAAGGGGACCTCTTGACTTGTGTAAAGGAAATTGTTAAGCAGGCCCAGAAGCCGTATTAACGAAGAAAAGCCTAAACACTAAAGGGAAGAGACAATGTGAAGCATTTTAGTGAAAGAAATAGCATGAAGAAATAAGAAGATACATATAGGAAAATCCTGTCTTGATGAAGCAACATGGAAATTGAGTGAATAACAAATTAAGGAGGTAATGAAAATATACCCCAATATACCATTAAGAAAACCCTTTAAGAAAGGACAGGCACTAAGTGGAGGTTATGTTGGTAGACAGACTGGAATGTACTGTAACCCACTATGTCTAGCCAGCACCTCTAAGTCAGTGGGGTCCTAGCTCAAACTGTGTGTTCGTTATAGTCAAGTTCTGAGCAATTGGATGCAATTTGAACTCTACAGAAATTGATATTATCAGGTAAGAAATGAGATGCTATGCTTCAGTGTGGATATGAACCCCAAACTTCAAACAATATAGTAATATTACTCTAAGATAGTAAAGAACTGAACATTTATGTTACTTGAAGAGTATAGTTTACTCTAGGTACCATGAGGACAGCAGATAGCATCTCTAATGATGTTGCCCAAGGCAACATGTTCTCCTAGTAACTGAGCAGCGTTTCTTTCCTCCAGTACCTGTGTAAACAAGATTGTTAACTATTTTAGCTAGTTCATGGTGTAGTCACAGTTTTCTGATGCCTCCCCAAGAAACTTCTCTGGACTCACAATTGATCTGGGATGGCTAGGATTCCAAAGCTGTTGTTCAGCAGGCAAGATCTAGGATGAAGGAGTGCCGGAGAAGGGACAATTGTGGCTTTTCTTTATTTGATCATAAGTCCCTATAGATAGAGATAACTCTGAAGAATTCAGTTACAGTACTTGCTGGGACAGAAAGATGTGTTCATGCAAGTGGAATGTACTTTTGCAATTCCAGAAATCTTTGTTCACCCACCCTATGATAACAAGATCTTAGGTACTTCTTTTCTACCCTTATTCTCAGGGTTGCTTGTTTGACCAGTTATGTGTTCTTTGTTCAGTGAATGTTGATTAGCCCGAATGAAAACTACTTGAAGGCATAGATGAGCTTATATTTTCTTTATATTCCATCAAACTCCCATATTAGTTTTTGGCATGTAGTAAGCAGTTAATGCTAGCCTAAATCAATTTAGTTTAACTGAAATAACATTCAGAATGTGTGTTGATTTTAACTGGATAGATGCATGTATTAGAATAAATTGTTTCCACAATAACGTGTCAAAGTCTAGAATTATGAATAAACAAGAGCAGGGATGGAAAAGTTTTAACTGCAAGGGCAGTCACAGTCACTAACAGTCACCAGACCAACATCATGCTTGAAAGAGAAGACTGATTTTGACAGGCAGACTGGGGGCCAAAAAGGGAAACACAGAAGTCTATCCCGGATGTTCCGAGAAGTGTAATCCAGGGAAGAAGCTTAAACTGGTAACCAAGGAACTCAGTCAAGTGTCAGGTTTCAGGAACAGGAGTTCACTCACAGGGCAATTTAAAAACTTTGATAAACTTCCTTGCTTGACTCTTTTAGTACTTTGCCCATATTTGATTGTATGTGGCAAATTCCATCCAAATATAGTCATGTGCTTCCGTGAAGAACCTCAGATGACCTGAGGTCTCTGAGTACTTCAGAGTTAGGTCAGAGAAGTAATGGTGCTATACAATGCTCAAAAGAGATGGGATAGCGGTAGAAGGAAGTGTTGGGGAAGCAGAATTGATTGACTTTGCTGAGACCAATCCTGCATTTGTGCTTATGAGCCTGGTATTTAGAAACTCAATGGACTCTTGGTTTGGGGGGAGTCTCTCAAAGGTATATGTTCTCCATTACAAAACTTGAGCTCCTGCCAATAAGGAGATGAGACCTTTGCTGTTGACATGACATACTTGTAGCCAAGATGGGATTGAAATCTTTGGGAAGAGAATCTTCCACATCATCCCTGCCACCTCCAGCAACATTACTGTTATGGATTGAATTGTGTCCCCCAAAATATGTGTCAACTTAGCTAGGCCATGATTCGCAGTATTATGAGATTGCCCACCATTTTGTCATCTGATGTGATTTTCCTAGGTGTTGTAAATCCTACCTCTATGATGTTAATGAGGCAGGACTACAGGCAGTTATGTTAATGAGGTAGGACTCAATCTACAAGATTAGGTTGTGTTTTAAGTCAATCTCTTTTAAGATATAAAAGAGAGAAGCGAGCAGAAAGACATGGGAGACCTCATACCACCAAGAAACAAGAGCCAGGAGAATAGCATATCTTTTGGACCCGTGGTCCCTGTGCTGGGAAGCTTCTTGACCAGGGAAGACTGAAGACAAGGACCATCCCCCAGAGCCAACAGAGAGAGAAGGCCTTCCCCTGAAGCTGACACCCTGAATTTGGACTTCTAGTCTTCTAGACTGTGAGAGAATAGATTTCTCTGTTAAAGCTATCCACTTGCAGTATTTCTGTTATAGCAGCACTAGATAACTAAGACAATTACTCTGGCTTTGATTTCAGTCATAGAAAGCAGCTCTTGTAGGTGTTTCTGTATGGAGGGGCCTTGGATGAGGAAGTGTACTCCAGTTGCTCTAGTGGGTTGTCTCCTTGCATGTTCCTTCTTATCAAGACCCAGTCATTCACTTAGCATCCCATATATAAAAATTGCTTGACTCGCCTCAGATACTCCCAAAGAAAATTTACACTGTATTGTGTATTCTGCCTTTTGTTAGCAGCTCTCCTTAGAGAGATTTTGTCCTGGCTTTTCCTCTGTTAAAAGAGAAGATCTTTCCCCTCTATCAGATATTTGCTATGCTTTCACAATTGATTTGTTTGCTAATCTATGTAAATTCTCTGATCTATGAAACAGGCCTTTTCTCCTTAGTCTCTTTTTCTAGAACTTAAGTTTTAAAATACATCCAACTAGATAAAATCAGGTTAAAATAAATATTTCAGGGACAACCTAAAGAAGGAAAAAATTCATAAACTTTTTACAAAGGGCATCCAAAAATATGTGCAATAGGAACAAACCGTTTAGTGTTGGTGGTGGCAAGGAATGTATTAACTGATTCTATGCACAAGCAACCTCAAATTGTGTGAAAAGGTTGTAACCTAATCCAGAAATGTTTAGTTGGAGTTCATGAAGTATTTTCTCATAGACGCAGTGTGTTGAATGGGAGTTAGTATTTCAGGCCAGCCTACAACAACTTACTTAATTCATCTGGTGGAACTACAGTATATATTGTCACAGCACCTGAGAATAGGACTTTTGCAGCCTTGAAAGTTAGATGGAAGAAGAAATGTGTTTTCCCATTTCTCAGGAACAACCCTAAGCAAACAATTGACCTTGGCATCATTTTACATCATTTACATCTGCTGTGTTCTCCCGCCACTCAGCTCTTCTCTGTCAGTCCTAGAACACCATTCACCTGCTCTAAGACCATCATACCGGGCACCCCACCCACTGTTCCTACACTATTTTAAAGTATCTGCCTGTTTTCATCCCTTAATTTCCAATTTTATCAGCATATCTTCTCTCAAATACATGCTAAGAAAAAAATCAATCAAAACCAATTGAATCACACTGTGAAGTGGGAAACCAACAATTTCTCGGCAAGCCTTTCTTTAAAAAGAGATTGTTGATTCAAATGTGTAAATGCAGGCAAAATAACGTAATTAAGGCCATTGGAGGAGATGTTTAGGTTTGTGGGGGTGTGGGAAGCACCACAGAAACAAAGCCAACTCTTATTTCTCACCATATAACTAACACCTAGTAGAGCATCATGCCCTAAACTTGTTTGAGTTTATATTGTAGATTCAAATGCTTCAGCTCTTGGTGCTGGCTCTGACACCTGAAGACAATATGTAATTTGTCTTCAAAAGCATTTTATCGTAGGGTAATTAATGGTATCAACTGAAACAAAGAACTCTATAATCTCAGTGAACTTATACAGTAAAAGTTTACTTCTGTTCACACAAAGTAGCTCTTCTCCAAGAAGGGATTCAGACTGCTCCATCATCTCAGATTCCCTCAATTCCAGCTGCTAAAGAGAGAGCATGCAAGACTGAGTAGGAGGCTCCAGAGGCATATTGGACATAAGTGGCTTCCCTGCCCATTGTACATTGCTCACACTTAATCTCATGGTCCAGTCCAACCGCAAGGGAGCCTGGAAATAGAGAAGGGCAGCTATGGTGAGCATCAATACCCTCTGCCACACTCTTACCAGTGGGAATTTTTGCCTGAAATAATCTGTTTTGAAACCAGAATTTATCTAGACGTTCTAAAGTTCCTTCTCCTCAACCCCTGATGCAGTGACATCTATGTTGTGTTGTGTGTGTGTGTGTGTTTATTTAACCTGGTTAACCTGGCATAGAAAATGACAGTGAAATGACCAGGAAGGTAGGGTAGGAGAGAATAGTGCAGCAGTTTGGAAAATGGAAAGGAATGAGCAATGTAGGTAGCATCAGGAAAAGCATGGTAAGGTTATTTGAATATTGTTTATAAGTGAGGAGCTCAGTCTCTCTGGTTTTCCTCTATTTCTTTGTTTTAATAGCAGCTAGTAAAATCACTTATTATTTTTCTCTGCTGGCTACTTCTTCACATAATCGCATTATTATTCGGATACAGGCAGCATGTCTGAAGGTACAGGGTCCAAGTTGACTATCTCCAATTCTTTAAATTTTAGCGTGACTAAACCAAAACTTGAATATACCATGGACTGCCAGAATAACAAACTATTCGGTCTTAGAAGAAATATAATCACTTCAGCTCACTTACTTTGGACATGTCATCAGGAAAGACCAATCCCTAGAAAAGGACATCATGGCTGGTAAAGTAGAGGGTCATCAAAAATGAGGGACATCTGCAATGAGATGAATTGACACAATAGCCACAATAATGAGTTCAAACATACTAATGATCATGAAGATGATGCAGGGCTGGGAAATGTTTCTGTCTGCTGTAGATAAGGCCATTATGAGTCAGAGCTGACTTGATGGCAACTAACAACAAATAAATACAGAAAAACCCCCAATATGTAGGCAATTGTTACATCGGCAAGCCCTTGTAAGAACTACCCACAGTTGAGAATTAAGGATAGGAAGGCATTCCACTTGACTCCCCTTTTGTGCTGGTATGAACTTCCTGAAAATCTCTATCAAAGTCAGCTACTTGTGAAATGGAAAGTGAATAATACCTGTACCTTCATGGATTTAACTGGGCGTTGATGGCAACAGGTTAGGTTTTTTTACAGTAGGTTTGGAGTGTGGCTTGTAATTCAGGAAACATTCAGATTCTTACTGGAGTGGGCATTCCTCTATTGTCTAGATGTGTTCTCACCCTAGGTTTACCCAACCCCAGTGCTCTTTGAATGTTGAGGCTGCAACTGTTCAAATGGATTTAAAATATCTAACTTCACTTTCAATGCTTGAATTTTTTATGCCTTTTGCTCTTTTTGTCTTCCTTCTCATTGCAATTTTTATTATTATTTTCTCAATCATGTTTTGCATATAAGCAAAAGCAGCTGAAAGCTACAAAGAAAATGTAGGCAGCAGAACTGATATGAGAACAGAATAATGGGCTTGGCTTGGTTAAGGAAAATTACATTGCATGGCAAACGTTGCTGCTGTTAGGTGCTGTCGAGTTGTTTCCGACTCATAGTAACCCTGTGTACAACAGAATGAAACACCGCTCAGTCCTGTGCCATCTTCACAATCATTGCTATGCTTGAACCCAGTGTTACAGCCACCGTGTCAATCCCATTTTGTTGAGGGTCTTCCTCTTTTTCGCTGACACTCTAATTTACCAAGCATGATATCCTTTTCCAGGGACTATTCCCTCCTAATAACATGTACAAAGTACGTGAGATGAAGTCTTGCCACCCTCACTTTTAAGGAGCATTCTGGCTGTACTTCTTCCAAGACAAATTTGTCTGTTCTGGCAATCCATGGTATATTCTTCACCAATGTCATAATTCAAAGGCATCAATTCTTCTTTGGTCTTCCTTATTCATTGTTCAGCTTTCGCACGCGTGTGAGGCAATTGAAAACACCATGTCTTGGGTTAGGCGCACTTTAGTCCTCAAAAGTTTGGCGTTTTGTTCTGTAGCTGAAAGGAAAATCTGTCAGCTCCCAGACAAGTCCCAATCACAGATACATTAAAACTCAGATTATGAAGAACATGTAACAAGAGTTAACTCTACTACTAACAATATATTTATGTTAGCTGCCATTGAGTTGATCCCTGACTCATGGTGACCTTTGCACAATAGGATGAAATGCTTCCCAGTTCTGCGCTATCCTCATGATTGGTTGAGGATAGGACCATTGTAATCCATAGGGTTTTCATTGGCTTATTTTTGTAAATAGATCATCAGGCCTTTCTTTCTAGTTCGTCTGAGTCTGAAAGCTCTGCTGTAACCTTTTCAGCATCATAGCAACAGGCAATCCACCACTGATAGACAGGTGGTGACTGAGTACACAGTGCATTTGCCAAGAATCTAACCTGAGTCTCCCACATGGAGTGAGAATTCTACCACCAAATTACCACAACCTCTAATAATACATAAAAAACAAACAAACAAGCCCATTGCTGTTGAGTTGATTTTGACTCATAGCAACCCTATAGGACAGAGTAGAACAGAGGATTTCCAAGGCTGTAAATCTTTACGGAAGCAGAGTGCAACATTTTTCTCCCAAAGAGCAGCTGGTGGGTTCAAACCGCTGACGTTTTCGTCAGCAGCTGAGTGCTTAACCACTGTGCCACCAGGACTCCTAAAATGCTTGTTATATATCATGGGCATCTTATGTCTTAGTATATTTAGGATATTTTCATCTACTTTATTTCATTTGATTTTCACAAAAACCTCATGAGTATGTAGGATGTGATCTATTATTCTCTTTTCATAGTTAAAGCAAATAAAATCAGAAAGGTTAGGCATCATTCTGGGGTCACACTCTCCTGAAGTGGCTGAGTCAGAAATGGAGCCCATTTCTCCTGACACTCAGTCTAATTTCCCTTGTGTTATAATACCAACCTAAGACCCCACTACTGGGAAAGTGACTCATTTACTGGTTTTTCTAGAGACAGAGGCTTGCTCATCTCTGGGGAAGGACTTTGTCTTAATTTTCATTCCCTTTTCCCAGAAGGTGGAAATAATAATATTTACTACTCTTTGGTGAGTATATGGAGAGGGTACACCATCATGGTGAAAAAGCATCATTATCATCCTTGACTCACTTCACATGCAATCCTTAAGCAAATCCTGTGTGTGGCCCTATATCCAAAGCATATTCTAACTTCAGCCACTTCTCACCATCTCTAGCTTATACTCTTGCAGTCTTCTCGCTAATCTCCCTGTTTACTTTCTCACTGTACCCCCTCCCAAATATGACCTCCTCACAGAAGACACACCTGTCCCTTCCCTGCTCAAAATCTTCCAATGACTCCTGATTACCTCGAGAATAAAGTGGTTCACAACACCGTACAAAATCTGCAATCTACCCCCGGGTACTTTTTTTTTTTTTAAACTGCATTTCCTACCAGTCCTTCCTCAGCTTACCTTCTCCAGCCCCACTTGCCTTCTTTCTGTCCCTTCAACATGACAAGCATCCAGTGTAAGCACTGATCATCTTCCACGACTCTCCCCTTACAAATGTGTGTGGCTGCCTTCCTACCTTCAGTCAGGTCTCATTACAAAGACACCTATGCAAGTAGGGTTTTAGGGTCTATCCTATCTAACTAAGCTGCACCTGAACCCTCACCATCACTCTCTATCTCTTATCACTGTTTTTTATATCATAAATATGTTTATTCATTCACTTTTTTGTATTCTCCACTAGAATGTAAGCTTCGTGAGGGTAGGGGCTTTATTTGTTTGATTTGTCACTGTATTCCTGGTGCCTAGAGCGGTGTCTGACATATAATTGGTGTTGAATAAATACTCACTCAAAGGGTAAATTTGATGAAGTCCCTGGGTGGTGCAAAGTTAATGTGCTTGGCTGGTAACTGTAAAGGTTAGAGATTTAAATCCACCCAGAAGTGCCTCAGAAGAAAGGCCTGGCTATCTGCTTCCAAGAAGTCATAGCCTTAAAAACCCTATGGAGTGCAGTTCTGCTATGACACACATGGGGTCACCATGAGTCAGAATCAACTCTATGGCAACTTTTTTTTAATCTGTTAAGGAGATGGGTGACTCATGAGATAAGACCACTTGAGTCTTAATGTACTGTGTTATATCTTAGCTAGATGACACTGGGTCTGTTATTTACCTTCTTGCAGCCTCAGTTTTCTTATCTGTAAAATAGAATTATAGCAGCCCCTGGCTTGTTAGTTTGCTATAAGCTTTAAGTGAGATCGTTCACATGCGTTGCTTCATAAGTGCCTGGCATAGAAAAGGCACTCAAAACTTTTTGACAACTATTGATTCTGCTACCCATGGAGAAAGAGCATGGATAAAATACAATTTTTGTTATTTTTAGTGGAACCATGCCCATCCATTTAGAACATGCAATCAGTGGAATGGGTGGCTCAGCTCTTAATTCAAGCTGTACAGAATCTTGGATCTCAGTGCTTAGAGATTGCACAATGGCCTTTAATAGAATATGTGACAAAAACATGCTCAGGTTCTGTAGGCTGCCTTTGTTTTCACTATCTTTGCCAGTAATGTGGCTTTCTTTTCAGAGTTCTGGCTAGAAGCTGCTACACCCTTCACTTCACCTGATTTAATACTTGGTGCCAGGAGATCTTCATGTTAGATTTTTGGGAAGAAAATAGGATTGTGAAAATAGGATTACACCCATTTGCTTGAGTATAGGACCAAGCCTGGGCAGGAAGCCAGGAATGCTGAGAACAATGGTGCAATTTGCTTCCCTAAGCTCCTGGCTTTGTGGGCTTTCTTAGAAAAGTTCAGAATCACCTCCTCCTTCTGCAGCCTACGCCTGGCCTGGACTGCCCTCTGGATGGTCACGTTGGCGCTCCTGCTGATTCATTCTGAGGCTTGGGCCAGGTGGCGCTTAACTTCTCTCGGCCTAGGCTTTCCCTGTGATGGGAGGGCTCCTGGCAAGAGCACTTTTGGGTATTAAGGGCAATGCTGTGAGTACAAGCTTAGCAGCAGAGAGAGCTAACAGAGAAAAAGTTCCCCAGAAAACTCATCACAACAGCACTTGGGGGAGTCAACCAAAATGCACGAGAGAGGCCCTGAGCTTGAGGGTTTATAATCTATACAGGAGACAGGACTTGCTTTTAAAAAGATATTCCATGAGTCAGGGTAAAAAAAATATAAGAATCTGATGAATGATATGGCGGAAAGTGCTTTAGGAGACCCACGACTGGAGGATTCTTGAGGGGAAGCTCTGTTTAAGCCTCTCTCACTTGCAACAAGTGCTAACAATTTAAGTACTTTCTATAGCTGTAGGAACAATGACAAGGACAACGTTTGTCAAGATGCTAGAGTTCAGCATGTTCACTTGAGAGGCTTCTATAGCATATGAATCCCTGGTTCCTACCCTCAGAATTTCTTATTTAACAAGTTTGCAGTGAGGCCTAGATATCTACTTTATTATTATTATTAACTGTATTGACATATAATTAACATAAAATGAAATGCACGTATCTTTGGCATTAAGGTTTTTATTTGTTTTGCCCAATAAAACCGAAAACCAAACCCGTTGCTGTCGAGTCGATTCCGACTCATAGTGACCCCACAGGTTTTAACAATTGTGTTATGTAACCCCTTGCAGAACAAGGTATAGAATATTTCTGTCACACCAGGGAGTTCACCTGTGCTCTTTTAAGAAAATTATATTTCTCCTAACCTATGTCCTCTGCCTCTGTTTCTGATTTCTAGTCTGTAGATTAGTTTTCCTGTTCTTGGATTTTATATAAATGGCATTATACAACATAAACTCTTTTGGGAATGGCTACCTTTGTTCCACATAAAGTTTTTGGAATTCACCCCCGTTGTTGTGTGTATCAATCATTCTTTTTTTTTTTAACGTGTCTTGATGCCTGAATAAACCACAACTTGTTTTCTTATTTTCTTGTTGATGAATACTTTGTTTTCAGTTTGTTATTATTGTGAGTAAAGTTGCTAAAAAATATTCTTATTCATTTCCTTTTGTGATCATGTTTTTAAGTCTTTGGGCTAAATATCTAGGAGAGAATTTGCTTGCTTATTGAGTAGATATATATTTCACTTTATATGAAATTGCCAAACACATCTCAAAAATGGGTGCATCATTTTACACACTCAACAGCAATGCATGAGAGTTCCATGTCTTGCCAGGATTTGGCATTGTTAGAATTTTTCTTCTTTCTTTAATTAAAAATTACAAGCAAATTTAGATGTGTTTTATTGACCATTTGTAATATCTTCTTCTGTGAAGTATCTATTCAAAGTTTTGTACATTTTTAAATTGGGTTGTCTTTTTATTTTTAGGACTCCTTTATGTATTCTAGATACAAGTTTTTTTTGTCAGATATATGTGTTTATATATATATATATATATATACATATGCCTGTAGCTTATCTATTCATTTTTTAAAGTTTGCTTTTGATAAACAGAATTTAAAAAAATTCAAATACAATCTATCAATTATTTTCTTTTATCGTCATTACATGTTTTGGTCTGTGTCAAGAAATCTTTGCTTACCACAAAATCACGGATATTCTTGTATATTATTTTCTAGAAGCTTTATAGTTCTGGATTTTGAGTTTAGGTCTTTTATCAGTTTGAATTTGTGTATGTGTGTGTGTGTAACAAGGTAGGTGTTGAGATTCATTTTTTCCCATGCAGATAATTAGTTGTTCCAGCAACACTGAATTTGCTGGAACAACTAAAGACTTGAATTAGCTTGGCATCTTGGTTTTTCTGCATTTTCAAGAAGCACTTTGGATGGTTCCGATGCAGAGCTTTTAAGGATCATTTGACACACACTACTGTGGAGGAAAGGTGAGTAGATGTTCATTTTTCTTTCCTATGAGAGAAAATTACTAGCAGTAGAATAATATTATCAATAATCACTAGAAGAAACTAAACTTTATTGTGCTTTTACTCCTTTGCCCTGATTTTAATGAATACTTTATATTGATTATCTGATTTAATCCTTACAACAGTCTTACAGAGTAGATATTATGATGTACATATAAGGATACAGACACTCAGAAGGCTTAAGTCACTTGTTTTAAAGTCACAGATTTGGTAAATATTAAAGCCAGAAATCAAATTCTGATTTCCAGATTCCGGATCCACTCTCTTAGCCACCACAACTCTGCCTCCTTCCATGGTATACTGACTTTGTTTCACGGCTCATATCTGAACGTAATGATTCATTAATACAGTGGTTCACAATCGTTTTTCTCTCGGTACTGCTTTTTACTCTTAAAATTATTGAGGACCCCAATGAGCTTTCATTATGTGTGACTTATACTTACTGTATTAGAAATTAAAACTGAGAAACTTATATA
>NW_004443972.1:1691000-1693370 GCF_000243295.1 Trichechus manatus latirostris | reverse complement strand
CTCTACTACTAGCCAAAAGGTTGGTGACTCAAAACCACCCAGATGTGCCTCAGAAGACAGACCTGGTGATGTGCTTCTGAAAGGTCACAGCCTTGAAAATCCTATGGAGCAGTTCTACTCTGCACACATGGGGTCACCATGAGTTCGAATTGACTTGATGGGCAACTAACAACAACAGCAATGATAGTATATGAAGATAATTTCGCCTCATATATATATATGTTATGGGAAAAAGGAGTATTTTAATAGAATTTTCCATTGATTGTGACTATTCTCTGATATGACACCAAAATTCCTCAAATAATGGTTTCTAAAATATTAAATGTTACTTAAAAGCTAGTTGCAATGTGCAATCTG
Organism: Trichechus manatus latirostris; assembly: GCF_000243295.1. Lineage (NCBI taxonomy): Eukaryota > Metazoa > Chordata > Mammalia > Sirenia > Trichechidae > Trichechus > Trichechus manatus. Next base: position 1,693,013 of record NW_004443972.1, on the reverse strand, counting down.
AAATCATATCATGAACTTTTTGTGTTAACTTTAAGTGAATGTTTTACCCATGAATGATTGGTTCACTGAGTTACATGGGTTGTGGCACCATGAAAATGCTCTGCTCAGAACTCCTCCTGTAGAGAACATATCTGACCAACAGCCCCTGCTGCTGCCCTTCTGCATCCACCACCATACTTGCATGAAGTTCATGCTTCACATGGGCTGCTACCACCCAAGGACTGAACATAGGCTATCCCTTCAAGACGTAGACCTCTTTAAACTGGTGACCTCAACTCCAGGACTTGCTATTGCTCTGGCGGAAATATTTCCGGAACTGCTGTAGTCCAAAACTCTTCTTACCACATCTGCTTTTCTTCCTTCTCCTTCCAAGGTGTCTGACCTGCGTTATGGTCTGAAGACTCTCTCTGCTTCTCTGGCTCTCTCCCCTTTATCCTTCACAGATGTTTCCCTTAATAACTCTCTTGCGTGTCTAATCTCAGTTTGGTACCTGTTACAGAGGACCAGAACTAATATATAGATCTTCCAAATGTTGACATATTTTATCATAAAATATCCAAAACTCACATTCATCAATATCTTCACTGATTTTATCAGAAAAGTCTTTATATTTTACAAAGCTGTGAAGTCCAAAGCGGCAGCTACAAGTTTTCCAAAAATTCTAATCTTCTCTAGAAAACTTCAATTTTGTCATTTGGAACATATACTGTCTGGTTTTCCTTAATGTGACAGGCTTACTTCATTCAATTCTGTGAAAATTTCTGCTAAATTCCCAAGTCTAAATAACCATAGTTTGTCTGTCAGAGATTCCTTCAAGTAAAAATTGTATTCCAAGAAAAAAAGTGGCTAGTTCAGCTTGCAACTCAGAAAATCAGAGACTGGCTTCTCCTTGTGAAAATCATTATACTGCAGAATGCAGCAGAAGTACTTTGAATCCTTATCTGCCATTTCATCACACAGAAAGATGTGTACTTAGGAGTTAATATTTAATAAAATTAATATTTTTGCTGCATCAAGGGTATTTCTAAGTGAAATCACACTATTTTTCCTGTGACTGCATGGCAGTGAAAAATACAGTGACTCCTAGAATTTTCTGCCATTGACTTGATTCATACTCTAACTCCAGTAATTTTATCCAGTATTGCTTTTGCACCATTAGTGCAAGTGCCAATGTAAAGAGAAAGGAAAATGATTTCTTAATATTAATATAAAAATAGTTTTGAGCTCACAGACACTCAGAAAGTTCGTAGGGACCACTTGAGGTTCGCAAACTACACTTTGAGAAGCACTTCATGAATGCATCAAACATTTATTGAGTACCCAGTATGTACAATACATTTTTCTAGACTTTAAGGATATAAACATGGAAAACACAAAGTACTTGCCTTCAAAGAGCTCAGGCTTTTCTAAAGTGGGCACAGGTTATTATGCAAGTGGATCAGAGTTACGTGGAATGTACAATCAGAGCAGAGAAGAAGAACATCTTGATTCTGTTTTCAAAGGTCAGAGAAGTCCATACCAGGATGGTGATTCTTGAGACAAGATTTGAAGATTGAGAAGGAGGTTGTATGAAAAATAAAAGCAGTGGGCATTCTAAGAGGAGAGAACAACAAAATGCAAAGATGTGAAAGCATGGCAGAGGATGGCTTATTTCTACAACTGTCTACCTAAAACTTATTCATTGCAAATATCTTTTCAACAACATAAATGGTGACTATACATGTGGCCCTCACTGGATGGAAAACACAGGAATCAAATCAACTACATCTGTGGAGGGAGACAATGGAAAAGCTCAATATCATCACTCAGAACAAGGCCAGGAGCTGACTGCGGAGCAAACCATCAATTGCTCATATGCAAGTGCAAGTTGAAGATGAAGAAAATTAGAACAAGTCCATGAGAGCTGAAGGACGACCTTGAGTATATCCCACTTGAATTTAGAGACCATCTCAAGAATACATTTGATGTATTGAACACTAATGATTGAAGACCAGATGAGTTGTGGATGACATC
>NW_004443972.1:1681530-1688581 GCF_000243295.1 Trichechus manatus latirostris | reverse complement strand
GAAAAGACAGTCTTTTTAACAAACCATGCTTGGCAGAACTCGATGCCAATCTGTAAAAAAATGAAACAGTACCCATACCTCACACCATATACAAAAACTAATTCAAGATGGATCAAAGACCTAAATATAAACCCCAAAACTCTAAAGATCATGGAAGAAAAAATAGGGTCAACATTATTGGCCCTAATATACAACGTAAACAAGATACAAACCATAATCAGCAGTACACAAACACCAGAAGATAAGCTAGATAAATGGGATCTTCTAAACTTAAACATTTATACTCATCAAAAAAACTTCACTAAAAGAGTAAAAAGAGAACCTACAGACTGGGAAAAAACTTTTGGCTCTGACATATCTGACAAACGTCTGATCTCTAAAATCTGTAGGAAAAACCAACACCTTAACAACAAAAAGACAAATTATACAATTAAAAAAGGGGCAAAGGATATGAGCAGACTTTTCACCAAAGAAGACATTCAGGTGGGTAACAGACACACGAGAAAATGCCGGCCATGACTAGCAACCTTATGCACAACACAATGAAACACTGCCTGCTCACGCACCATCCTCACAATCTTCGTTATATTTCAGTTCATTGTTACAGACGCTGTGTAAAGCCATCTGATTGAGGGTCTTCCTCTTTTTCACTAACCTTCTACTCTACCAAGCATGATGTCCTTCTCCAGGGACTGGTGCCTCCTGATAACATGTTCAAAGTATGTGAGACAAAGTCTCGTCATCCTCGCTTCTAATGAGTATTCTGCCTGTACCTCATCCAAGACAGATTTGTTCGTTCTTTTGGCAGTCCATGGTATATTCAATATTCTTCATCAATACCCTAGTTTCAAAGGCATCAATTCTTCTCCCGTCTTCTTTATTTATTGTCCAGCTTTCACGTGCATATGTGGTGATTGAAAACACCATGGCTTGAGTCAGGAACACTATAGTCCTTAAAGGGACATCTTTGCTTTTTAACACTCTAAAGAATTTTTTTGCAGCAAATTTGCCCATGGCAATATGTCATTTGATTTCTTGACTGCTGCTTCCATGGACGTCGATTGTGGATTCAAGTTAAATGAAATCCTTTACAACTTTAATCTTTTCTCCGTTTATTGCATATTGGTCCATTTGTGAGGATTTTGTTTTCTTTATGTTGAAGTGTAATCTGTTCTGAAAGCTGTGGTCTTTGATCTTCATCAGTAAGTGCTTCGAGTCTTCTTCACTGTCAGCAAGCAAGGCTGTCTCATCTGCATGATGCAGGTTGTTAATGAGTCTTCCTCCAGTCCTGATGTCCCATTCTTATTCATATAGTCCAGCTTCTTGGATTATTTGCTCAGCACACAAATTGAATAAGTATGGTGAAAAGATACAGCCTTGAAGCACACCATTCTTGACTTTAAACCACTCAGTATCCCCTTGTTCTGTTCAAACAACTACCTCTTGATCTATGTATGGGCACGAACTATGGGCACGATTAAGTGTTCTGGAATTCCCTTTCTTCACAAAGTTATCCACACAGTTAAATGCCTTTGTATAGTCAGTAAAACACAGGTAAACATTTTTCTGGTATTCTTTGTTTTCAGCCAGGATCCATCTGACATCAGCAACGATATCTCTCGTACCACGTCCTCTTCTGAATGCAGCTTGAATTTCTGGCAGTTCCGTCGATGTACTGCTTTTGAATGATCTTCTGCAAAATCTTACTTGTGTGTGATATTAATAACATCGTTCGATAATTTCCACACTCTGTTGGATCATCTTTCTTTGGAATGAGCACAAATATGTATCTCTTCCAGTTGGTTGGCTCACGTAGTTGTCTTCCAAATTTCTTGGCATAGGTAAGTGAGCTCTTCCAGCACTGCATCCATTTGTTGAAACATCTCAATTGGTATTCCATCAATTCCTAGAGCCTTGTTTTGCTGAAGATAATTCAAAACCAGTTGCAGCAGTACATCGACAGGGAACTGCTAGAAATTCAAGACCGATTCAGAAAAGAACATGGAATGAGGGACATCATTGCTGATGTCAGATAGATCCTGGCTGAAAGCAGAGAATACCAGAAAGATGCTTACCTGTGTTTTATTGACTATACAAAGGCCTTTAACTGTGTGGATCATAATAAATTATGGATAACATCGCAGAGAATGGGAATTCCAGAACATTTGATCGTGCCCATGAGGAACCTGTACATAGACCTAGAGGCAGTAGTTTAAACAGAACAAGGGGATACTGTGTGGTTTAAAATCAGGAAAGCTGTGGGTCAGGGTTATGTCTTTTGACCATACTTTTTCAATCTGTATGCTGAGCAAATTATCAGAGAAGCTTGACTACATGAAGAAGAATGCAGCAACAGGATTGGAGGAAGACTCCTTAATAACCTGCATTATGCAGATTACATAACCTTGCTTGCTGAAAGTGAAGAGAACTTGAAGCATTTACTGATGAAGATCAAAGACCACAGCCTTCAGTATGGATTATGCCTCAACATAATAAAAACAAAAATCCTCACAACTAGACCGATAAGCTACATCATGATAAAAGGAAAAAGTGTTGAAGTTGTCAAGGAATTCATTTTACTTGGATCCAAAATCGACGTCCATGGAAGCAGCAGTCAAGAAATCAGAGGATGCATTGCATTAGACAAATCTGCTGAAAAACAAAAAAACTGTTTAAAAGTGACAAAGATGTCACTTTGAGGACTAAGGTGCACCTGACCCAAGCCATAGTATTTTCAATCACCTCATATACATGCAAAAACTAGGCAATGAATAAGGAGGATCGAAGAAGAGTTGATGACTTTGAATTATGGTGTTGGCAAAGAATATTGAATATACAAGGCATTGACAAAAGAACTACTAAGGCTGTCCTGGAAGAAGTACAGCCAGAGTGCTCTTTCAAAGCAAGGATAGAGAAACTTCCTCTCATGTACTTTGGACATTCTATCAGGAGGGACTAGTTCCTGGAGAAGAATATAGTGGTTCATAAAGTAGAGGGTCAGTAAAAAAGAGGAAGACCCTCAGTGAGATGGATTGACGTAAGAGCTTCAGCAATGAGGATGCACAGGACCAGGCAGTGTTTCCTTGCGTTGTGCGTAGGATTGCTATGATGGAACCGACTGGATGGCACCTAAGAAAAACAACTCTCTAAAAAACAGCAAAACAATATTATTTAAATCCTTTTTAAGATTCCAAAGAGTTTTATGGATTTCTATATTTTTCTAGAATTTTGATGTCTGTATTATTACTAAACTTAAATAGACTCTTGGGTGGCCCCTCTCCTTTCATCCAATGGTTAAGTCTTAAATTGCCTTACATTGTAATCTTTGTATTTTCCCTCTGGGGGCTATTTTGTAATCATTTCTTGGGACATCATTTTTTGTCTGTTTGTTTTGCCTTGATTTTGTTTTTTAATGAGTCAAAAAGATACGAAATATCTGAATGTTTTCCTAGCCATTCTATAGTTGAACTGTGACTGATGTCACCACTCGTTAAGAATTATGTTGCTGTCACATGCAGGAAGCTCAAATGTCCACATTCTCTAGTAGTGCAGATCTGACTTGTTTAATATGTGTAAAATCAAGACTCTCAAAGTCCAAGCCCTTGTTTTTTCAAACATGTTTATGATTTGCAAAACTATAAAGAAAGTGGATACTTCTGATCAGAAACCAGTGTTGCGTATATTGGATGTTTATTGACATAAACCCAAGATTGTGGGGGAGAGGCACTCTCCTAGTTCACCATACAAATCACTATGATTCAGATGTTTCCTAACAACTAATTGAGAGAGGAGTATGATCTTTTCATTTAGTCTTAATCACTGGCAATCAGGGATATTTCACAACTGGGAAAAATCACACAAACTATTGGGGTAATAATGAAAATGTAGTAAAAGATAGAAAGAAATATGGCCTTTCAGAAAGAAATAGGGCCTTTCTGATACCTAATTTACACACAATAACTTAAAAAATTTAAAGATCTCTTCACATCAGCATACCATACCCTCAAGTTTAAATCTGAATTGTCTTTTCAACTAAAGGACTGTCTTACAGAACCGTGGATTCTTATAGATCAAGTCTTTTTGTATACTAACAAAAAGGAATGGATTTTAACACTGAGATCATGTTCAGTTTTCACTATATCCTCAGTTTTTGTTCCATGGTGGAAGTTTTAGCTTTGTATTCTCTCCTTTATAAATCTGTAAGAATTTCTAGGCCAGGAAGCTTGCATCTGTTGTGTCTCCTCAGCTTTTGTGTGAGTGAAGATCAGAAATCATAACAAGCAAGGTTTGTTTTTTGGGCTTCCATCTCCATCATCTCTGAGGCCTAGAATGTTTTCCTTACTCTTGCCTCTGTTCTAAATACTTTTATACAAGTGTTTTTAAGTTAAGCACTGAGAACAGAGTAAATTGGGAAAGGAATATCTGAGTGATACAAATGGTTAAGGAGTTCTGCTCAGCTGCTAACCAAAATGTTGGCAGTTCAAGAATACCCAGAGGTGCCTTGGAAGAAAGGCCTAGAGATCTACTTCCAAAAGATCACAGCCATTGAAAACCCCAAAGAGCCCAGTTGTACTCTGATGCATATGGGTTGCCATGAGTCAGAGTCAACTTGATGGCAACTGTAAATGGGGAAAATAAGTCACATAAAGGAGGTCTAAGAGTATATGAAAGAGAGAAGAGCAGGCAAATTGTTGTAACAAATAGATCCAAAAATCTCAATGGCTTAATACAATGAAAGTTTCTTTTTCACACATGCCAGAGAGCAATAAGAACTGGTGGTGATGATGGTGGTGGTGGTGACATCCTGCTCCGTGCATGGTCGTTTAGGGACCCACAATCCTTCCATGTAGTGACCTCACCATCTCCTAGGGCTCTGGATTCTACCACTGGATTCTCTGTCCCCAGCTTGTATGAAAAGGAAGAGAGTTGGAGGATTTCCAGGTAGGTTTTTGGGGGTCAGGCCTGGAAATGGTGTGGCTCACTTTCATTCATATTTCATTGGCCAGATCTAAGCTTCAAGACTCTGCAGAGAAATCAGGAAATGTAATCTGGTTTTGTGCCCTGGAGAAAACAGAAGCAGAGTTTGGTGAAAACACTGCATTGTGTCTGCCATATTCAACAAATTATTCTTAGTGATAGTTGTCAGTATTATGGATAGATTGCATGGTAGCAAAAACTCAAATCTGTCCTAGTAGGCGTGTATTCATTATTTTGTTTATTCATCCAACACATTTTATTGAACATCCACCCTGAGCAAGACATCAGGCAAAGCACTTGGCTATAACACCAAGCATGATAGACACAGTCCCTGTTTCCAGGAGCTTGTAGCGTCCTACTAGTTGAAATACGCATCTTCTTTCTCACCAGCTTTCTTAATCATCCCTTAACTGCTGACATTATGGGGATGGGAAGGAGAGGAAGGCAAGCAATTGTCCTAATTTTCTATCCCAGTTATGGCTCCAGCAACAGATGTGCATATCAAAATAAAACCTGAAAAATGTTAAAGTGATTGGGATAGGGTCATTTGGTTAAGAACAGGTTGAGAAAGATGCTGCTAGAACAGAGAAAGGCTATGGAGTGCTAAAAAACAGGGAGTTCAGAGGGATGGGGTGGGGGTACATGCAGCACTGGTGATAATGGGCTTTATGTTCTCTGTTTAAGAGTAGCAAAAGGACTTTAAGTTATCCTAAGAGAGAGAGGTTCCTTAGGAGGGTTAGATGTAATTAATATAGTAATTGTTGATTTTCCTTCTTGAAGATGATCCATCTCATCCTTGATGTCCCACTTCTTTCCTGATAATCTGTGATCCAGCTGTAGGACATACCATGGACAAGATGATAGCTTTAAATCTAGAGACAGTATAGTATAGTGATTAGGAGAATAACTATTGGGGTCAGAGAGCCCTGTCTCTCCCATTTTATCTTGGACAATTTGCTCAAACTTTCTGAGACAGTTTCTTTTATGGTAAAATCAGTTTTACTAATATCTGCCTCATACTGTGTCTTGAATGGACCTGAGGATTAAGTGAGATAAAAGGTGAAAATTGCCAGACACAAAATAAGTGCTCAAAATATTGTAGTTACTACTATTTTTATTGTCATTGGTTCTAAGCATTTAAATAAAATCATTATTCTATGGACTTTCTGAGTGGTATGTAGTAAGGTGATACATTAAGGGTATTAAATGAATGTTAAATAATGATTAAAAGTGGAGTGTATGATGCAAGGGTCCAGAGAAAAAAGTGTAACTCGGAGGCAATTCTTTCCAGAATGCTGACCAGACAGAAGCACATTTTTGACTGCAGCAAGCAAAGCAAATATGCCCTGAGATCAGCCCTTCAACGGGTGAATAGAGCCAAAGCCCTGGCAACCAACCACCTCTAGCCCAGGTCAGCTAAATCCCACCAGCTTTGTGAGATGCCAGCAGTGTGGGCTGGTGCTCTCCAAGTCAGGAAGTATGAAGCGGAGAACGGATATGACCCCGGCACAGAAGATCCTCATTAGGATGATCATTTATGGTGTTTGTTTGGAACAGGTACCTGCTCATAGATGACAATGCACAACCTGAAGCTGTGAGAGGAGATAGTTCTAGGCAGGGAGGCAGGAGCCCCCAGGTCTAGTTTGATCTTGCCACTGATGGACTAGAAAATCATCAGCAAATCATATAAACTCTCAAAACCTCAATTCCCTCTTAATTAAAACAAACAAAAAAAACTGTTGTCTGTTAAAGAAAAAAGAATCTCATTTGTTCAGTAAACAACCTGGAACAAAAGATCAAGAAGATTGGACAAGCTGAATTTTCAGGAGGTTTCTTTTCAATTTATTAGTCTCTGTGATTGCACATTCGCACTTCATGTATTTTTCTCTGAAGACTTATACCTTGTTAATGGAAAAGAGGAGCCCTGGTGGTGCAGTGGTCAAGAGCTATGCCTGTTAACCAAAAGCTTGGCAGTTCAAAGCCACTGGCCACTCCTTGGAAACCCTATGGGGCAGTTCTACTCTATCTGATAGGGTCACTATGAGTCAGAATCAACTCGACAGCAATGGTTTTT
>NW_004443972.1:1679060-1681000 GCF_000243295.1 Trichechus manatus latirostris | reverse complement strand
TTTTTTTTTTTTTTTTTTGAAATCAAGAGCTGAGTAAATATTTAAAGTAGAAATTTAAGTACACCAAGTCAGTCAAATTGATCTCAAAATTTAGGATGGAAAGTGGAGGTTTATTAGGGTGTTCCAAGGTTGGTCTTAGGTTGCATTCCCTCTTCCCCACATTGAAGTACTAAATAGTATCACAAATACTTTACATTTCTGCAATGTCTTTCAAAATCCTGAAGAGATCTCTAAGGGAGTATGTTACATTTCATTTCTTTCTCCTTACAAGAGTTACAGATTTCCAGGAATCTGTTAGAGTTGCATTCCTTATCTTCTTTAGAATTAGATTTAGGACTTGCTGTTTTCCTATTTTAATATGGGTTTAAACTTTATGCTTTGGATCACCCCTAAAGGTGAAGGCACAATGATAACCCAGGCCTCTCTTACATGAGTAGAAAACATCCAAGCAGAAAGACTTATTTTTTATTTTAATCATAGATATTTCACTCTGTCTTCCGAAATGGAGCCTAAGGCTGGAAATAATCTCTTGTTCGGATTTTCTTTGGTCAAGTCCTATCTATTTACAGCGTTAAGAAAATAAATATTGAGAGGCGGGCCAAGACGGCAAAGTAGTCTGACACTTCCAGTTGACCCTCTTACAACAAAGACCCAAAAAAACAAGTGATTTGATTATATATGGCAATCTGGGAGCCCTGAACATCAGAGGCAGAGTTGAGGAACTGGACTGAGTGGCAAGGGGAGGGAGAGATGGTTCAGAAGCAGTGAGGAGTTGCCAGACCTGACCTGGTGAGAGCCTGAGCCCTTCAGGCCTGATCAGCTCGGGGGTGAGCGGTGAGGCAGGCAAGTAGCTGTGCTCCGGAGGCGTCGTTTTCTGCACTGGGAGAGACCTAGCACCAGACGCTGTACATGGCCACCCAGAACAAGTGAGAAGCGGCCCTCAAGGAAAGATAAGTACTTGAGTACAGCTTACTGTGCGGACCAAAAACATCCACTTTAAGGAGAAACCTCTCTCCCATTTACCTCCCCGCTCCCTGCTCTGCACTGGGTCCTGGACCATCTTCAGCAATTGCCGAGTCCCCTGGGCTGGAAGTAGGATCCGTTACATGCCTGGAGCCATTCTCCTTGCCTTGGAGAGTGAACAAATCAAAAAACAGGGGAAAAAATAAACTGCCGGATCTCCTAAGCCAGGAATCCAGGGTAGGCACAGCTCCTTTGCCTAGGCACAAGCATAAGGGATCCATAGACTTTGAGTGCCTTTCCCCCTGCATAGGCATGTGTGGGCCCATCTCAACAATGTAGGCCCTCATTACCGCAGTAAAACAGGGTATATACCAGAACTCTGACTTCAACTGTTTCAGCTGTGAAGTGGCAGGTTCTTGACATTTGATACTTCTCTGCCCATTAAGCAGGGTTTTCACCTACCCACATCAGGGGCCTGAGGACTAGTGGCTTCACCCATGCCACCTAGTCACCTGTGAGAGGGGCCCATGAATAAGAGGTACCCCCTAGTCCTTACAGCCAACAGCATTAGGTGCTCATAGTCTGGTTGCAAAACCCACCCACCTATGTGCTCTAGGGAACAGAGACACGCCTTCCTCCTGAACACTCAGGGGTGGCCATCAGCCCCCTGCCTTGTCAGAGTGTGTCCTCCTGATGCAGCCAGATGCCTGTGCCTACACCGATCACCCATGCCTGTCTAGGACTGTGAGAGCCTACACCACACACTTGGTGGCTATCTGCCTGGGCACCTGAGTTGAATCCATACAGGAGGAGTGGGCAGACTCCTGAGCTCACATAACTAGTAACAGATCTAACCACCAGGTGACAGGACATTAGAGCTTCACAGTTGCCAATAATCAAAGTAGCTCATACGGGCAGCCTATTTGGTCATATCAAAACAAAACAAGAAGCTAGGACGCAGTAAGCAAACATAAAAT
>NW_004443972.1:1664516-1673683 GCF_000243295.1 Trichechus manatus latirostris | reverse complement strand
GATGGAGCAGGAGAAAGGTGGGGTGCAGAACTCAAATTCTAGTAAGAAGACCAGACTTAATGGTCTGACTGAGACTGGAGGAACCCTGGAAAGCATGGCCCCTGGATTCTCTATCAGCCCAGAACTAAAAGAATTTCTGAGTCCAACTCTTCAGACAGGGATTGGACTGGACTGTGGGACATAAAGTGATACTCGTGAGGAGTGTGCCTCTTAGTTCAAGTAGATTCAGGAGACTAAACCGGCAGCTTCTCTACGGCGGTGAGATGGGAAGGTAGAGAGGGTTAGGAGCCGGTTGAATGGACATGAGGAATCAGAGGTAGAAAGGAGGAGTGAGCTGTCACAGTATAGGGAGAGCAATTAGATTCACATAACAATGTATGTATAAATTTTTGTATGGGAAAAACTTTTTTAAAAAAAGCTTAATGGAAAGCCACTGGAGGACTTTTAAGCAAGAAATGGCATGATCTGATTTGCATTTTGTAAAGATGACTTCAATAATTAACGAATAGCCAAAAACTTAAAAGAGTATGTACTGGGTGACAGAGTCAAAATAGTGGTTAACTTTGAGGGCTGTGATCTTGGGAGGGGGAACAAGGGAGCTAGGGGGCTGGAAATGTCCTATACCATGGATATACAAAACTGTAAAAAATCATCACGATGCATGCATAGATTGATGAACTTCACAGTGTACTATACTGTTTGTGCAGGGGTCCCTTGGTGGTGCAAACAGTTAATGCACTCAACTGCAAAACCAAAGGTTGGAGGTTGGAGTCCACCCAGAGATGCCTCAGAAGGAAGGCCTGGCAATCTACTTCTGAAAAATCAGCCATTGAAAATCTCATGGAGCACAGTTCAACTCTGACATGCATGAGGTCACTCTGAGTTGGAATCAATATGACGGCAACTGGTTTTATACTATTTGTGCACCATACTTTGATGAAAAAGGAAAATAAATAAAAAAATCAGGAAAAAAAAGAAAATAAATATCTATGTTCACCTCCCCCTTGTCTCCCCAATGTCCCCAGACTGTGGAATGTTGGGATTCAAACTGTGAATGCCCTGAAAATCAATTATTGTCAGATTTTGTTTGCAGGGCTGCTAGACAATATTTTGGCTCAACTTCAGTCCATGTGGAACACAGCTGTTAAGTTGTTGACAAAAACTAAGGAAATATGAACATGTTCCACCCTTTCAAAAAAAAAAAATCCATTTACTGGCAACCAACACAATGGATTTGAAATTTTCTTACTGGAGAGTGAGTTCGTACCACTCTCTGGCATCCTTTCCGGGCTGAACTGGTGGTCCTTGCATTCCAACATACCCTTCATTCACCTCTTGGGATATTCAGAATTTACTTTTGATCATGGAGTTGCGCTTTAAGTTTCTCTGTGAAAAACTGCTCCATAACTTTAAGCTTCCCTGGGAGTTGGTGTCTCACTGATCTCTCCACTTCTCCAGTGGCATTTCTTTTCTTTTTTTTTTTTTTAAAGACTACTACGGCAAGTCTGATTGATTTATTTCTAAAAGACTCATGGCCACAGTACGCGATATGCTTTTTGTTGCAAGTAATAGAAAATCCTATTCAATTAAATAATAACAGAAATTTATTTTCAAATGTGAATAAAAAGGTGAGGGTTCTTTCAGTAGCTCAAAGAACTTGACCATGCCCAGTTTCACTCTATTTCTCAACACTATTTATTTATTTTGGCTTCATTTGATCATTCATTTTTTTTGCAATAAATTTTTGTTTAGCATTTGCAGTGTGGCCAGTGCTGAGGATATACTAGTATACAAAATAAACAAACATCTGAAAACATCATCTGTAAAATAGAAAGACTGGGAACAATATTTGCAACTTATATCACAGTCAAAATATTAAAATTCCTAGTATATAAGAGCTTCTAAAAGTAGCGAAGGAAAAGACTAAGAAGCCTACATAAATATATTATTTGAGCATACGGTTCATAAATAAATGTAAATATATTTTTACCATATGAAAATATGCCTAAGTCATAAAAAGAGAATTGTAAATTAAAAGTACATACGGCTATTATTTCTCAACTATCAGAGTGAGAAAATTCTGAAGTTTTACAGTATATTTTGTTAGTGAAGCTATGAGGAATAGGTACTTACAAAAACTGATGGTTAAAATGCAAATTGTACAAACCCTCAAGGAAGAGAATTTGGTAATATCTAGCAAGATTACATATGCTCTTTCACCTTTTGACTAAGCAATTCCACTTCAAGAAATTTATTTCAACAATACACTGAAAAAATATGAAGAGTTTTGTATAGTGTTAGTTACTTCACCATGATTTTGTAATAGAATAGACTGAGAATAACCCAAAGGTTCATTAATGGGGGAATGAATAAATAAACTATGTCAAATTCCCTCAATGAAGTAAATACCATGCAGTGTAAAATGAAATGAGAACTACTTCTATATTTTAAAAGTGAGACCTCTCTACAATATACTGTTAAAATGAAAAGAAAAAAGTGTGTATAGTATACTACTGTTTATCTAAGAAAATAGGGGAAATAGCTCGGCTGCTAACCAGAAGTTCAGTGGTTTGAACCCACTACCTTTTCCATAGGAGAAAGATGTGGCAGTCTGCTTGCATAAAGATTACAGCCTTGAAAATCCTATGGGACAGTTCTACCCTTTCCTATAGGGTTGCTATGAGTCAGAATCAACTCAATGGCACCCAGCAACATCCACAATTACATTAAAAATAAAACCAATAGGAAGATGAACTATAAAATTCATTTTAAAAAATGTTTACCTTTGGGGGTAGGAGAGAACAAGGCGGAGGGTACAGGGATAGAAGTTGACTTCTTTGAATATATACTAGTTTGCAGATTTGTATTTGAAACTATGTAAGTATTCACCTAATTACAAAACAAAATGAGAAACATATACAAGGAATTATTAAAATTAAAGAAAAGCAAAAAGCAAAAAAAAAAAAAAAAATTAATTAATTAAACCGTCTAACAATCAGTGCTCTGTGATAGAAGTTTTTATAATGGTGAAAATGTTCTATATCTGCCCTATTCAATATGGTAGCCACTTGTATTATGATGGAAACTCTGGTGGCATAGTGGTTAAGAGCTGTGCCTGCTAACCAAAAGGTTGGCAGTTCGAATCCACAAGTACTCCTCGGAAATCCTATAGGGCGGTTCTACTTTGTCCTTTAGAGTCATTATGAGTCAGAATTGACTCCACTGTAACATGTTTGGTTTTTTGTATTATGGTGGCTTGAGTGTTTCTGTGAAAATGGAAACTATACCCCCAGGTCACCCATGATGGACTGGCTTTAGTAGAGTTTCCAGACTACAACAGACTAGGAAGAAAGGCTGACAATCTACTTCTGAAAATGGATCAATGAAAACCTTACGGATCACAATAGAACATTGTCTGACTCACTTGCTTTGGACACATTATCAGCAGGGATCAATCACTGGAGAACACCATGTTTGGTGAAATAGAGGGCCAGCAAGGGCAAAGGAGACCTTCGGTGAGACGGATTGGTACAATAGACGTAACAATGAGCTCAAACATGCTGGCAATCATGAGGATCATTCAGGACCAGGCAATGTTTAGTTCTGTTGTATATAAATAAGGTAACCATGAGTCAGAGATGACACAATGGCAACTATCTCTCTAGTCACATATAACTAATACTAGAAACATGGAAAGTGTGACTGAGAGGCTGTTTAATTATACTTAATTAATTTAAATTTAAATTTTAATAGCCACAGGAGTCTGGTGGCTACTATCTTGGATGGCACAGAAATAGAATAATCACACAGAAAGAAATGATTCCAAGTGATTTGAAAACACAATAGTTTGATTGTATATCCCTAGTAGGATAATACCTTGAGGACAAAAAGGACTTCAAAATAATATTAAACTGTTTTCTGTAATACTAATTTTGATAGTAATATTGGTATTGCTCTTCTGAGTCTGTTTGGTTTATATTGTGAGATAAATTCAATGATTAATTATGTTCACATCTTTGAGAACCCAGATATTTGGCATGATTGGAAGGAGATATAAATTGAGGGTTGTCTTAGTTGTCTAGTGCTGCTATAACAGAAATACCACAAGTGGGTGGCTTTAACAAACAGAAATTTATTCTGTCACAGTCTAGGAGGCTAGAAGTCCAAATTCACGGCATCAGTTCCAGGGGAAGGCGTTCTCTCTCTGTTGGCTCTGAAGGAAGGTTGTTCTCATCAATCTTCCCCTGGTCCAGGAGCTTCTCTGCACAGGAGCCTCAGGTCCAAAGGATGTGCTCTGCTCCTGGTGCTTTCTTGGTGGTATGATGTCCCCAACTCTCTGCTTGCTTCCCTTTCCTTTTATCTCTTGTAAGATAAAAGGTGATACAGGCCACATCCCAGGGAAACTTCCTTTACATTGGATCAGGGATGTGACCTGAATAAGGGTGTTACATTCTACCTTAATCCTCTTTAACATAATCTAATCTTGCCTCCTTAACCACAGGCAGAGATTAGGATTTACAACACATAGGAAAATTACATCAATCACAAAATGGAGGACAAACAAACAATACTGGGAATCATGGCCTAACCAAGTTCACACATATTTTTGAGGGACACAATTCAATCCATGACAAAAGTTGATAATGTTAAGAAAAATTTTTCGAAGCATCTATATGAACTTATGATGTATGTTTTAAGGAAATATTTTGTAAATCTGTCCCTGAAATAGAATATAAACAGTGGCCAACCCAGTAGCACCCCTGATGCTCAGATTATGGTGTCTAAATGATAATTCTCACTAAAAAGAACCGGAACTTCTTGGGAAAATGGGCAATTCAGAGTTTAGGTCAGGTAATTTATTAGGTAAATCTGTCATAACAAAAAACAAGGATGCTTCCAAAGACTATTAAGGTTATTTCAAAAAGACTCAGAGCCAATTTGAATAAGATCTCACTGACCAAAGATGGAAAAATGTTTGCACTGATAACAATAGCAACTGTAATGATTGGAAAACATCAAATATATTTATATCATAAGTTTATATACTTAGAAACCTCAGTTATCTTTGAAGGATGCAGGAGAACTAACACCTTATTTAAACAAACCAAGAAACCAAACCACCAAGCATTAATTCTACCTTTTCTATATGAGCTGTCCCTCGGGGTGACCAAATAGTCGATGAAAAGAAGCCTCTCTTTATAACATTACTCTGTCTAATAAATAAGGAAGTGATAGAATTAGATTATCACTATATTCCAGCCCCTGGTGAATTAATAGATCTGGGAAATAACTGTTAATTGATATTAATATCTCAAAAAGTTGGTAGAGTTACATTATAATGATGTATACCACTTTTTGTTTGTTTTATTTTTGGTTTTGCTTTCTTTTGTTTTGTATCCTTTAATGGAAATACATAAAACCATATACAAATTTTTCTTGAAAAAACAAAAATAAACAAAACAATCAAACCTGAATCTAATTAAGCCTCTAGACCTGCTCCAATTTACAGAAAGTACAAGAAACAGAAGACTTGATAACTCCCAGGGGTGTGCAATTAGTGAAAGCAGACTATGAATTACTACAGCAGGAGTCAGCAAACTGACCTGTGGGCCAGATTAGGCCCTCCCATCCATTTTTGTAAATAATATTTTAATGAAACACAACCTCAATTCATTTACATATTGTCTATGGCTGTTTTCACACTCCAACAGCAAAGTTGAGAAGTTGCAGCAGAGATCACATGGCCCACAAAGCATAAAATACTATTTATCGCTTTACAGAAAAATGTTCCTAACTCCTGCTTAACAAGACAAAATTAACTGATTTCGTTGACAATAGCAACCACAACAACATACTTCAAGAAAAAAGCAGGAGAGATATATAGTGATAGTGAGGAAAAGGAAAAACAAACACCCGTGAAAGAGTTTGAGTTTCCTCCTCTTGTTTTTTGTGACTGAATAAAGAAAAACAATGCTTATGGGGTAAAAATGACATACCAGCTGCAGATTTTTCCCATTCTTTTTTTTTTTAAATAAAAAAAATTCAGTGTAGCCAGACAATTTCTCACCTACTCATCTCCAGCTAAAACAAGACGCCATCTGTTATGTATCACTTAATCAGTACCATGACAAATTGGAGCACACTCAGGGCCTCTGATATCATATACCACTCACCAGAAGTTTCTGACTAGACCTTTGGAAGGTTCTGATCAGAGGCTGAGAGGACAGCTGGCCATTATACTGCAGCTGGATACAATCAGAAATGATGCCCCAAAGGACTCCCACAAAATAAGCGAGGTCAAACAGCCTGGCTAGGAGGACGTTTGGAAAATGAATTACCTGGGGTCTGGGAGGATTCTGAGATTGATTTACTTTTCAGGAAGGTTAAGTTATCTTTCAGAAGCAAGTCTCTTTTTAATTTGTGTCTATCGAATATGAAGTGGGGATGTTGACAGTTTTCACTATGTCCCCAATCTGTGCCTGGGCTAATCGCTGGGGTGCTGACTTGCAGACAAAATGCCTCCATGCATACAATAGAGTATCTAATTTCTTTTCCTGCTGGTTGGAGATGACCTGTAGTCTGAAGCCAGACAATCCACACCACTTCAGAACTTCCTTCCAGCAGCTGGAAAGGTCTCTCATCTTTATGCTTGCTAACATCCCGTTGGAGTTCAAGAGCAGAGAAAGCAGGTGGGCATTTGAAATGAGAAGAACAAAATCAGCTAGAGAAAAAGAAATAGATAAAAAGCAATATTATAAGAAGGAAAAAAGTGGAGTTGGAATTCAGAGACTGCAGTCAGGGGCAATAAGGTTAGCAACTGGAGTCTGAAGAAATAGTGTAGGTGTTTTTTTTTTTTTTTTTTTTAAATAGGAGTAGAGGGGATGACAAATGGATATAATGAGACAGAAGAGGAAGAGCTAAGCAGATAACATCTAGCCTTAATGGGAATTTCGAGGATTCGTGAACTGTTTCATGTCTCCAAGTATTTAGCCATTTTAAAAAGTGAAAATAGTGTATATAATTTGAAACAGCTCCATGGAAGAGTTTTCCACATTTTCATTAGTAACCCACATGTAATGTTGGAGAAAGAAGAAAAATATACTTGTTTTGTAATGAGTAGAGTACATGGAACAAAATAAAAATATAGAAATATGTTTTCAGAATGTAAAGGAGGAATTGTTTATTTAAAGGCTAAGTAGGAGATAAGAAGCTTTTGAAATGTTTTCAGCTCTTTATCTTTTTCATTCATTCATTCATTTGACAAATATTTATAAGTTGCTGTGTATCAGGTTCAAGAAACTGGGAATTCAGCAATGAACAAAAGAGATAAAAATCCCTGCTCTTTACAAACTTAGTAAGAAAGACAATACCTTAAAAAAAATGTTGAAATGTAGATTCATGGGCCCAACCCTGTATTCTGAACCAACAAATTTGTGAAAGGGCCTGGAAATATGTGCTTTTAAATATAAACTTAAGGATTCTTATACTATATATGTGTGTGTGTGTGTGTGTGTGTGTGTGTGTGTGTGTGCGCTTCTGCTTTAGGTCAGACTAATTAGCCACCATCTTATCTATTTCCAGTGTCTGAATCTTAGGTTCTTTCTCAGAATCTCTAGGTTCTGCCCTTTCAGTCCCCCCTCTGTGCTGTTCCCAGGGTAATCTTTCTAAAATGAAAAAGCACTCATGTAACCCCCTTGCTTGGAGGTCTTTAACAACTCAAAATTTCCTGCCGAACAAAATCAAAATTTTGTGTTAAGGTATAGTTAATTCATGATCTAGTGGCCTCTCTAGGATTTTCCTCTTGCAGAACCTCCTCCAACCATCCAACACACTACAACTGAGCCGTTAGTCAATCATACTTTTCAATCCATTTGCCTTTTCTCCTGATCCTCCATATGTCTAGAATGGCCTCTTTGTACTCATGTCAACTTGATGAACATGTGCTCATCTTTCAAGATTTATTTCACTATAAAATTTCCTGAACACCCCTCCCTATTTCCCATTCCTCATGAAACTGACTTTTTTTTAACGCTCCTATATATTGCTATAATGCTTCTAATTTATAATATGTAACCTTTTAGCAGATGTATTTCTTCACTTGTGTGTCTCATTTGTGTGTGTCTGCAAGCCTCTTGGGAGCAGGGAACTTATCTTGCTCTGTATAGAAACTTTCTTTTCTCAGAGTATGGTGTATGCCCAGTCTTGAATAAATGAAGCCTCAATAGATGGTTGGATAAAATTAATGATTCATCAAGAAGTGTAACTGAAAGTTTTGTGACATATGGATTTTTTTTCATAGTCTTTATTTTGCTCTAGTAAACTCTTCTTCTTTGCTAGTCTTCTCATTCCAAATCAAAAGTAGAACATGGTTTTTCCTTTAGCTGGATGATAACCAAACCAAACCAAACCAAACCGCTTGCCATCAAGTCGATTCGAACTCATAGCGACCCTACAGGACAGAGTAGAACTGCCCCACAGAGTTTCCAAAAACCACTGGTGGATATGAACTGTTGATCTTTTTGGTTAGCAGCCAAGCTCTTAATCATTGCACCACCAGGGCTCCAGTTGAATGATAGTCTGTAACTTTATCTTTAACAGCTAAGGATCAAATTGAGTTCTTTAGTAGATTCTTGGTCTAAGTGTGATAGATTTTAGATACTGGTTCTTGGGCAGAAAAAAACTCTTTAAGTACTTCACTGTCCTCCTTTCATATACATTGACAATGATTTCAAGCTTTGTTTATATCTAAGGGAAGAAACTGATTACTAGTCAAATTTTGTAATAGTAGAGGAATAAATCAAATTTATTCATTTCATCTAAACTGTTTTCACAACATCTAGATTAGGAAGGAACTATTTTCTTTTATAGGTGAAGGATTAGAGAAACCAAGAGCCCAAGTGCTTTTCTAGCTTGTCCAAGTGAGCAATCTATTGCTTTCTGTATCTCAGTTATTTATTTATTTTTAATTGTACTTCAGGTGAAGGCTTACAGAACAAATAGTTTCTCATGAAAGAGTAGTACACATATTGTTTTATGACATTGGTTAACAACCCCACAGCATGTCAACCCTCTCCCTTCTCGACCTTTCTTTTTTTGTGTGTGTGTGTGAAAACATACATAGCCAAAGAGACACCATTTCAAAAATTTCTACATGCAGAGTTCAGTGA
>NW_004443972.1:1641936-1654482 GCF_000243295.1 Trichechus manatus latirostris | reverse complement strand
AGCCCTTAACCACTGCACCACCAGGGCTCCCTTATCTATATGATACAATGAAATATAACTCCAGATATCAGGGAAATAAATGAGAGTTGATGTTGTCATCATGTGCCTCTTGGACCTTGGAGGCAACTTGACACTGGGTATAATTTGGCTTGATGGAGGGAAAGAAGCATTTGGTACAGGGAAAATGGCACTATCTTCCTAATACACTCAGTTGAGAATGAGTTTGTTGTGCTAGAAGGTAGTGAAAAAGTGGTTTGGGGAGAAAACAGTGAAGAAACAGCCTTGGTTGTTCATCAAGAGCCTAAGGAGAAGAGGTTGGATTAGCTTAAATTGAACCCAGTTGTAGAAGATTTGGTATATCAGACTGAAGTATTAGGAAGCCAACAGAATCTTTTAGAACAAGAGTTGTGAGAAGAGAAAAGGAAGAGTCATTCAGTGGACTGGGGAAGGGAAAGATGTTAAGTCAAGGAGACCAATCAGAAGGCCATCAGAATGATTCCATGGGCACTAGCTGATGGGGTCCAAGGCAGTAGGAATTGAAATATGATGGCTGTGAGAAACATTTTGAAAGAACAATTTACTATATCATTTCAACCGATTTTCATATCATTCAGAAATAGACTCCCTTACAAATGTTAGTACTTTGTTTCAATGAATTCAATGTTTTGAAGACTAGGCATTCTTAATTTTTTCCTTCATATCTGTGTTCTTTGTCACTACTAGAAGATCATTCTCGGTTTTTGGTAGTTATAACAGTGGCACAGATATTAGGAAGCACATAAAGAATTCTCTAGTTCTTCTTTTTGTGTATTTCTTCATGAAGAATCAGACATCAAACTCTTAGAGCTTCTGTTCTCCCAACAGAGATCACTTGACGTTTTTCATTAGGGTAGGGACAGCTGAGGTTGCATCTGTGTGTCGGTTTTAAAATGGTGCCTTGAGGGATTGCTTATTTTAACTACCAATAGGGTCACCCTGGTTTCAAGGTTCCCTTGGATTCTGGGTTTCCGATCCTGTAAACATTAAGCAACAACTACCATGCTATAAGTTGCCAGTATCATAATGGATGAGAAAGACTGAGAATATACAAATATTTTTTCTCTCTCTCATTTTTTAAAAAAAGTTAAGAATGGTTGCCATAGATATGGTCACATTGTCTAGTTGCTTGGCATTGGTATGTGTGTATCTCTTCTCTGACTTGTACAGTGCTTTCTGAAAATGAAAAGTCTGCAAAGTCTCATGTCCATCCATCTATATGTATATATATGTGAATGTATGTTCTTAAAAAAAAAAAAAGTGTGCTTCAAAAACAAAATGCCTGTTACAAAGCTTCACATTTCTTCAAGCTGTTTTCACTCCCTTGAGTATATGAGTTTAGACAAATGCCTTTTCCCTACTCCTTTAAAAAAAAAAAAAAAAAAAGCTGGCACATTCTTGTTCAATGAAAACAAGGGAGCAAGGGATTATTCTAGCCATTGAAATAGAAATGGTGTGTGAATCTGACAGCTGGAGCTTGGGTGTGAGATATTGCAATTTTTGCAGTAAGGAAAAGAGATAAAATGAGGGTTTGAATTTCATAGCATAAGGGGCTACCTAAATAGCAGCTGTTAGGTATGAGATCCTTGCTGAAGATTAGAAAATGATGGGGGTTAGGTCTTTCGAAACCCAAAGAATTGGGGGTGGGAGTGGGGAAAGCAGGTTTCTTTATTTGAAGAGTTTTTGTTTTTTTTTTTCTCCCCTAACTTATGGCAATTGCTTTCTGGGTGTAGAACTGCACGTTCATAAATTCTTTTCACTTACCTAGACTAAAAATACCTGCAGTCTTAGAGTTTTCATTTTGAAGGAGCTGAATAATATCCATAGATTACACGATAGTGTACATATTTTGAAATTGCTGAAATTGTTAATAACATTTCAGTGGGTTTGGTTCTGCATTTCAAGAGGGAACGTTGTAATGAGTTTGACTTCCAGATGACAATAAAATGATCTGTCTCTGTCTCTGAATAGCACTTAGTTCATAACTTTCTAAGGAACTTATTACTTCCTCATATTACAGATTTTTGAATATTTCTTATTTCTCCTGTAAGAGATATTCTTAGCACACTTCTCCCTTCTATTTCCCTTCTTCCACTACCACACATCTTCTCTATGTTCCAATTATGGTATACACATTTCAATTTCTTAGATACAACTTGTCCTCTCTCACTTTTGGGACTCAGAGCAGTATGAAATGTAGAAAATGATTACACTGTTTCTCACACTACCCCTCTCTCTTTTCCTCAAAGAAACCATTGCAAGCAGTTGCTTATGTGTTGTGATATAATGGTTACTGTGGATTCCAGAACAAATACACACACACACATGCACACACATACATTTTATAGAGATAAAATTTCCGTAACTTAAATTTTACCCTTCTAAAGTGTACAATTCATTGGTTTGTAGTATATTCACAGATGTGTGCCCCATCACCACCATCTAATTTTAGAACATCTTTATTACCCACTAAAGAAACTGTATACCCACTATCAGTCACTCACCACTGCTACCTCCTCTCCCCCTAGGCCCTGGCAATCATTAATCTGCTTTATGTCTCTATAGATTTGCCTATAATGGACATTTTATATAAATAAATCATACAATGTGTGATCTTTTGTGACTAGCTTCTTTCACTTAGCATAATATTTCAAGATTTATCCAAGTGAACTGATTCTTTCTTCTGCTAGTTCAAATCTTCTGTTGAGTCCCTCTATTGATTTTTTTTTCTTTAAATTTCAGCTATTATACGTTTTCAGGAAACCCTGGTGGCGTTGTGGTTAAGAGCTATGCCTGCTAACCAAAAGGTCAGCAGTTCAAATCTACCAGGTGCTCCTTGGAAACCATATGGGGCAATTCTACTCTGTCCTACAGGGTCACTATGAGTCAGAATCAACTCGATGGCAACGAGTTTTTTTTTTTATACATTTTCAACTCTAGAATTCCAACCCCAGAATTATTTCTTTTTATGTCATTTCTGTCTCTTCATTGATAGTTTCTATTTGATGAAATTTCATTCCTATGCATCTCTTTAGTTCTTTAGGCATGGTTTTCTTTAATTCTTTTAATGTATTTATAATAGCTGATTTAAAAAATATATATACACATATATATATTTAATAAGTCTAACATCAGGGCTTCCACAGGAACACTCCATTAGCTGCTTTTTTTCCAGTGTGTGAGCTATATGTTCTTTTTTTTTTTTTCTGTCTCATAATTTTTGTAGAAACTGGACATTAAGTAATATAACGTGACAACTCTGAAAATTAGATCCCCCTTTTTCTTCCAAGGTTGTTTCTTGTGGTTGCTGTTTGTTTTTTTTAGTGACTTTTTTGAATTAATTCTGTAAAGTCTGTATTCTGTGTGTATCCTCACAAGTAACTACTTAGTTAGCTTGTTGGTTAACTGTTATTGAAAATAAATTTTCTTAAATACTTTAATAAGTATTTCATTCTCTGCTGAGGGGCTCTGTGTGTCTATTTGCATAAGTTTCCAACATTTTGACAGCTTACAACTCAGCCTTAATCTTCATTTTCTGTTTGCCCAGGGCCTAAAGGTCAGCCAGAGAAATTTAGACTTTTTCAGGTCTTTCCTGGGCATGCATCTAGCCCTGTACATACGTGTGGCCTTAAGAGATCCCCAGGAGTATGTTAGAACTTTTCAAAACCTTCTATGGCTATCTCATTCACCAGATTTTCCTTTTAAGTTTTTTGGTCATCTTGAAAGGCAACCTTAAGCAGTTTTGATGTTAAAAATTGCCACTGATTGTTTTTAACAAGAGTTATGAGAATAGGAATTTCATCACTGACATAGCACTGAGTTAGGTAAATAAGGAAAACCCTTTGAACAGGACATTTCCCAGGAGCTGCCAGACAGGTCATATATGACAGTTCTCTGGGGAGGAGGCTTTTCAGAATGTTCCAAACCTATTCTGCCCTTTCGGGTAGTTGCTATGCTGCAGGTTTTCACCGCTGCCATAGATGCAGGTGAACCCTGGTGGCAGAGTGGTTAAATGATACGGCTGCTAACCAAAAGGTTGGTAGTTCAAATCCACCAGTCACTCCTTGGAAGCCTTACAGGGCAGTACTACTCTGTCCTCTAGGGTCATTATGGGTCGGAAGCCACTTGATGACAACAGGCTTATAGTCAAAAGGTTCCTGGTTTCCAGTGCCCTTGCTGAGCTAAGGAAAAGGGGGCTGGAATAGGTCAAGTTACAATGCTAAAAAGCTCACTATTATTACTGATATTCAGCTGTTTTTCCTGAATGATCTTTCCTCAGATTGTTGCAAGCCCTTGGCTAATTTTCAGAGTTATAAAAATGTTGATTTTGACAATTTTTGCCAGTATCCTTATTACTTTTATGCAAGAGTGTCTTTTTCGAGGTCCTTACTTTGCCATTGTAGAAGTGCTTCTCTGGATTTTCTTTAAAAATCACTAAAACTTGACAAGTTGTAGGTACTTAATAGTAAGTTGCATGTGATTTCTGAAACTGTAGCAGTGAAATTCATGTATTCTGTTTAACATTAAACTATGAAAATTAATTACCACTAGATTGATTAGGTTAAGTTTCATTTATTCAACAAATGTGTATTGCATCACTTCCTTGTTATAGTCAGTGGGGATATGGTAGGGATGAGGACATGACATCTGCTTACAGGTCTTAATGATGAGAGGAAATGATGTTAGGAAATAGCGGGGGCTTACCTGAGGGAAGATAATTCCAGACTCAGGCAGTAGAAAGAGCAAAGTCCCTGAGGCAGGACCCTGCTTGGCATGTTTATAGCACAACATGAAGACTTGTGTTGAGGAAGTAGAGTGTGAGGAAGAATGTGATGAGACCAGAGTGGAAGCTAGAGACCAGATCTGTAGGGTTTTATAGGTCCTGGTCAATTTTGATTTTATTCTGAGGATGACAGGATGCTATTAGAAGCTATTGGTAAATGGCAAGTGGTATATCTGATTTACATATTAATGGAATTACTTAAATCTTTGTTCCTTTTTGAGTTGTTTACCATCTCCAGCTTTATCATTTGCTCTCCTTTTGTTTTCTGTTGAAAGTTTTGTTTGCATGTCAAAATGCCAAAAGTTGCCAACTATTGATCTAACCTAAGTTGTTAGAAACTCTGTACCTCAGTGAGACACAAAAGGGTTTTAGTGAAAGTCTTCGTTTGACTTCACTGTGCTTTTCATATTTACAGAAATACTCTTTAAAAACATACACATTTTTAAAATAAGCCACAGTACTTAGACTATCTTACAGAACAGAAATAATTATTTACCAATTAGCAGTTTAATTTATGAAGGAGAGGGAGGAAACGGTTACTTCTCCCCTCTTCTGTGTTTACACTTAAAAATAAAAGGGAAGCGCCAATCCTGAAACATCTTATTGGTAATCAGAAAGTAAACTTAATGCCATTGCTTTTTAGCTAAAACAATAATAGTCTTATACCCTTTCGTTAAAATACAGATTAAAAAAAAATTCTTTCTTTTTAACTGAAAGCATCCAATTCTAGACCAAACTTAACTTAAAGAACTTGAGTTGAACAAGGCTGTGAAGAACTTGCAAATAGACTCCTTAATGTTAATCTTTAATGATTTATGTCAAGTATTCTATCTATTTATTCTAACCTGGGCTTATTTAATCAGCACTTTGTTGAGTGTTTCCAATTAATTTATGAAAATATCTGACTTTTATCTAACCTATAACTATTACCTATTTTCAGTAGAGTTCTGAAGTGATGCCGTTGCTACCTCTGTTAAACCTACCTCCTGTAGTAGCACTGGATCTCGTATTTGAAGACAATATATTAGAGAGTACAGATTAATTTGTTTTACATATTCAGAGTTAGGTTTCTTTGGAAAATGAGATGCAAATTTATGTAAATTGGAATACATGTTTATGTAAAACAACATGTGATTATGCATCCCTAAATTTACAAGAAAAATTCTGCTAGTCTTCTCCTAAAGTAGAGAAAATACAAATATATCCTCAATCCCAGTTTGGACTGAGGTTCTTGCTAGAATGGTTTGCCTGGCATGTGGAAAGTCTGGTATGTGCTATGGCATTGGTTAAGGATTCTGTGTTTCCCTAGCTGAAACATGCTCTTCAGCTTGAGATTCAGAGGATGTTGCCAGTTTTATCTTCTCCCTTCCTATGCTTTTCTTTATTTCTGTGATGAAAGATCTCGATTTCCACTAAGGAATTCAAAATGGTTTTCTGGGTTGTTACTCAGTTTTATGAATAAGCATATATTGATTGAGTCCACTGCATCAGCCTTTTTGTAATGAACTGCCATAAAGAGAATGGCATGTCCTCAGCATTCTGAGGAATTTCCTCTGTTCTTTTTCTTTTTGTTATACATAGAAATTAGGTTGTTCATCTTCTATAGTTAGGGTGACCACATATATAATTTTATGTCCAAACAAGGGCACTTTTGAGAGTGAATGAGATGCAATTTTTAATTACACGAGAGACTGTTCCAGGAAAACTCGGACATGTTGTTACCCTAACTATGGCTAATTCTAAGTTTGTTTGTTTGTTTTCCCCTTTGGCAAATTTATGTAACTGCTCCATTGCATGATTAATCCTAATTTTTTGATTTTCCAAGCCTCACAGTTTTTTTCAGTCGGTTGTTCTCTAGAATTCTCAGACAAGAATGTGATCTTTACCTATCAATTGGTTTAACTATTAGATGTCAAATTTCTTTTTGAAAATGATACTTTTGCAGTGTTGTTTGGCTTGGTTAAGAAGTAGAAGTTTTTCAGTTGGGTTTTATATGAGAGAGAGAATTGAGATATGATCTTCTGTCCTTAAGCAACCTCAGGCATTGCTTCTTTTCTTCACAGATTCTGTCAGTTGCTTTCTTTTTTCATGTCTGCATGCTTCCAACCTGAGAAAAATCTTACCTTCTAGGAAAGGCTTAAGGCTGTGATAGGCAAAAAGCACTGAATGTTGTAATAACTAAACAGTGAGCTACTTTATTTCTTGGAGATAATTCCATTCTACCAAGTCAGATGACAGTTGGAGTGAGACATCTTGGAAAGGGAGGAGAGTCATATGAAATTTATAGAAAGTTCTTGGGAGGGGACATGGAGGGCTTAAGAGACAGAAAATTGATCAAATTTATAGTATCTTTTATTCCATAATCTTTGGATTCTATTCCATCGTTGTTTAAGTAAGCTAATTGGGTTTTTTATTTTTTTATATAAAGAGATGTCACATAGGAGAGGGAGCAGAATTGAGGCAGTGCCTGCACCATTGAGAGCATGTTACTGGATGATGGAAAGAGACCTAGACTGCCAGTCAGGAGATTGTATGGTTTTGCAATTTTCTCAATATTTTTGAAACTTGGTTTTCACTAATATTAATTTAGGGAAAGGAGATAATTTTCTTCCTGGTGAGCCCACTCAGAGTTTGGAAGAACAAACAAGACATTTAATGTTAAAGTGAAACACATCAAGCATCACATCTCTGTAAAGTAATATTAGCAAAATGCCATTTATCTACATAAAACCATTGACACCCAGTCAATTACAACTCACGGAGACCCTGTGTTTGTCAGAATAGAACTGCTCCAAAGGGTTTTCATAGGTGTACCCTGTTGGAAGCAGATCACCAAGCCCTTCTTCTGAGGCACCTTTAGGTGGACTTGAATTGCCAACAATTTGGTTAGCAGGAAATAAAGAAAATTAGTTAAATGCTTATTAAATAATTAAGTGAAAATATTAATATAAAATTCCTCATCTTCTTCGTATTATAGCAGATGGACTTTTTTTTTAAGGCTTAATCTCCTAAAATGCATTTTTAGAAAGAAAAAGGCAATTTAATCAATACTAGGACAGGAAACTTCCTTTCAGATAGTTAGTCATGGTATTCTGTTGCCTCACATCCTTTTTGAATAAGGCAAAATATGAATAAACGAATACATAAATAATCATGGTTCCTGAAGGAAAGCCTCATGAATCAGCAGTTATATTCACATGAAGCTAGAACAATGGATGGAAACTGAAAGATATTTGGGAACATCCAGATTGCCTAAGTATTTCACAATATGTTATCCAGAATTGGAGTTTAAATTGCTGAAATGTTTGTGAAGGTGAAAAAATTAAATGTAATACCTAAATCCAGTAGATGATCACAAAATAACCATCACTTAATATCCAAGGTATTTTGTATTGATTGTCCCTAATTTCTATACTTAATTTACCTTAATTGATCTATGTTATTGATTGATTTAATTTAGACAGATAAATATTTTAATTAATCTATTTAATTTCAATTACTGATTAACGTGAATATATTATATAGTATGTATATGTGTGTGTATATATATATATATACACACACACACACACATAACCCACTGCTGTTGAGTTGGTTCTGACTCATAGCAACCCCAAAGGGTTTCCAAGGCTATCAATGTCTATGGAAGTAGACCGTCAAATCTTTGTCCCATGGAGCCACTGGTGGTTTCAAACAGCCAGCCTTCGGTTAGCAGTCGATCGCTTTAACCACTGTACCACCAGGGCTCCTGCATATATATATACACATATATATATATATATATATATAAATAATTGAAACTCTTGAGTTTTACTCATTGTGAAAGTCAGCTTTAATTTTGGAGGATTTTCTAGTCATCTTCACCCTTGTTAAAGAATCAAACTGAAGTTAATCCTATCCCTATAATCATCCCTTCTCTCTTCTAGGATTATTTGTAAAGGAAGCTGCATAATTTAAGAACAATAGTCATGTGGAAAACAAATCACTGCTTTACTAATGGCTAAGCATCACCTTACACACATCCGTTACCCCAGCACCACCTCCCACTTCACCCTCCACCTGATCTGAAGGTAAAACTTTCTGGTAAATCTAAGAGAATGTGGCTGGGGTTCAAAAACCTGGTGGATACTACTTCTTGTCCCAAATTTTGGAACTCTTATATTCAAGAATACTTGTAGAAGGAGAGAGACCCTCTCATTGGGCCCTCTTATGGACCTTGAGTCCATTTACTTACCCAGCTGTATGATGGACAAGAAGAAAGAGAAGAGTTTCCTGCCTCTACTGCAACTGCTCCCTCATTTGTGCTCACTGCATGTGACACTAGAATCAAAAGACACCAGGGAGAACATGGAATATTGCCACTAAAGCACAGTAATCTTACCTACTAGTAAAATGTAGCCCAATCAATGCCTCAAGTGCCTACCAATCAGATTATCAAGTCTTGCTCATCAGGGGAGGAGCCAGCCATAGATGGGGTAGAAGGACAGAAGCTCCCTGGATTTCATGAAAGAAGAGGTGGTAGTTCCCTTTGCTGTACCTATTAATTTTCTTGTAATAATAGAGGATTTGGGAATAATTTTGTTCTCTGATCACATGTTTTTCAAGCTAGCTAAGAAACTGAAATTTCTGATGTAACGTGTAAGCAATGTCAGATGCGGTCTCTAGTGCAAGTGTGATAAGTTTAAATCTTCCGTCTCCAAACAAAATATTCAAACGGATTCACCCCACTGTTTATAGTCTAGAAAGAAAAGAGGTGTCCAGGGAAGAGCAGCTGCTCTGTTCTCACTTCCTTGGCTAATCATCACCCCCCAGTCTTTTGCATATCTTCTTTTTGTACAAGGAACCAGCTGAATAGTGTACATTGCTTCAGTAAGTATAGTAGCCAATTCAATCATTGTTAATTATCAAACATGTTACAGGATTGCAACAACACATCAAATTTTAAGAAAGAGTGTGACCCCTTATATGCATCCCTTGACTATATTATATGCATATGTGAGTATGCACGCACGCGCGCGCGCGCGCGCGCGCACACACACACATTCAAAAAAATGCTTTGTGTATAAGGTTGTTTCCAAAATTCATTATTATTATTATTATTTTATGTAGCATGACTTGTGTATACCAGAGATATGGTTCTATCTGAATTGTCCAATATCATAGAAATTCTCTGTACTACTCAAAACACATAGCCAGTAAGACAAAAAAAAGTGAGTAACTTCAAACTAAATTATAGATCCAGTAAAGATTGATATTGGATAAACAACTCAATAGTACCTTATGTTTGGATCACTAACATAAGACCTAATTTAACATATTTAAAGTTTAAAACCAAGTATAGTTATAACCTTCATTGGGCCATTTTAAAGCTAGCACTTATTAAGCACTCATTAATTGCCA
Source organism: Trichechus manatus latirostris (assembly GCF_000243295.1). Taxonomy (NCBI): domain Eukaryota; kingdom Metazoa; phylum Chordata; class Mammalia; order Sirenia; family Trichechidae; genus Trichechus; species Trichechus manatus. The sequence continues at coordinate 1,644,263 of NW_004443972.1, read as the reverse complement.
GTTTGTTTGCAAAGTGTTTTGAATCTTACTTATTTAATCCCTTACTAGCCTTGAGAAGAAGTTGCTGTTTTTGTACCCACTTTACATCTAAGAAAGCTTAACTTAAATAATTTAAGACTTATTTTTACATGGGAGAGGGTCCTTTAAATGCAGAGCCTAAGCTCTTAGCTATTTATCATTCTGCTTCTCTTGTGTCAGTTTTTTGTTCTCTTCTATTGTTTTTGTTTTCTATACTCATCACAGCTATATGAAACCTGGTTATTCTGAGACATGGTTATCTATTTGTGGGTTGGCCAGCCGATTAAATAGCAGTTTAAAAGTGGCATCCATTTGTTTTCATATAATTTTTTCATATACATACATATGCATGTAAAATATTTACATATATAGTCTCAATTTACTCATGCAATTCATCTCAAAATCTATTTTTAAGGAACAATGCAGAGCGATGAATGAAACAAACATTACATTGTCAGATTCCAAGAGAGAACATAATGTTTAACAGTTGCTAGGCACAATGGGACAGTCTTATTCTCTCCCTATTTATTACAGTAATGCCATTTATTGTTTAACTGTGCCAACTATTTCAGATGGCTTTGAATACTGACTTGATAAAAGCTTCACTGAAACAGTCATTAAGTTCTCCCACTCCTTAGGCAACTGAATTTTTATCTCTCAAGATGAAATAAAAGTGATCTGAATGTTGCCCAAATCAGCATCTGAGAGGGAGGAGAAAGGTCACTCATGAATGGAGCTAACTTCTGACTGCTTTGCAAAAAAGGAAGCAAGTCAAATTGTAAGTCATGCGCTGCTGATTTAACGTGTGGGAACAAGAATGACAGGAAGAAACTTAGAGTGCTGGAGAAAGTTACGTGCCTGCCAGTGTCATAAAATTCTCTTTGTAATCCAAGAGAACAAGTTATACTGTTGGAATCGATCCAAATTTGGCTCCAATAACTTTCTATTCACATAACTTAGGGGTTATCAGTGGCTCTTTTTGGATTTGAATGGTTTTGTGACAACAACACCCCCCTGCCCTCCCCCCCTGCCACCCCAGGAAGTATAGATTGATCACCACTTGGACTAGTCAATTAGCACTTTAAGAAGGGTAACTAGAGTGTGAGGGTGGTCTTGCCTGGCAGAAAGAGGAAAGGTGTTGCCAAGGCAGTCGTCCTTGGCAAATAACCATTTACCCATCATCCCCCTCCTTCTTTAGTCACAAAGGCAATGCCCTACCACCTACCTTTTCATACTCGAGACTGCCATCTTCCTCTACTTCATTCCTCTCTTGCTGTCCACCGCTGAACTTATTTTTAAACAGACTTGGATTTCACAAATTCATAATAGTGAAGGGTGAACAGAATTCTCACATAAGGTATGAACTTCTTAGTATCCTTAGAAAAGGCCTGACTAACAGGCTACCATTCTTACAGAGTAACATTTGAGATGGACCAAGTCACTGTAATGGAGGTATAATCCTGAGTCTCACAGAGAGCTGATTCCTAATACCCATGGACATGACAAGTATTCACTCTAATTCCCAGGCCTTGTCTCATAGTTTCTGCCTATTAGCTCTGTGACTTTGGAATAACCCAAGACCTTAAGCACTTGGTTTGTTCAACCCAGACTTCTCAAGGCATTTATCCAAGTGTCTCACTCTGGCCCTGACCCCTCCTCCACTTTAGATATTAGTATCCTTAACCTGTTTTGCTCTTTTAACAGTTTGACCCCTATTCCATTCCCGTTTTGTATTTCATAGTTCTCTTAGTGTTTTGGATTTTTAGTTGTCTTATAATGTGGAAAGCTTTTGCCTGTCTTATCTCATCACACAGATATATACACCACTGATTATGCTTCTAGAATCCTAGAAAATAATTCATACCTTAATTTTTTTGATATATTTAAATGAAAGGGCTCTAACAATGAGTAAGAATAACATGAGTGCTAATTTTAAAGTTGTTGTTAGGTGCCATCAAGTTGGTTCTGACTCATAGAGACCCTGCATGCAGCAGAACAAAACACTACCTGGTCCTGTGCCATCCTCACGATTGTTGTTATGCTTGAGTTCGTTGCTGCAGCCACTGTGTCAATCCATCTCGTTGAGGAATTTCCTGTTTTTCACTGACCCTCTACCTTACCAAGCAGGATGTCTTTCTCCAGGGACTTGTCCCTCCTGATTACACGATCAAAGTACATGAGATGGAGTTTTGCCATCCTTGCTTCTAAGGAGCATTCTGGCTGCATTTCTTCCAAGATAGATTTGTTCGTACTTCTGGCAGTACAGGGTATATTCAACATGCTTTGCCAACACCATAATTCAAATGCAT
>NW_004443972.1:1639264-1641653 GCF_000243295.1 Trichechus manatus latirostris | reverse complement strand
TCCATATTGAAGGCTGTAGTCTTTGATCTTCACTAATAAGTGCTTCAAGTCTTCTTCACTTTCAACAAGCAAGGTTGTATCATCTGCATATCACAGTTTGTTAATGAATCTGCCTCCAATCCTGATGCCACATTCTTTTTCATATAGTCCAGCTTCTGGGATTATTTGTTCAGCATACAGATTGAAAAAGCATGGTGAGAGGATACGACCCTGACATACACCTTTCCTGACTTTAAACCACACAGTATCCCCTTGTTCTGCTCGAACAACTGCCTCTCGATCTATTTTAAAGTTAAGGAATACTTACTTTATTTCCTTTTTTATTATTATTTTTACATGTGGGGAGAAACCAGGAGGAAATGGGTTTATGCTTATTTATTCATACATATGTTTATTAATCATCTACTGTATTTCTGTTTTAAGCACTATGTTTAAATGAGATTTTTAATCTTTTTTAAACAAGGAAGAATTTGACAACTAATGTGATAAAACATTAAATTAAGAAGATAGAGAAAATTATGTCTAAATTGTAGAGATTTTCCAGAAAGATTAATAAAATAGAAATAATACGAATTTTCAAATTAGGAGATTGTTGTTGTTGTCAGGTGCCATGGAGTCAGTTCCAACTCATAGCAACCCTATGTACAACAGAATGAAACACTGTCCAGTCCTGTGTCATCCTAAGAATTGTTGTTATGCTTGATCCTATAACAACAAATTAGGAGATTAGTTACATATATTTTGGTACAACCATACAATGGAATATAATGTGTAATCATTATACTAAAAGAGCAGGCATGCAAAGGGAATAAGAGAAAGCAACTTTGTCCTTTTCTTCTGTGTAGTCTTTTCCCCATTCTTTGGATGAAATCCAGGGGGGGTCTGATGATTTTTCTGGTAATATTCTGATAATTAAAAGTCCTCCAGGCACTTTTAGTCTAATGTTCATAATTAAAATGACCATTGCCACAGTCAAAACTCTGAACTACAGTTAAAGATGCTTCTCTTCCTCTGCTGAGCCTAGAAGCTTATGGTGGGAAACAGGCGTGGGTAGCTCTTCCTTTCTCCAGCATGCTTTTTTCCTTCTCCTCTCTGCTCCTTAGCTGAGGTTTTTCAAGCCCTTCCAGGGGTGTGGGAAAGGGAGAAGGAAGGAGCTGGAAAGTTGTTACTTTATAGGTATTTTTATAACTTGGACTGGCACGCTCTGGGATTAGTGGATATTCACAACAGTCTCTTTCTTTATACTTGTTTTGATGTTTTTTGGATGCTCACCATGAAGATCTCTGGGTAGCATAGCTCTCTGACATGGGTACAGTACTACCTGCCCCCAGCCTCACCAACTCCTGCCCTGATTGTGCATCCCACAGCCTCTTACTGCTGAGATTCCTTCAAGAGATCTACAGCCCAATTGCCTTTTACAGTATCCACCTGGACCATGGAAGACCCTGCATATCCTTGCCATACTAAATCGAAGAGGGTAGGCGCTCCCACTACTGTCTTCTCTATCTCCTGTCACAGACTTTTGAATTTAGTCTTTTCAGATAGGCTTCAAACCCCAATCCCTCTTCCCTTTCACATTCTAGAATAAATATTAAATGCCGTAAGGTCCTTTCAAAGTCCTCTCACTTCTTGAGATGAAAGGGAATTACCGCTTTCTTTCACCCCATGTTATAAATGGCCTCTGCATATTGGCCCCAAGTTGTTTACTTCTACGTAGCAAGCTGAGGCTCATTTGTTGTTGTTGTTAGTTATTGTTGAGTTGGCTTTGACTCACACAACCTTATGTATAACAGAATGAAACATTGCCTATGGTATGAAACAGATATTTGATCTGTATGAGCCCATTGCTGTGGCTATTGTGTTAATCCATCCCACTAAGGGTTTCCCTTGTTTTCGCTGACCCTCTACTTTTCCAAACATGATGTCCTGTTCTAGGGACTGTTCTTTCCTGATGACTTGTTTAAAGTAGCAAGAGGAAAAGTCTCACTGGCACCAAACTTAAATTTGTACCTATCCAATTGTTTTAAAAAAATAGCCCAGCTAAGCAGATTTTTTTAGCCACTTGAGCCTGCTCACTTTATATACTCTTGAAACTGAACCCAACATCTGCTAGCCCTAGATAAGACAAAACCTTGTAGTTATAAGGACCCCTAGCTGTCCTTCAGAGGTCTCTGACCCAGAGACTGTCCATCTTGCTGCAAAAGGACATCATTAAGACAAACTGAGTCTATGGCAACCAGCAAAAACAAGAAGCCACCTTTTTTCTCATTTGGGGGAAGTTCATGTCCTTTCCCCTTCTAGGGGCTCCCTATGTTGCTTGCCCCTGGAAGACCTCCTGCTGTGGGGAATTGACCTCTATATGCAGCTGCATGCCAAAACCAAAAACCCA
>NW_004443972.1:1612748-1614280 GCF_000243295.1 Trichechus manatus latirostris | reverse complement strand
CAAACTCCCCTTGGATTAGGGGCTATCAACCATTCCATACTGATATGCTAGTCTATACTAGGCTATTAAGAATTTGTTAACAATTCAGCTGATTTTTCTTACTTACTTGTATGCCAGTCACCTCTTTCTCCTGTGTTATGACAAAATTTGTTTGTACCATCTCTCTTTGGAGGGATCTATCACTCTATAGAATTCAGTTTACCTGGTTGCCTTGCAAGTTCAGTTCTCAGATGGGATAAATAAATTTTGATTTTTAAAGATTAGCTGACTTTTTGCTATTATCATTAGGGTAGAAGCATTATTCTTTTGCTTACTTTTACATATTGGAATGTTATTGTGTGCCATCTAGTCAACTCCAACTCGCAGGTAACCATATGTCAGAGTAGAACTTCCCCATAGGGTTTACTAGGCTGCAATCTTTACGAGAGCATGTTGCCAGGTCTTTTCTTCCATGGAACCACTGGTGGGTTCCAACCTCTGACGTTTGGGTTAGCAGTTGAGCACTTAGCCTCATCACAGCTCCTTTACATAAGTGGAATGGGACTAGTTAACATTTCTTAACATTAAATTTTCTCTGTTAAAATAACTATGGTTGTTTTTGAGTCCTAACTGGACCCTAAATTATGTAGTGGATTTGCCAAAATGTATTTAACTAAAATCATATTGATGAGCATTTGGTTATGTAAAAATGGTGCAGAGTGCCTCTAACTTCACCAGTGGGAACAATCATTATCAGCATCAACAACCCAAGACTGATTCCTATGAAGTGGCGGTCATCAGAGATACCTCCACCCTCCAAATTTTTTAGCAATTCTGACACCAGATGGTCCTCCCATAGCACTCTCTATTTCTCTGCTGAGTTAGAAAATTCATTGCAATGGCCACACAGAACTCATAGACAATACTCACTATTATGGGGTTTATTACGGAAGTATCAGGTTACTTCTTCATTGAAAATACCTTTTTTAAACAACATAGATGGTGATTACACACATGGACCTCTCTGGATGGAATACATAGGAATCAAATTAACTACATCTTTGGAAAGAGATGATGGAAAAGCTCAATATCATCATTCAGAACAAGGTCAGGGGCCAACTGTGGAACAGACCCTCCATTGCTCATGTGCAAGTTCAAATTTTAAGCTGAAGAAAATTAAAACAAGTCCACTAGAGCCAAAGTACGACCTTGAGTATATTCCCACCTGAATTTAGAGACCGTCTCAAGAATAGATTTGATGCATTGAACACTGATGACCAAAGACCAGAAGAGTTGTGGAGTGACATCAAGGACATCATACAGGGAGAAAGCAAGAGGTCATTAAAAAGACAGGAAAGAAAGAAAAGACCAAAACGGATGCCAGAAGAGACTCGGAAACTTGCTGTTAAAAGTCGAGTAGCTAAAGCAAATAGAAGAAATGATAAAGTAAAAGAACTGAACAGAAGATTTCAAAGGGTGGCTCGAGAAGACAAAGCAAAGTATTATAATAACATGTGCAAAGACCAGGAGTTAGAAAACCAAAAGGGAAGAAC
>NW_004443972.1:1609486-1611568 GCF_000243295.1 Trichechus manatus latirostris | reverse complement strand
TCTTTAAAATTAAAAGGCAAAGATGTCGACTTGAAGACTAAGGTGTGCCTGACCCAAGCCATGATGTTTTCAATGCCTCATGTGCATATGAAAGCTGGACAATGAATACGGAAGACTGAAGAATTGATTCCTTTGAATTATGGTGTTGGCGAAGGATATTGACTATACCATGGACCACCAAAAGAACAAACAAATCTGTCTTGAAAGTAGTACAGCCAGAATGCTCTTTAGAAGCGAGGATGGCAAGACTATGTCTCACATGCTTTGGACATGTTATCAGGAGGGACCAGTCCCTGGAGAAGGACATCATGCCTGGTAAAGTAGAGGGTAATCAAAAAAGAGGAAGACCCTCAACGAGATGGATTGAAACAGTGGCTGTAACAATGAGTTCAAGCATAACAATTGTGAAGATGGCACAGGACCAGGCAATGTTTCATTCTGTTGTACATAGGGTCGCTGTGAGATGGAACCTACTCGATGACACCTAACAACAAAAACAACAACAGGTTACAATTCAGGATCAGGAAGGATTCAGGATACAGTTCTTTGATTAGGATAGTTTCTTCTCAGCCATGCCCATATGCAGGGGAGTCTCTCTGGTCCTGGGCCCCTTGGCCCCTCAGCTCCTTGGGCCCTTGGCCTCTCAGCCTCTGCCCCGCCCAGGCAAGTGTTACAAATCTCTTTAGCTCCACCAAAAAGTGCCCAGAGGCAACCCACTCTGGCAGGAATCATCAGGCCGAAGGCAGTCAGCTCTCCAGCTCTGTCAGCAAGCCTAGCTCCACTGACAAGTGCCTGGAGGTACCCTACTCCAACAGCAAGCCTCCTGCCCGAAGTGCTCAGCTCTCTCACTCCATGAGTCAATAAGCCTAACTCTGCCAAGTGCTCAGAGGCACCCCCCTCTACCAGCAATTCTCCTGCTGAAGGCACTCAGCTTTCTTGACCAGTGGGCCAGGAAGCCAATTGTACCATTTTCTGCCAGTCTCCTGGTTCTGCTTCCTCTGTTGCCACTGTTTCTCTGATGCTGTTTCTAGCCATCTCTTGCCTTCCAGTGTTACTGCTCTCTCTGTCTCCTGGGTCTAAGAGACTCTCAGGTGCAGGGATCCCAGGTTCAAAGGATGCACTTTACTCCAAGCTCTTCTTTCTTGGTGGTGAAGTTTCCCCTTTCTGCCTCTGGGATTGCTGATTTTAAGCCTAACTGGATGGCAAAACTGACCAATCCACTCTTTAGGGCTCTGTACACCTTATTTGCATGGTCACGCCCCAACAAGGGTGCCATGCACCTTATTTGTATTATTAGCAAGCTGTCCAATCCACTTGGTGTGCCATAAGCACCTTCTTTGCATAGTCCCACTCAATTATTTGTAAGAGTCACAAAGACTATAGCTAGAAGGGCCATATTAAGTAATTCACTGCACTGCAGGTTATTTTCAACTTTAGCTATTACAAAAAAAGTTTTAACGATCATTTGTATGTATATCTAAGTGGATTTTTTGTGAGTATATCTATAGCATGAATTTCTTAGGAGTTAGACTGCAGAGTTCATTCATTTTTTAATTTATAATATTTATAACTATTGCCTTGTTGCATTCTTGAGGGTTTGCATTAATCACATTCTCCCCAACAATATATGAGATTGCGTGCATTATCATCAAACTCTTTAAATTGTGCTGATCTAGTAAGTGAAATATCACTATATACTTGTTTCAATTTGCATTTCTTTACTTATGAGTTAGGGTGAGCATTTATTTTATATGTTTATTGACTACATTTATTTTTCTTTAAATTGCCTGTTCATGTATTTTTCTGTTTTTCTGTTGAGATGTTTGCTTTTTTAATTGATTTTCATGTGGCAACTATTATCTCTGATTCTTTAGCTATCTCTGCATTTTCTGCTCTGCCTAATGCACAGAATTTCTTATCTCATTTAGCACTTCACACCACTCTCATGTATTAGCATTCCCACCCAGGGGTGAGATTTCTTTGGTACTATGAGAGATAGTTGCATGAGAACTGCACCCTGATATGGCTTTTTGGTTTCCAGGACCATATATCAGCTACTGTAGATAAGTAGTAGTTTAGTAT
>NW_004443972.1:1606808-1608813 GCF_000243295.1 Trichechus manatus latirostris | reverse complement strand
GGCTGATGAAATCTCTGGTTTATGTGGCCCTTTCCGTCTCTTGGGCTAATGCTTTCCTTGTGTCCATGGTGTTCTTCATTCTCCTTTACTCCAGGTGGGTTGGGACCAATTGATGCATCTTAGATGGCCACTCACTAGCTTTTAAGGCCCCAGACGCCACTCACCAAAGTGAGATGCAGAACAGCAAATAGCCAATTTTTAGATAATTACTACATTTTGTTTTAGAAGATTAAACTATGCATGAATCCTAACTCAGGCATTTATATGACTACTAAATTAGAGTTTGGAATTTCAAAGTTGGTAACCTTTCTTTCCCTATCACTTGGTGCTTTATATTATCACCTAACTTTTCACAAAGAAAGAAAAAAATAGATTTAAAATAATTACATGGGTTTGTTCAGATGTGGTTCTGACCAGATAATTCAGTTTAAAACATTTATTTGATTACTGAGCTTGTATTGTTTCTACAATCAAAATAATTTATTTGTATTGCATATTAAGAGTGTTGACAAGAAATTTGTTTCAATGTTCTTTAACTCAGCATATGTTCTCAACAATTTCTTCCCCTCTATGTTGCCCTCTTCACTGTTGTTCCTGTACCCTATGCTCTGTGGCTTTTCTAAATGACCAAGGGAAATCAGATAAAGTGTCTCCTCTCTTAGAGGTTATTTATATTTTAATGATGACTTGATGTAAATGAGTACTTGATACAGTTTATACATTTGTCCCAAAACTTTTGGAATGATTCCCATAGCTTTGTGAATCTTCTGATAGAGTTAGAGGAACAACTCTATCAATATAGTTTCAAAATATCTTCTGTGTTGGCAACATTGACCAAGGCAACAAGGATGAACAAATCAGAGTTTGTGAATTTGAGGGGAATGTGTCTAGAGCCTTAGAAAGATAGAAACATAATATGAATCAGTATTTATTGAGTTCCTTCTTTAGAGAAGTAGGAAGTTCAAAGAAATGGAAGGCAGGGTGCCTTCCCATAGTTTAAAACCATGTTGAGTGCTCTATTACATTAACTAATTAACTTATTCTTATTTCAGGTCTTGGGTTAAAAATAACCTCCAACACGAATTCTTCTATAATCTTTCCCTGTAATAGGCTGGACCAGGAATTCCTCTTAAATATGAAGCTTATTTATCTCTATATAATACTTACTCATCATACAATATGGGAATTGCTTTTTGCGTTCTTGTCTTCCCAACTAGATTATGTTCTTAAGAGCAGTGACCTTGGTCTGTTTATTGATACAACTCAGATAACTAACAGTATCTTACCTGGTGGCACAGTGGTTAAACACTCAGCTGCTAACTGAAAGGTTGGTGGTTCAAACCCACCAGCCATTCTGCGGGAGAAAGATGTGGAAGTCTGCTCCTGTAAAGATTTACAGCCTTGAAAGCTCTATGGCACAGTTCTACTCTGTCCTACAAGGTCGCTATGAGTTGAAATCAACTTGACAGCAGTGAGTTTTGGTTGGGTTGGACCATAATGGATATTCAACAAATATTCTTTTTAGCTGATTTAATAAAGGAAGGAAGTAAATAGTGAATGTTTATATTGAGTCATAGATCTTAAGGTTTTTGAGCTGGAAAAGCATTGATTCAAAAGTATTTAGGGACCTAGCATGTTCAACCACCACTTGTCTGTCAATTTGTTGTACTGTGGGGGCTTGCATGTTGCTATGTTGCTGGAAGCTATGCCACTGGTATTTGAAACACCAGCAGGGTCACACATATTGGACAGGTTTCAGGGGAGCTTCCAGATTAAGACAGACTAGGAAGAAGGACCTGGTGGTCTACTTCTGAAAAAATTAACCAGTGAAAACCTTATGAATAGCAGCAGAACATTGTCTGATACAGTGCCGGATGATAAGCTCCTCAAGTTGGAAGGCACTCACAGTGGTACTAGAGAAGCGTTGCCTCCTCAAAGTATAGCCAACCATAATGATGTGGATGGATTCAAGCTTTCCGGACCTACATTTCTGATGTGGCACAGC
>NW_004443972.1:1602244-1603363 GCF_000243295.1 Trichechus manatus latirostris | reverse complement strand
GCCTCTGATATTCATTTTAATATTATTTAATCTATACTTTTTAAAAAATCTGTGGAATGTGATACACATGGAACTGTGTTTTGGGCCACCATAGGGTTGACTCCAGCCTAGTGTAAGAAATGAAAGCAGGATTCTTAATTGTTCTAGGGATGCCTGATTATTCTGGGGTCTGTCTGAACTGGAATACATTTTAATCAAGGCTGGTTTTGTGGTTGACAGGGGAGGCTGCTCTCTGAGTGGTGAGATTTCCAAGGCTCCCAAAGGAAACCTTGTTTCTCAATATCTCCTCCTTATAATGCCCAAAATTAGAGGACTATTTTGTGAGGGTAGGTTTTTGTATTTCACAGATGACTTCAGAAAATTCAAACACTGTTGAAAGAAGAGCCATTTTTATTTATTGTCTTCTGAGGCAGTTATTGTTTTCTGATTATTTTCTAATATAATGGCTGTACCTGTCAAATCAATAGGTAAAGACCCAGGGACTTTTAAAAGTCCATGTTTGGTACTGTTGTAGAAGGTTTTTAAGTGAGGTTTTTACGAATGTGTATAGTTGTGGTGCAAGAAAATACCAACTTACTCTTGCCAACTACAGATAGATTGATACAGGTGATATAGATGATATGGAGATAGAGATAGAGGCAAAGACAGAGACAGAGACAGAGACAGAGCTATATCTGAGTATCAGATATGGTAAATTAATTTGACCTGATGCTATAATTTTGAGCTAACTGAACATACTGCTATTGCTTTAAGAGGAAAACATCTCTCATAGTGTATGTCAATCTATACTTTTTCAAGTCTAAAATACATTTTCTTCCACTTGTGTCTCTTTATGTGGCTATCTGACTTATATGATTATAAATTATTTTAACTTACGATTATACTTCATAAATATTCTAAACTTTTTAATTTTGTGTTTTTTAATAGATATAAGAAAATAAGAAAATTCCTAGTAGGTTTCTATATATACAAGGAATTGACTTGTTGATACTTAATCCCCCTGATCAATTATGAAGCAACCTGTCTTTAGACAAACTGGAATGGAACAATACACAGTTATTCAAAGTCAGTACAAGCCACTGGACTTCAACAAAGGCATCAATACAATCTGAAACAGAA
>NW_004443972.1:1595660-1601436 GCF_000243295.1 Trichechus manatus latirostris | reverse complement strand
GTTTCTGTTGGAAAGTGTTGGCTAGATCCTGAAGCTTCTGTAGTATACATTCCCTTTCTTCTTTTAAAGGACCCAACAGTTCTGAAGCTGAATTATGTTGTACTTTCACAGTTATTGCTCTGGTCTCCAGTTGGGAAAGTAGGGACAGATCCTGAGGAGTTTTGTAAGGCAGACACCCTTGTATTATTGTTAATCAGGAGTGAGGATTTGTCTTTCACAGAGAGGAGGAGGACATTTCTGCAGGGAAGTCAGTTCAGGGAAACCTGGGGATTCAGGATTTTAAATACATCATCTGGGGTATTTGCTCCGCACCACCTCAGGGTCCCACTCCTTCTCAGTCAGGGCTCTGATCATGATGTATCAAATTTACTGTGGTTGAGAATTCATCCTTCTTTGGAAACCAGCTAATTTAACCTTGAAAACAACAGCAACAACAAAATTGCTGTTGAGTCAATTTGACTCATAGTGGCTGCATGTGTGTCAGAGTAGAACTGTGCTGCATAGGGCTTCCAGTGGCTGATTTTTTGGAAGTCGATCACCAGGCCTTTCTTCAAAGGCACAATAGCCCTCGCAAAATGTTATTACTGTCACCATTTTACAGATGAAGAGACTATGTCTTAGAGAGGCTAAGTAACTAGTCTAAGGTCATACCCCGAGCAGTAGAGACTGGATTTGAACCTACTGCTGTCTAATTCCGTAGTCACACACACTGCTACCCTATCTGTTCTTAATATGTCTACTTATAGAAAAGTTCCAAACTCTTACTCTCATTTTAAACAAACAATGTTTTGGCTTCTCAGAGAACTCTCTCACCTATGAAATTATAATCATTATTAATACCTCATCTTATTTCTATTGGAAACCATGATGGTGTAGTGGCTAAGAGCTACAGCTGCTAATCAAAAGGTCGGCAGTTCGAATCCACCAGGAGCTACTTGGAAACCCTATGAGGCAGTTCTACCCTGTCCTATAGGGTTGCTATGAGTTGGAATCAACTCAACAGCAACTTTTTTTTTTAATTTCTATTTCTAGGAGCATAAAGTATTCAATAAATATGATTTAATTTTGTATTTTATCTTCATAGAATATTTGGGAAGTGACTGGGTCGGGCAGGTAATTTCAGATGAGGAAAGTAATATGCAAGGTGGCCAAGTGACTGGTTCCAGGTAACAAGGCTAGTCATGCCTCTGACCAAGGACGTTTCCTATCATGGCCTCCTACCTCTCAGGTGGAAGTTTCTCTGTGAGAATATTGTGTCCTCTGACTTAACCAGTCACTAGTAGTACTCTAGGGATGTGCTTCTGAGCAGGAATGGTGGAGACATGTACCCTAAAAGAAGTAGTCTAGGGGTCACAAATGCCTAATTTGGAGCATGGCCAGCAGGCTGGAGGGCTTGTGGGCTCTTAACCCAAGTGCAGCTTTAAGAAGCTGTAGTCTTTGGGCAACTGAGACCATTAAAACCTGAAGCCTTCTTAAGAAGACTTGGCCTGGGAGTGAGAAATCATCCACATATTTATGAAGCTTTGTGTCAAAACCTGGGACATTGTAGTTGCGGAAGGATTTAAAGAAGGAGGAATTGATATCTTTCAGTGCTTTTTGTCATTTCAGCAAAATTGTTCCATGCATGTAAATAATTATAAATAAAACAAAAGATCAGAAGAGCTGCTAGTTAATATTTAATGACTAGTTCCCTGACAGCAGTGCACATTCCAAAGATTTCCCAACCAGTTTTGTTTATACTGCTAGAAACTCCAGCAGGCCCAGCTTTTCTCTGAGCATGGAGCACACTTCAAAAGGTGATGATGATTCAACTACCTGAGAACTTTAAAAATGCTCCAAAAATCCAGAGTCCAGAATGTGCTGGTTTGTTCTTGATATTGTCGTTGTTGTTAGCTGAGAGAAGTTACCAGCAAAAATCATCCTGTGTATTTTTGAATTTAAAAAAAACAAAACAAAACTTGCTGTCGGGTTGGAATTCGTAGCAACCTTAGAGGACAGAGTAGAACTGCCTTATAGGGTTTCCAAAGAGCAGCTAGTAGATTCGAACTGCTGACTTTTTGGTTAGCAGCTGTAGCTTGCCATAGCTCCTGTTACTGAATAGCTGCTGGGATTACCCTATTCTTGCCAGCTTCATCAGAGATGGTATCATATGTCAAAAGAGACCAAGTCATTTCAGAATTCGATATGCAACGTTTTGTTTCTAGAAAATTAGGAAAGGAGCCAGAGCTTAAAGGAAATGAAAAATCTCAAGAGAGCAAATTTGTAAATTGTAACATTCTGACTTAAAATTCTGTTTTAGAATATAGATATACAGATCCATTAAATAAATAACAACCAACATTTTTGTAGGACTTAGTGCTAATAGTACTTCACATATACCATCACATTTGGTCTTACTAAGTTTTTGAGGATTCATGGAATATTATAGCAACAAGAAGTACCACACCATTTCAGGAAGTGTTGGTGCTTGTACCAAACAGTGAAACCACTTAATCTTTTCACAAGGAAATTCATGGTATTGCATTCTCATAATAGCTGAGTTGGCTAAAGCATTCTTCTTTTTAACTTTGCTAAATAATCTTTGATCTGGGTTATCTATTTCTACATGAATATATGTATATGTATGTATATATATACATAAAACCATGCAGTGTACTGTATTTTTATGCAAATAATGCACACCTATGTTTGTTTGTCCACTGTGCCCTCCCCCTCCCTCGAGGTATTTTTGTAAGTGCTCTATGCTAATTTTTTTTTTACAGCAACATAGGCAAACTAACGTAGAAGGCATGTATTATTTGCATAAAAATACAGTAAATATCAAAACTTTAATTAGTAATTAGCATAAGGAAGTCTATAAGGGAGTGATGTGGTTTATGGGAAAAGACATCAGGTCACAAATGAAAAGATGAGTATTACTGAGAGTAACAGTAATAACAGACAATATTTATTTTTTATTTGTGCCAAGAATTGTTTTAGGCTTTTTCTCTATTGCACATTCAATCCTTGCAACAACTCTATGGAGGAGATACTGCTGCTATTCCTGTTATACAGTTGAGGACATGGAGGGGCAGAGGGGTTAAGCAATTTACTTAAGGACATTGAACTTTCAAGTGGGAGAGCTGAGATTCAAACCTTTTGATTAGCAGCTCCACCCTAGCTAAGTGAATGTGGCCGGCATCCTTTATTCATTATTTCAGCCTATTCAAATGATTTGATACCTGCCATCCCTACGCCCACGAAGTTGTGTCCAGGGTTAACTGAAATAATATATTTAAAAGCACTTTAAAAGATAATGTGCTCTTCAAATACAAGGCGATATTATTACATTGTATACAATGGTTAGTTACTCAGAGCAATGCACCATTAAATGGTCAGTGATGAGTATATTTTGTATTCTAATAAACTGAACTGTGGTAATAAGCTTCTTCTAGATGTACACTCATTAGTTCTTTCCAGAATTCATGAGCAAGTCAAGGCTTAAACTGCCTCTGAACACAGTCATTTGAAGATACACAGGCATATTTCTGGAAACTGGGAGGAACTGCTGTAATTGTTTGCACATGCAGACATTGTCTCAAATATGATTTTGCTATTTCAGAGATTCCCTTGTCATAACTACAAAAATGACACAAGTAGTACTTTTTTGTAATTTCCATATTTGACACATGAAAGAAGACTTAATTCCTGTTTGAATAAACAACATAATAAGGTTGTTGAGATTAGAGACCATTACTATATAAAATTATGTCTAAGTGGCAGATATAATTAACATTGGATTGTAATTACACTAATTACAAGTCACATTAAGACACTCCAGTAATGACAAAGTGAGAACCCTATAATTGAATGGAATAAGTAGGGAAACATGCTGCTCACACTAATTACCTAAATGAGCTAATATGTCTTCAGAGTGACAGTCATGCTCAATGTTATTACGCAGACAAGGCAGTTAGTTGAGTGAGGTATTTTTTAAAATATATATATATGTTTTTTTCTAATTTTCTTCCTTTATTCTCTCCAGGACCTATTTCAAGTCATCCGCAGCTTCAGAATTTCTCTCTTGAGCCAAAGAAAACGAACACTAAAATTAGAGTTCTCTGTAATCTTGTTAAAGGAGAAGCCCATACAACAACAATCCCTGAACCCAGGTAATAATTCCAGTCCCAGGGTGTCTGAAACTCACTGAACAGCAGTTGGTTCCTTGGACAGGCTGATGCACTCTGATCGTTACTCTGTTTGGGCTTTTCTAGTTTACTAGTCATGCAACTCCAGCTCGCTGTGTAGTTTGCAGCATTAAGGGTCATCATTTTGTGGGCTCCGAAGCACCAAACATGGCTTCCAGCAGGCCGGCTCCAGAGAGGCCCTAGAGAGTGGTAAAACCTGAATTATTCAAAGCAATTAGCACGAGCATTGCACAGGAACTCACATTTCAGCTCAAGCTGTTAAGCGAAAATAAACTAATGGTGGAATATGAATTCACGGCTTTGTGAAAATTGTTTATTTGTTGTGGTTGTTGTTATTGTTTTGCCCTCCCATTACCTTTCTTTTATATACCGCCAACTGTTTGGGTAAACAGGAAAATAAAGGGAACAGACTGCAGCCATTTAAAATCTTTCTTCGAAAAGAGAGATTTTCTTTCTAAGGCAGGGAAGTCACAATAAGTGAAAAACAGAATTGATGCACCTAAATTGATACACAATGCTGAGTGCAGCTTTCCTTCCTCTTCTGTTGGTGAAGAAAGGAGATTGTGCCAGGCGTGCCTTTGTTAGCCACGCTTTGGAACAATTTCTACACACCTTCCTCTTTTTCTTGAATTAAGGCAAGTAGGACTTCCTTCTCTTCATCCATAAACTGCAGTTCTGCCTCTAGGAAACCAGGCCCGTGGGTTTCTAAGGCACAGCAGTAAACCAAATATGCAAGGCTCATTAGTAAGTGGATTCTGTATTAGTCCAAAGGTGACAGTTTGGTCCTCTCACACTATTAATATTTGGCATGTAACTTAGAAATAATGACCCTGTTCTCTTGACACACTCTGCTTCTAGGGTCCTGTCGTTCTTGCAATAAATCATATTTTTCTTCAAAATGAACTTAATGTTGAATTTGAATTAGTGTTGATAATTAATTCTGTAGTTGTACAAACTCATATATAATCAAACATTAGGAGTTTACTTAAGTTTTTTTTTTTAGGGAATTTAAAAAAAAATTTATTGTGCTTCAGGTGAAAGTTTACAGCAAAAAGTAATTTCTCATTCAAAAATATATGCAAAAATCATTTTGTGACATTGGTTGTAATCCCTGCAATGTGTCAGCACTCTCCTCCTTTTGTCTCCAAGTTCCCCGTGTCTATTCATCAGTTTTCCTGTCCCTTCCTGCCTTCACATCTTTGCTTTTGGGCAGGTGTTGCCCATTAGGTCAAGTATACTTGATTGAGCTAAGAAGCATATTCCTCATATGTGTTGTTTGTTTTACAGGCCTGTCTAATCTTTGGTTGAAAGGCGGACTTCAGGAGTGGCTTCATTTCTGAGTTAGCAGGGTGTCTGGTGGTCATAATCTCAAGGGTTCCTCCAGTCTCTGTCAGACCTGTAAGTCTGGTCTTTTTTTGTGAATTTTAATTTTATTCTGCACTTCTCTCCTGCTCTGTCCAGGACACTCTATTGTGATCCATGTCAGAGCAGTCTGTGGTCGTAGCCAGATACCATCTAGTTCTGGCTCTGGCTGGTGGAGGCTGTGGTTCCTGTGATCCATTAGTCCTCTGGACTAATATTTTCCTTGT
>NW_004443972.1:1593409-1594745 GCF_000243295.1 Trichechus manatus latirostris | reverse complement strand
AGGCAGTTGTTCGAACAGAACAAGGGGATACTGTGAGGTCTAAAATCAGGAAAGATGTGTGTCAGAGTTGTATCCTTTCACCATACTTATTCAGTCTGTATGCTGAGCATATAATCAGAGGAAGCTGGACTATATGAAGAAGAACGAGGCATCAGGATTGGAGGAAGGCTCATTAACAACCTGTGCTATGCAGATGACACAACCTTGCTTGTTGAATGTGAAGAGGACTTGAAGCACTTAATGATGAAGAACAAAGACTACAGCCTTCAGTATGGATTATATCTCAACATGAAGAAAACAAAAATCCTCACAGCTGGACCAATAAGCAATATCATGATAAACGGAGAAAGTATTGAAGTTGTCAAAGGTTTCATTTTATTTGGATCCACAATCAACACCCAAGAAAGCAGGGGTCAAGAAATCAAGCAACTTATTGCATTGGGCTAATCTGCTACAAAAGACCTCTTAAAAGTGTTAAAAAGCAAACATATAACTTTAAGGACTAAGGTGAACCTAACCCAAGCTGTGGTATTTTTAATCGCCTCACATGGATGCAGATGCTGGACAATAAATAAAGAAGACTGAAGAAGAATGGATACATTTGAATTGTGGTTTTGGCAAAGAATATTGAATATACCGTAGACTGCCATAAGAATGAACAAAGCTGTCTTGGAAGAAATACAGCCAGAATGCTCCTTAGAAGCGAGAATGGTGAGACTTTGTCTCGTATACTTGGGACATGTTGTCAGGAGGGACCAGTCCCTGGAGAAGGACATCATGCTTGGTAAGGTAGAGGGTCAGTAAAAAAGAGGAAGACTCTCAAAGACATGGATTGACACGGGTGTCTGCAACAATGGGCTTAAATATAGCAACAATTTGAGGATGGCACAGGACCAGGCAGAGTTTTGATCTGTTGTGATCGCTATGAGTTAGAATGAACTGGACTGCACCTAACAACAACATCCTTTAATAATGTAAAAAAAAAAAAAAAATTTCTTGCCTTGCTGAGCTGTACACTAACAGGCCACAGGTAGGATTTGGCCCACAGGCTGTAATTTGCCAGGCACTGGCCCGGCAGATGTAAATGGACAGGTATCACAGGAAAGATTTTTTAAAAAAAATTTTATTGTGTTTTAGGTGAAAGTTTACAGAGCAAATTAGTTTTGCATTCAAAAGTTTATGCACAGGAGTTCCGGCAAAATGGCGCTGTAGGCCGTCCCACCACAGCAAAGATCTGAAAAACTAAGCCAAACAGAGAATACAACAATCCTGAAACCCTAAAACATCAAATGAAGAGATAAAGAACTCAGCCAAGCACCAAATGGAGTGAGAAAAC
>NW_004443972.1:1573107-1573965 GCF_000243295.1 Trichechus manatus latirostris | reverse complement strand
TCTTTGAAAGATGTTATCAGTTAACATGGGATCATACCGGAGTACAATGGGACCTAATCCAATGTGGCTGTTGTCCTTATAAAAGACAAGAAGGGACCCAGAGGAACACAGGGGGAAGATGGTCATGTGAAGATAGAGCCAGAGATTGGAGTGATACATCTATAAGACAAAGAACTCCAAAGTTTGTTAGCTGTCACCAGAGCTAGGAAAGAAGTATGGAACAGATTCTCCCTCAGAGACCTCAGAAATCAGCACAGCTAACCCCCTGATCTCAGACTCCGGAATGTAAGACAATACATTTCTGTTCTTTAAGCTCCTCATTTTGTGGCACTTTGTTACAGCAGCCCTAGGAAATAGATACAGAGACCGTGACAGTGACAACACTTTAACAGCTCCTGTGGCAGGTCCACAGGCTTCTGTATGTGGTACAGGACATGCTGGGATTTGGTGAAAATTCAAGAAACCAAATACTAAATCTATTGGTTTATTTCAAAGATTATAGTAACTTGTTTAGGACCAAGAGTGAGTCTACATCTGCAATTTTTCAGCAAGCTGGAAAAGGCAGGCAGGGTTATCCATTCTTCTCATGTTTGGCCTCCTCCTGTCAACCTCTGGTGGCCCTTTTTACTCTTATTGTCCCACTTACTGTCTTCCTACCTCACGAGAAAGCATATTTGTTACATTTCCCACTCAACGAAAATGTACAAGCACTATATTTTCTCTCAGGTTGCTGCCAGGTAACTGATTAGGGTCTTTCGTTACATGAATCCAAGTTGAGGTGTTGATAGCTGATAAGAATTAGACGTGTTAGATGTGTTAATGTTTATGCCGATAACATTGACATTTCCTTAGTGACCT
>NW_004443972.1:1566637-1571002 GCF_000243295.1 Trichechus manatus latirostris | reverse complement strand
TGTACTTTTAGAAAAAGTTTGAACTTTTTTATGTTACAAATATTAAAAGAATTTATTTTGGTAAATACTATATTAATGTAAAAATGCCTTCTGTGTTTTTCAAAAGACTTAAAATAATTAATTGAACCCTTTGCTAATGCTTGTCCCTTGAACTATGCAGTTATATGGAATTTGTCTAGTCTCCGCCAATACGACCTCATTTGGACAGATATTTTTAAATAAAATAAACAGGAATAAATAAAATAAACAGGAAGCAAATCTGAAAGTAATTTGAAAAAGTCAGAAGGTACTCTCCTGCCAAGAATTTAACTCAGTTACCACCGCTGTCCTGTCCTTTTTTGATACTCACCCAGGTTTTTGTTTAAAGAATCAGGCGCCAACTATAAATTAAGTAGATTTCAGCATCTTCCAGATACCTCAGAACAAAATTACCCAGTTTCTTCTCCCCCTCCTTCCCCCTCCTGTTAAATGGAGAGTTGTATATGCTGCAAGAGACTATTTGATCATTGAAGAGAGACAAAATGTTCTGCTTTTCAGCACATTTTAATCCACAGCTGGTGCACAGATTGGCAGAGAGTATATGTTAGTTTTAGCTGTGAATTTTTTCAAGTTGAGGTTGCCTATATTTAGATCTCTGGAGTTTTAGGATTGCTGAAAGTAAATGTTTGAATGAGAAAAATATTGATTGGAAGGAAATACTGTTTAATAGAGGTGTTGATTTTGACCAGCCTGAAATATGCTCATGTTGGATGAACATTTGTAATAAGAGAGATGAAATTGTGGGCATTACTGAAAACTTGAATTTATTTGAATATCATGCGTTAAAGATAAAACACGGCTATTTAATTTGGTGTCTAAAGAATATTACCCCTTTGGAGAAAAAATGCTTTTGTAGGTTCATTATGGAAAGTGAGGTACTATTCTTTAGTCAGAGACCAACACAAAACCTAATTCAGACTTTTAAACCTTATTTTCAAATTCATCAGAATCATAGAAGTAATTATTTTACTATTGACTCTTGGACTACTTCATAAAACAGGCTCTTCTAACATTACATTCGCAAAAGAGAATGTAATGTCAATCTATTTTATTTCCCCTTGAATTGGCTTTTAATTCATTCAACAAATACTTTTTGAGCACCCATTAAGTGCCAGGCAATATGTTAAGCATTGAGGACATCTGAATTTAGCTTTGTTATTGCTCCATGAAGTGTAAATAAACATAAAGGATTTTTTTACCCTGACTATATTTTATATACATATATTTAACAGAATGTTATTTGAATAGCTTTGATTGTAGGTTTACCTAATAACTCAAATAATTTAGAAAGTGTAGATTTTCTTAGAGCTCACCTTTATTCAGTAAAGGAAGCATAGAATATAGACCTGGTGGCAAAGTTGTTAAGAGCTACGGCAGCTAACCGAAAGGTCGACTGTTCGAATCTACTAACTACTCTTTGGAAACCCTATGGGGCAGTTCTACTTTGTCCTGTAGGGTCACTATGACCAGAATTGACTTGATGGCAATAGGTTTTTGATTTTTTGTAGTAAATGAAACTATAGAATTAAATCATCACTTTTCTTCCCAAATCTTTCCACATGTAAATTAAACTGAATAAATCTGGCTCTAATTTCAGTATATAAAGAATGATTGCTTTTAATAGGAATTACTGTTTTAAAATAAGCATATAGAAATGAATTGTCTTATTTAGATGCAGAAGACCTCCACTTTAACGACAAATTAAAGAGAAATCACTTTTAGTTCATTTATACCTTACCATCAGATTAAGAATTATATTCTTAACTAATCTGCATGGGAAGAAGGGAAATTGGAGATATATATTCAAAGCCTTTATAATGTGCATTATCTTTGAATTAAAAATTTCTCAACTATGAATTTATCATAAGGAAGTGATCAGAGCTATAACCCCAGATGTACAAGGAGATTCAGAATTATTCTATTTGTAATAGTGAAAAAAATGGGTATAACCTAAATACATAACACAATATTTATTAAATAAATCATTCTATGACATAGATTGGATAAAATGGCATGCTAGGTGATGGTTAAAAGTATCCTCTTAATATATCATGGGTATGTTTCTATTGAGTTCTCCTGAGACTGTGCACATGAAGGGCACCAATAGTTTTGTGGTGTAAAATGCAGGGGTCTCACTTTTCTGGTCATGTCTTGCTCGATCTCTCAGCAGCAATCTTTTACACAGGTGACCACTCTCCCCCTTTGGAAATGCCTTCTTGGGCTTATGACACCACACTTTACTGTTAATGATGTTTTTCCTCTTCTATAAACGTTGGAGTTCTCCAGGGATCTCTCTTCTCCATCCACACTTTCTACCTAAGTGACGTCATGCATCCAAAGATGTTAAATGCTAGTTATAAGTCAGTGACTCCTGAATATTTGTCCACAGCCTTGACCTTAACCTGAAACTCCACACTTACATATTCAGCAGCCTACTTGATCACTCCTCCTAGATATTTGAAAGGAATCTAAAACTTAACCCTGCCAAAACAAAACTCTTGATTTTTCTACCTCTCGACCTACTTGTCCCTCAACTTGGCAAAGTTAGTAAATTCTATTATTATCTACCAATTTTCTGAAGTCAGTGATTAAGGATTATCTTTGACCCTTCTCTTCCTGTTCATGCTCCCATCCATTTCATCAGCAGTCTTGTTCACGTAATATCATATAATATTACAAAAGGAAAACAGAATGTCTATCTATCCATCCACCCATCCAGTCGGATAACCAGTCAGCCAGCCAGCATGTGTTTTTAGGACCTTGCAAAAATTCATATTGTCTCTTCTCTTTACTAGTCCTTAAGTAATTCTTTTTAAGAGCAATTAAATGGAAGTTCCTGCATAGTGAGATACAAGTTCAGTCAATTGGCTTTTCTTTTGTCATCTTAATTTCTTCCTACTACACTATTAAACATACTTCTATATAACCTACAATTCTTTTGGGGCCTTTGTTAGTGAGTTTTCTTCTTTTCCCCAAAGATTTCAGTATTCTGAATTCCCCAAAATAAAGTGTTGGAAAATAAAGTGTTCTACTCTTACTCAAGATATTTGGGTTGGGGAAACTCTTTCCTTCTATTTCCTAATAGAAAAATTGAATGGCCAACAAGCATAATTTCTGGTTACATAGAATGTTTTCATAAGAATTCCAGAAGCCATTTACATCCCTGTCCTTCGTAGCAATATGTATAACTTTTTATTTTGGTGAAGGAATGTTTCAAGTCTGCCTCTGAATTTAGGAACAGTAGTCACAACATATTTTCCCACAGAAGTTTGAAAAATTGACACGTGGTCAGTGTTAAAGAAGTCTCTGGTCTTAGAAAGATTTTTTTTCAGGAATCCTCTGGAAATTTATATCTCTGTCACTCTTGCTGTAGTGTCTTCTTTCTTTCTCATACCTACATAGCGTCTCTCTCTCATTCTAATCCCCTTTTGTTTTCTCTCTTTGTCTTTCTCCTCTTCCCTTCTACATAACTCTCTTCCTTCCTCCTTTTCTCCTCCTCCCTCCCTTTCTGTTATTCTTATATTCCTGTCACTCTCCATCTCAGTGCAGTTCTTTTCGGTGTTTTCTCTGCCATTTTTAGTCTCATTCTTCTTTCCCTCTTTCTGTCTCTCCCTCTCCCTTTATCGACGTAAAACAAAGGAGATGTGATATGGTTCTACTTAGAGTTTATTTAGCAGAATTGATATGCATGCGGGATTTGGGTTATAGAGAAAGGAAAGTGAAGAGGTTGATGCCCAGGACTTTAGGGGAGAGAAAGGAAGTAGAAGGTGATAAATGGTGATCACTAGGGCTTATTTCCCCGTTTATCCCAAGGGACTATGTTGAACCCCCTAAAAAGAAGGATAGTCACTAGAAACTAACTAGGCTGATTGTATTAAGGGTACACTGAGACTTGTAGCTCTTTTGGGCAATGGGATAATGTTCTAGCAGTGATAGGACATTTTTCCCAACTCCACCACATATCATTGAACAGTTCTGGCAAAGTGAAGTTTCAAGAAAGGCACTAGTGGAAGATTTCTATGCCTGACCCAGTAACAGAAGATGCTATACAGCCCTCAACAGAGTAATTTTCTCACAGGAAGCACTGCCAATAGCTACCTTGCTTAAAAGTCATGTGTATTAGAATTTTGTTCTACATCCTTCTCCAGCTCTGTCCAGAATCCTCTGTTGTGATCCCAGTCAGAGCAGTGAGTGGTGGTAGCTGGGCACCGTCTGGCTGTACTGTACTCAGTCTGGCGGAGGCCTTGGTAGCTGTGGTCCATTAGTCCTTTGGACTAATCTTTTCCTTGTATCCTGTTCTCTTCATTCTCCCTTGCTCCCGAAGGG
>NW_004443972.1:1560821-1566325 GCF_000243295.1 Trichechus manatus latirostris | reverse complement strand
TTGTTAACCAATGTCATAAAACAATATGTGTACTGACTGTTTAATGAGAAACTGTTTGTTCTGTAAACCTTCACCTGAAGTACAATTTAAAAAAAGAACAAAAAAAAGAAAAAAAATGTCATGTACAACAAAAGAAAGCCAGAGAGGAAGAACAGAAGCCTCTTATTAGCCAAAAATTTACATGTAGCCAAATCATTAAAGTGGTAAAAGTGAAAATAAAACTATGTACAAATATAGTAGCTCAGCACCTGCTACATCCAAAAAATCCAAATCTATTGCCTTCAAGTTGATTCTGACTCATAGTGACCCTGTAGAACAGAGTAGAAATGCTCGCCATAAGGGAACAGCTGGTGGATTCGAACTGCTGACCTTTTGGTTTAACGCCTAAGCCTTAATGCTTAAGCACTGTGCCACTAGGTCCTCATAGTAGGATTTAAATTAATTTTGGATGAAAGAATGATAAAGTCACCTGAGAGCAAATTTTTTTAAATAGAAAAAAGTAGACTTTCTAATTTCTCAGTATGATTATATTCATTGCAATAAGATACATTTTAATGACCACATCAAAGAGGGTTGTTTATGGGATATAGTGTTTAAGATTTCTAAGATTAATAAATTTATTTTCTTAATCTATCTTTTGAACACAGGCCTTTTAATAGAAAATCTCCAACAGATTTATTTTATGCTTTTGTGTTTTAGACTTTGTGTATGTTACTGAAAATTTTACTAATTTATAAAAGCAATGTGCCTATGTTTTGAATAGAATTAAGTAGTCATTACAAAAGAATAATGACTAATATATGGAGTACTGGGGTAGCTATTTTTGGTTCGTATGTATTATTATATAGAAATCAACCCAAAACACAAATCTTTGCCTCTGGACACTCCTTTAGCTCAGTAATGCAGTCATTCCTGAGGTTCACCCTTCAGCCAAAGATTAGACAGCCCCATAAAACAAACTGAGGCTAATGGGGGACAACAGTCCAGGGACAAGGACGAGAAGGCAGATGGGAACAGGAAAGCTGGTAACAGGGAACCCAAGGTTGAGAAGGGACAGTGTTGACATGTTGTGGGGTTGTTAACCATTGTCATAAAACAGTATGTGTACTAACTGTTTAATGAGAAACTGTTTGTTCTGTAAACCTTCATCTAAAGTACAATGAAAACACACACACACAGATCTTTGTCACCTGAAAAGAACATGTGAGGGAGCTTCAAGCTAAGCATAACACCTCACTTTTTTTTTTTTTTTAGATTCCTGAGTGAAAAATAACAATAACAGGAAAACATTATATCAAGCCCTATGATTGCTGAATTACATGGCTTCATGGTTACTTTTCTCTGCTGAATCTCAAATACCTATAACTATAAATATATCCAAATACTTTCAGTTAGACTTTTTCCTACCCGGTGAAGCTTGAGTCTTTCTTCAAGATTTCAAAGGTTCAAAGTTAGCTCCTCAGTGAAGATTATCTTTTTAACTGAAGCAGAATTAACAGTTATTTCTTGTGTATTCCATAGCACCCTGTACATATGTTACATGTTTCCATCATAGTTCCTATCCCAAGGAATCGTAACATTTGTTAACATATCTGTTTTCAGTGTTAGGCTATGAATTCTTGAGGGAAGGGCCATATCTGAGTCCCTGGCATAAAAGTAATGCAAACAGTTAAGTGCTCAACTAATAACCAAAAGGTTGGTAGTTCAAATTCACCCAGAGGCACCTGGGAAGAAAGACCTGACAATCTGCTTCTGAAAGATTATAGCTATTGGAAACCCTGTGGAACACAGTTCTACTCTGCAACATATGGGATCACTGTGAGCCGGAATCAACTCAATGCCAACTTTTTTTTATTTTTATGTAAATACTTTATAAATGCTTACTGAATGTAATTTTTAAAGAAATAAACATGGGAAGATTATAGGTATTTATTATTATGTAGTTTTAAACAAGCTAGATCTATTACTCCGCTTCAATGTACACTTCATTGCTATCACTCTTCATTCTTCCTGTGAGGTGGCAGGGATCAGACAACTCTTTTCTCTTTCCAAAGATGTTTTATGAATGGAAGACAGGAATTAGCTATGTATTAATCTTCTTTACACTGGGTGAAATGGTCCCAGTTTCTTTTATTTTTCTTGAAAATACATATTTTCATAATTCACATCATATTTGTAGTGAAGATTAATTTGAAAGTACAAATAAAAATGTTTTAAAATCATAGAATGCTATGCAAAGATGAGATGGTAATAGAAGGATTTCAAATCCAAGTTTCATTCTTTACATAATTTTTAGAAGTGAGTTCTGTAATGTAAACTTTGTAAACGTGATGTCACCTTTGACTTCTAAATGCCAGTTTTAAAAAGATCTGCTGCAAAACAAAACCAAAATCCTTATAGGGAATCTTATCAAATCATGGTCCTCTGAATAAAGACATAACAGAGTTCGAGATGATGAAGGCTGTGTCCATAATGGATTTTAATAAATCTTATGAGAGGTAGGGGTAGGTCCAGGAGGAAGGTCAAAGGACTAGGAGTCAGGGAAAATTATCCTCTGGGTCTCACTTGGACCACGCACTGAGACCAGAAACATGAAAGTACTAGTTATCTTTAATCAGGTTTCTAGTTTTTTATTACATATATTTTTTATGTCATACCATATACATTTTCTTTGCTAAAATATACAGCTATTTTTCCACCACCTTATTGTGTATGAGAATCTTCACGCACAGTCTATCAAGTGTGTTAAATCATAATTACAGTGGATGTCATCCTGCCCATTCATTCTTGCATGTAATTTGGTCACATAGTCCGTGACTGTGAACTGATTGAGTGTATGGAATAGCAACAAGCCTTATTATGAGAGAGAAGTCCAATGTTTGGGTTCATTAAAGCTTCAGTATGGAAGTTCTATATTGTTTATTTATTTACTCTTATGCTCAACTATATGAATTTTGCCACTAACTTTAGGAAAGCATTGTGTATGCTGGCTTTTATATCATAGTTGTCAAAATCCAAGAACAAATGCCAATCAGTGAATCCTATTTTATATGTCTATCGTAAATGGTATTCTTTTGTAGACTAAATTACGCACTTAAGCCTTTACACGATAGCAATGTGAAGGGTGTACTTTTGTTTATAACACCATAAGTTGCTAGGAAGATATAGGGAGATGTGGTATGTAAAAGTATGTTGTAACTCTGAAGACATTATCCCATTGCAAAATATTAATATTATTTATTAGAGCACCTAGTGTGTGCTGTGCACTGATAAACCTTATAATCAGCATGATTTAAATTGACACTATAAAATCACAAGTGACATTATAAGTTTATTATTTTAACCATTCAACCATGATTGCACAAGTTAGAAATGGAAAGGCTGTTTTTATTCACTGATGGTGAGTCATTAATTTTGTGAAGGAAAAGCAATTGAAGTTCAACATATTTTACCATTTGATATTATCTGATTGAGGCATTAGTCTCTCATTGGTCATTAGCCACAGCATATTGCCAATGTTATTATTTAATCTCAAGTGTAATTGTGAAAACAATAATAATAATAATAAAATTCTTCATTGGTAAGTAGATTCTAAGTCATTCTAATATCAAATGAATGCTTACAGTTTATTTTTATGATCTGGCTCCATGCTACTGCACAGATATTGAGGCAAGTACATTTCTTTGTATAGTTTCTTTCTTTGTTAGTCCTTCCTTTGGCAAGCACACACCATTATTATATTATATAATTATGTAATAGTGTAAATATGTTACAAGTTAGAGGACATAATGCTTGGTAAAATAGAGGGTCAGAGAAAAAGAAGAAGACTTTCAACGAGATGGATTGACACAGTGGCTGCACAATGGGCTCAAAGACAGCAACGAGTGTGAGGATGGCACAGGACTGAGCAGGGTTTTGTTCTGTTGCACATAGGGTCGCTATGAGTCAGAGCTGACTCAATGGCACCTAACAACAGTAGCAACCAAAAATAGGATACTTGCCATGATTCTACTTGCCTGATTTTGAGAATAGATTCTCTGATTCCAATTGCTAAAAATCTATCTCCAGCCATGTACTATGATTTTAATATCTAAAATCATTATTACAACGGAAAGCAGTAAGAAATTAGATCAGCACTTTGTTAACACGTGTTCTCTCTCACTTTCTCTCTCTAGCTCTCCCTCTCTTGTTTTCACTTTCCATGGACAAAATACTAGTCAGAAATTTTTTGACCTTTCCACACAACCCCAAATAACCTCACTCTAATGCAATACCTATGGTGACGGTTAATGTTATGTGCCAACTTGGTTAGGCTATGACTTCTGGTGGTTTGGCAGACACCATGTAATCACCTTCTATTTTGTGATCTAATGTGAGCAGCCAATCAGTTGAAAGGGGAGTTTCCTTGGGACTGTGGCCTGCCTCCAGTATATAAATGGATGTTGTAGCAAAACCCACTCTCTTTTCTCGACTCTCCACTCTTCTCATCACCTGACCTACGGTTCTTGGGACATAAGCCTGCAGAAGTGCCTAGTCTGCTACCTGACCTGCAGATTTTGGATCCAGCAACTCCCACAGCCCAGTGAGCCAGCAAAAGCCTCTGGTCTGCCCCATGACCTGCAGATTTTGGGTACATCAACCGCTGCAACCATGTGAACCAGTAGAGGTCTACAGCCTGTTGTCTGACCGATGAATTTGGGAATTTCATGAGCCATTTCTTCAGAATTGTGTAAGCCATTTCCTTGAAGTAAATTTCTCTCTATATATATGTCTATACACTCTTCACTAGTTTCTTATTCTAGACAACCCAGACTAAGACACTTAACTACAGAGAAAAACAATGCAGAGCAAGAGGAAGGACATTGTTTGTATAAGTGCTTTTGTTCCTAGGAATCTTTAAAATTGATAAGGAATTTGATGCCATGTGACATTTTGTAGGCATGCATTTGAGGGGGCTGTTCCTAATTGAAGCAAGTCCTACTGAATGTTGTGGTTTTGTCCTTCTGGCTCAGACGATGCTTTCAGGACCACTGCCTGATTGAGTTGATCCCTCTGCAACTCACATCAATGCTGACTACTTTCAAGTTGGCTTGAGTCTACCCCTTCCGGCTCTGGCTTGGGTGGTCATTTCAGTCTTTGCTCAGAATCATGTTGCCCACCATAAGGAAGCCTCTTTGGTGAGATCTTTAAGCCAGAATCTGAGTTGTCCCTGTACCACATAGGAATAAAAGGTAGCTGTGAAGACCTGTCTTAGGCTGGGTTCTCTAGAAAAGCAAAACCAGTAAAGTGTATAAATATATATATAGAGAGATATTATATCAAGGAAACAGCTCACATGATTGTAGAGGCTAGAACGTCCCAAGTCCATGGATCAGGGTAGAGGCCTCTCCCAAGTCACACAGCTGCAGAAGCTGGCAAGCCCAAGATCGGAAGGTCGAAGAGCAGGGCTCCCACTCACAGGCTGTGCAGATCAACAAATCCCAGGTTCGGCAGATAAGCTGACA
>NW_004443972.1:1558961-1560475 GCF_000243295.1 Trichechus manatus latirostris | reverse complement strand
ACACGTGTACAATCGAAAACACACTAGCCCCATTTACAGCTTATATTTTATAAGTGAAGGAAACAAAAATATTTGATGCACACATACAAAGTACAAATACTCATAACAATTACAGTCCCTGTTTCTGCAACTGGTCACGTGGCCATAACTGGTATTTAGAACTACCTTCTTCCACCACTCATTCTGTATTTCCTTTGCCCTCAGCAAGCACCTTGGCTGGTAGTGGTTCTTTGCCTGGTGGGTGACCCAAACCTTCATTCCTGAAGGGTCTGTGTCATTAGTAGTCATGTCAGAATTAGGTTGCGGTAGTTTTCCATTGACTTTAATCACAGGGCATGGTAGTACTAAGAGATGCCCCAAAGAATCTCCTGCATTCTGGACATACTCTTCTTTATTTCCATTATGTAATATCAATCTGATTTCCTCTTGGTAATCAGGATCAATCACACCAGTCAATATGGTAACTCCTTTCTGGCCTGTTGAGCTAGAGGCATAAGGAGCCCAAAGTTGCCAGGTGGCATTCTTAACTTCCAGTTCAATGGAATCAGTGATGTGTCTCCAGGTGGGAGCATTCTTCCCTTTGGAACTAAGACCTGTAGGCCTGCAGAGCATAAGGTCAAGGGGACAGGAAGCAAAACTCTTGCAAGTGGGTCACTAGGGGTAATAATGAGTGGTGCCACTCCCATTTCCACCCCTTGATTCCTGGACCTGTGAATCCTGGCCATAGGAGAAACAGCACCGTATATTGGATGCTGGTTTAAAGCACATACAGCCTCCTGGAGAACATTGCCCCAACCCTGAAAGGTATTGCCACCTAGCTGGCACCATAATTGTGTCTTTAGAAGGCCATTCCATTGTTCTATCAAGTCAGCTGCTTCAGGATGATGGGGAACATGGTAAGACCAGTGAATTCCACGAGCATGGGCCCACTGCCACACTTCATTTGCTGTGAAGTGAGTCCCTTGATCTGAGGCAATGCTGTGTGGGATACCATGACGGTGGATAAGGCATTCTGTAAGTCCATGGATGGTCGTTTTGGTGGAAGCATTGCATGCAGGGAAGGCAAATCCATATCCAGAGTAAGCATCTATTCCAGTAAGGACAAAACGCTGCACTTTCCATGATGGAAGTGGTCCAATGTAATCAACTTGCCACCAGGTTGCTAGATGACCACCTCGAGGTATGGTGCCATATCGGGGACTCAGTGTTGGTCTCTTCTGCTGGCAGATTGGGCATTCAGCAGAGGCTGTGGCCATGTCAGCCTTGGTGAGTGGAAGTCCATGCTGCTGGGCCCATGCATAACCTCCATCCCTGCCACCATGATGACTTTGTTCATGAGCCCGTTGAGCAATGGCAGGAGTAGTTGGGGAAAGAGGATGAGTGGTTTCCACAAAACGCATCATCCTATCCACTTGATGATTAAAATCATCCTCTGCTGAGGTCACCCTTTGGTGAGCATTCACATGAGATACAAGTATCTTCATGTCTTTAGCCCATTTGGAGAGGTCTATCCA
>NW_004443972.1:1543105-1555401 GCF_000243295.1 Trichechus manatus latirostris | reverse complement strand
TTAGAAAACTCATCCTTACAATTTTGTTTCTCTAGAACCACCCAACTCCTGGTACCAAATGTCTTAGGCTGGGTTCTCTAGAGAAACAAAACCAGTAAAGTGTATAAATATATATATATAGAGAGAGATTATATCAAGGAAACAGCTCACGCAATTGTAGAGGCTAGAACGTCCCAAGTCCGTAGATCAGGGTAGAGGCTTCTCCCAAGTCACACAGCTGCAGAAGCTGGCAAGCCCAAGATCGGAAGGATGGAGAGCAGGGGTCCCACTCACAGGCTGTGCAGATCGACGAATCCCAGTTTCGGTAGATAAGCTGACAGCTCAAGTCCCAAGAACGGGAGATGAGATGACAGGAAGCAGCCACAGGATCCAGAGAGAGCAAAAAGGCAGAACATCTGCTTATATACAGATGCGGGCCACACCCCCAAGGAGACTCCCTTTCATCTGATTGGCTACTCACAGTATATTCAATCATGGGAGTGATTACATTAAAACATGAAGAATCATGGCCCAGCCAAGCTGACACACAATCTTAACCATCACAAGACCGAAACCTCAGGAACATCTTTTTCCTGACGCTGCACATAATGATATATCTGTGCCCAGGTAGTTACAAGGCAGCCTGCAAACAGGCCTCTTCTCAGAGTCCCAAATTAAGAGTGAGAGCTTTTACAACTCTTGGTGTTGTCCTCACTTGTCTAACTCACCTCCTCTCCTCTAGACCAAAGCCTGAGGACAAGAGCAACTTTTCCTTTTTTTTTTTTTTAAGCTCCTTTTCATGCTCTTGGTTTCCTTTTCATAAATCTTCTGGCACCTGGCAATGTATAGGCTTTTACTTTTCCCGTTCTACATTATGCTTTCCTTCATTCTGACTCCAACAAGACCTTAATGAAGGAAAGAAGTAACTTATACCATTTCGGGTGAACTCTATTGTCTTAGGCTGGGTTCTCTAGAGAAGCAAAATCAGTAAAGCGTGTAAATATATATATATAGAGAGAGATTTGTATTAAAGAAATGGCTCATGTGATTGTAGAGGCTAGAACGTCCCAAGTCCGTGAATTAGGATAGAGGATGCTTCTTCCAATTCACATAGCCACAGGGGCTGTTGAACTCAATATCAGCAGGTCAGAAAGCAGGGCTTTTGCTCACAGGCTGTGAGGATCAACGAATCCCAAGATTGGCAGGCAAAACCGCGAGGCTTTTCTCCTGATTCACATAGCTGCAGGGGCTGGTGAACACAAGTTCATCAGGTTGGAAAACAGGACTCCCCTCACAAGCTGTGAAGATCGAGGAATCCCAAGATCGGCAGATAAGCTGGTAGCTCAAGACCCAAGAACTGGAAGTCAGATGAACAGGAGGCAGCTGCAGGATCCAGAGTGAGCAAAAAGCCAGAATGTCTGCTTATATTCAGATACAGGCCACAACCCCAAGGAAACTCTCTTTCAACTAATTGGCTACTCACAGCAGATCCCATCATGGGAGCGATCACATATAAACACTGAGAATCATGGCCCCGTCAAGCTGACACACAATCTTAACCATCACATCTATGAACAAATTCCCCTAAGCTTTTCTGTTAAAATGCTGAAGGGTTGGAGAGATGTGGCAGAGATAAAAGAATAGAGACAATGCAACAACACTCACTGAAGACAAGAGGTGGACTTGAAGGTTGACTGCTTGGATAAACGGGGGCAAGGGTCTCGTATACAAGAAAAAAAAATAATTAAAATAATTTTAAAAAAATCATTTGTGTGTTGTCTTCCCCCTCAACTAGATTGTTATAAACACCATGACAACAGAGATGGTATAGTGACTCTTATAAAAGGTGTTCAGAAAATATGTATTGATTGAAAGAATAAAATATAATATGTATTAAATATTAAAAAAATTAATTTTTAGGTTTATTGTATTTTATTAAGAGAACATGAACTGTACTATTCTGCTTTTTGGAATATATTTAATTTTCTTTATATTGAAATGTAGGAAAACAATTGTGATTACTCCATGATTTTAGGAAAAATATACATTCTCGTTTGGTTTAAGTATCTCTCTGATCATTCAACTTTATTAAGTATAGTGTTATATCTAAGAAATCTATTTTCTTCTCAAAATTTTGTGGCCACCCTATAGATGCTTTACAAAATTTTGCTCTGTTTTGCAATTAGTTTATTCAAGACTTCTAATATTCGTGAAAATGCTAACAGGTTTTTTCTGGAGATAGTGAGGACAGATGGTGAAGTTTACTTTTTTTTTTTTTGCCTGTATTTTCTAAATTTTCATCATTGAATTTATACATTTACAATATGAAAGTTTATTTTACAAGGACAATGCTTTTTCTTTCTTTCTGGTTTGTTTTTAGAGGCCCCTATGAGTCCCTGGCTAGTGCAAATAGTTAATATGCTCAGCTGCTAACCAAAAGGTTGGAGGATCCAGTTCACTTAAAGGTACCTCGGAATAAAGGCCTACTGATCTACTTCTGAAAAATCAGCTGTTGAAAACCCTATAGAGCACAGTTCTACTCTGATACACATTGGGTCTTCAGGAGTCAGAATCGACTTGATGGCAACTGGTATTGGTAATGTATTGAATGTATTGCCATGTTTATTGTTTTTCTATTTACATATCCTGGAAAAAGAAGAGATTTATTTAAGTTAAATAATCCCTCAAATCAGAGTGGGTGCAGTCTCCTTGAATCTGTTCACTCACTTTCTAAATGTTATTAAAAAAACAAACAAACAAACTTCTTTTTAGATGTTAAATCAGAAGGCTTTTTGATTTAAATTTATGTTACCGTTAACATATCCAAAAGCCTTGGCCTCAGAGGACAGGAGAGGCCCTATCAGGGAAACTTTATTTCTTCATAGCTTAATCTCTGTGTTTGGAGAAGTTCGTTCTGTTAGGGTTCAGACTGATAAATCCAATCATCTTGCTCTTGCCTCCAGTCGGTTCACATGAAGAGCTCATTCTGATGCTGCGGCCCAATGTGATAAGACGACCTCCATCACACCAGTGGGCAGCCCCTTGGTCATGCCAGCTTTTTGCTCAGTACAGATATATTTTAAATGCTTCAGTGTACATCTTTTTCTTTTTCCTTAGTATTGCTTCCCACAAGCATTATTACTTGCCAAGAGTCATAGGCATGTTTAAGGAATATTTCCAAATTGCTGCCTTTCTAGAAATACTGATCCCTTTTTGCTCGCATCTTTATTGTATGAGAGGATTACCCCATCATATATTCTTGCTTAGGTATACCTTTTTTTCTTGTTATTTTAATTTGCCTTTCTAGTGAGAGTAAATTTTTTTGTTTTTGTTTTGTATATCTGTTTTTATCATTTGCAGTAAAGTATATGTTCAAAGCCTTTAGCCATTTTTCTGTTTCTAATTACCTTGTGAAAATTTTTGTGTATCCTTTATATATTAAGGTTCCTAACCCTTTCATATTAGTTATAAATATAATTTACAACCTTTTCTCTTTTATATTTTATAAATACATTAGGTTTATATTAAACTATAATTCAATAAGCTTTAGCATTTTTAAGTTAACCAATTTAATCATACTTTACTGTTTCAATTTTTTCCTTTATTTTATTTGGAAAACTGTTCCTCACAGAGGAATCAGATAAATAAAGGCAGTTAAATGTATCTTCTTGCTTCTCTGTCTTAGTTGCATATTTGTTAACTGAGTGAACAGATACATACAGATAAAATTACAGTTTTCCTCCTACCTATCCACCCACGATGCATTGCTTGCACTACTTCCAGGTCTCATCTTGTTAACATTATGAATATTTTACATCTAAAGAGGCAGTGCTCACTCTTTTTTAACACCCACCATTACTCCATTTTGCAAACCATTTCAGCTCCATTTCTGGTGTCTCTGAAGATGGAGAAGACTTTGTTAGTAGACTTGAATGACCATAAGAGAATGGAATGTAATGTTACCTGAATTGAGATAATCCTCTGTTCCAGTTACCATAGCTGTATAAAGCATTAGCACAGAACTTACTGGTATAAATCAACTATTTATTATGCATATGGATTCTGTGGGTCAGGAATATGGACAGAGCACAGCAGGTAATGCTTATTGATTCCATGATGTCAGGGTCCTTAATTGGAATGACTCAATGGCTGGGGACTGGAATTATCTGAAGTCTTGTCACACACATAACTGGTATTTGGTGCTGGCTGCCAGCTGAGTCGTAAGATAAGGGTGTTGGCTGAAATATCTATGTGTGGCCTCTCCAATATAGCCTGAGCTTCCACATAACATGGTGGCAGGATTCCAATGGTAAGTGTCCAGAAAGAGAGAAAGCCAGGGAGAAACTGTATGGCCTTTCATGACCTAGTCTTGAAAATCACATAGTATTATTCTATTCTATTTGTTAGAAGCCATATCCTATTTGTTAGAAGCTAGTCATTAAATTCACCCTATATTCAAGGAGAGGGAACAAAGACCGGTACCTCTCAATGGAAGAATGTCAATGTCATATTGTTGGAAGAGCGAGTGAGAAGGGATATCTTGGTGCAACCTTCTTCACAAAATAAAACCTTCTCTCAAACACTCCTTGAGATTTAGATAAAATGTTCTCCTCAAGATTTCTAAACTCTAAGCTGCATATATTCCTCCAATCAAATCTATTTTCAGTTTCTTTTTTCTGCTAAACTTTCAGTCTTATTTGCTCTCACTTCCAATGACTGCTCTTTTCTCCATAATAATTAAGATGTAAAATCTTGACCCTTTTCCTTGTTTTTCCCCAAACAACATTTATACAAGATTTTTGTATGTACAGTAGATTTTACTGAAGGTTTGGCGTGTATGTGTGAGAGGCGACAGGGATGGTGGAGGTGGAGGGAATAATATCATAGCCACTATCCAGCAAAGAGGTTAAAATTTGAATATAAACAACTATGATATTAAAGAACCCATTGGATATCCCTGTTACCAGGAACTTCTGACTGATGTGCACTCCTTCACTGAACATTCATCTTCTCTCGTGTGTCATGACTGTCCTTTACTCTAACCTCTCTTCTCTTTTTCTACTTTTTCACACGCCCAATTTCCTACTTGTGCCATATCCAGGAATATTTCTGAATATCCTTATTTCACCATGAGCTTCCAGTATATTTCCCCAAGGCCATCTTTTATAACCAAAGCAAGGGAAACAATAGGCTGGCCACCTGAGAAGCTGCATTTATTTGTAGTTTTAAAAGCAAATTTGCCTCAGTTACATAAATATCAAATGAGTAAACAAACAAGTAAACATATAGTCTTCTTTAAGCACATTGAAAATAACCCACTTAAAGGCCTTAAAAACAGTCTTTATAGCAGAGAGGTTGAATATGTAATAGCATGAGGGGAAAGCTTCATTTTCTTATTTTTCTAGATTTTAACATTTTCCCCCTAAAAATGTGTCCACTCAAGGTGAACCCTTAAGATTTGGGAAAGTTTTCCACATAAAGTGTGAGTTAATTGTATTATGTGTAAAATGGGATTTACAATGGAATTGAGACTGAATGTTTGAAACAGCTTTCGTCAATGTGACCTACTCCAAAAGAAGTATTCCTTCAGTGCTCAAAGGCACGTCGATCCATTACAGCATGATAAAGCAAAAAAAACTATTGGTTGCTTTCCAAACTTTCAATTTTCTAAGACATACATCTAGGATAATATTCTGCATTTTTAGAAATGAAAAGTTGAAATGTACTTGAAAGATACTGCGTTTGGAAGATGATATTTCAGACAAAATAATCTGTACCATCAATACACATAAGATTTTCTTTAAGTTGAAAAATAAATCAACTAGTTTTTAAAATCATCTAGTTGGTAGTAATTGTTACCCATTTGTTAGCTTGTCATATGGTGGTGGCTTACAAGTTGCTATGATACTGAAAGCTGTGCCATCAGCATTTCAAATCTTAGCAGGGTCACCCATGGTCAATAAGTTTCAGAGGTGCCCCCAGACTAAAATAGACTAGGAAGGTCTGATGATTTATTTCTGAAAAGTAACCAGTTAAAACCCTATCTGAAGAACATCAAAGATGAAAGGAAAATATTAGCCCAAGAGACAAAAAGGGCCACATAAACCAGAGACTCCATCAGCCTGAGACCAGAAGAACTAGATGGTTCCTGGCTACCACCAATTACTGCCCTGACAGGGAACATACCAGAGAGTCTCTGAAGGAACAGGAGAAAAGTGGGGTGCAGAACTCAAATTCTAGTAAAAAGGCCAGACTTAATGGTCTAACTGAGACTAGAAGAACCCCAGAAGACATGGCCCCTGGACTCTCTGTTAACCCAGAACTAAAACCATTCCCGAAGCCAACTCTTCAGACAAAGATTAGATTCGAGTATAAAACATAAAATAATATTCATGAATAGTGTGCTTCTGAGTTCAAGTTGATACACGAGACTAAATGGGCAGCTCCTGTCTGGAGGCGAGATGAGAAGGCAGAAAGGGATAGAAGCTGGTTGAATGGACATGGGAAATTCGGAGTGGAAAAGGCGAGTGTGCTGTCAGATTATAGGGATAGCAACTAAGGTCACATAATAATATGTGTATAAATTTTTGTATGAGAAACTAACTTGAGCTGTAAACTTTCACTTAAACCACGATTAAAAAAAAAAAAAAAACCCTATCAATCTCAACAGAATTATCTGATACAGTGCTGGAAGTTGAGTCCCCTAGGTTTGAAGGTATTCAAAAAGCACAGTGGCCGCAACAATGGACTCCAGCATACCAGGTTGTAAAGATGGCACAGGACTGAACCATGTTTCTATTCTGTTGTACGTGGGGTCGCCACAAGTTGGAGCGAACTCAATGGTAACTAAGAACAATGACTTGGTAGTAAAGGCCATTCTTGTTACAAAACCAACCAGTTGCCATGGAGTTGATTCTGACTAATGGTGACCCCAAGTGTGTCACAGTAGAACTGTGCTCCATAGGGTTTTCACTGGCTGTGATGTTTCAGAAGAAGATCACCAAGACTTTCTTTCTAGGTGCCTCTGTATGTATTCAAACTGCCAACCTTCTTTTGGTTAGTAGGCACTGAGTGCTTAATCATTTGCACCACCCAGGGACTCCTATCTTTGTTACAATGGGGTGTAATAAGAAAACATATGCCTTAAGTTTCTTCTAATTGAAAAGACAATGCTTGAGAAACGATGGTGAACAATTTAAGACAGCTTGTCATGCTTATAAGTGATAATTTGTATCATGGAGATTTTAAGTACTATGGGTTTGAGAAGGAGGATCAATAAAAAAATAATGGGCTAGGGAAAGCTTCATGGAGCATATAGGAAATCCTAAGAGCAGAGGCAGGTAAAATCATTCTGACAAAGTCATAATGTATGATAAGGATTTCTTGTCTTTTATGAACAATGGCAGCTTTACTGTTAAGTTAATGACTCTAAAGCTTCAGGCCCCCAGCTTGCACTGGCCCTTTGCGTGCAGGAGTTGTAGAGTGTTCTAGATGAGGAGGAGAAGAAAGATTGTAATCCAAAACCATATCTACAGAAGCACTTCTGGTAATTTGCCTAAAGAAATCTCAGAAGGCTCCCATATATACTGTAATTCCTTTTTCATTCAAAGTAAATATTCCCTTTCATACCTAATTTTGTATTTGTAATGTAATACTCTTTTTCTTAAAACCCCTCTCCCTTAATTTATATAAATCAGGCCTCACAAAACCTGGATCCACCTCTCTTTGGGAATTAATGATGGAATGTGCAAGCTAGAGGTTAATCTAATGCAGTCCCCTTTGACTACAAAGAGGCAACTGATTCATAACTAGTTAGTAGCCAAGCAAAGAAGAAAACCCACATCTCTTTATTTCTAGTTCTGTGCTCTTACTTTTAGATAGAAAGGTCTTGTATAGGAGTCACCTTCAATGACTTTCCATTTGCCTTATCAAAGTTATCTGGATCTTATCTAATAAAATGTGACAACAAATTAGGTCATTGATAAAGTGAAACACTTAAAATCTGCTGTATGAAATGGCTCTGGCAGCATCTACCTTTCCTCTACATATTATAGCTTCTTAATTACCACCACAGCCGAAATGCCTGGTGTGTAGAAATTGGAATGAGTTCATATAAGCACTTAAATTATCAGGAAATAAAAATAGCTCATTTATTCATGGTAGCATTACTGTGTTCCTAATATAGTTTTTATTGATGGACACTTGAACTGTATCAATCCACTTAAAATTCAGAATGGTTCTTTTGTGCCTGGCTTTATGGCAAGAGCAGTATAATTTAATTTAATATAATCTTTTAAAAACAATGATGTTTGTTTCATAAATGAGTATTTTATATGTTGTGTTTAATTAAAATAAAACTATGCTACTGATCTAGAAAACACAAAACAGACTTGAGTTCATATTTATGAAGTGTAGCAATATTGGCAAGGCACAACTTATCTTGTTTATGAGACATGCTTGCTATTACTTGTACAGATTGCAGTCATTTTATTGCTGAGCTTTACATGGCTTGCAACCCAACAAATGCAGTGAAACTGTCACGGAGAAAATAAGCCTATAAAATTTTTAAAAGAAGAAGGCGGCACTCACAGATCAAAATGCAGTTTTTGCTGGGATTGGTAGATTTTGAACAGTTACATCCTTTTAGGCAGCAAATTTTTTGGATCTATCTCTAAATGAATAGGAGAAGGCTAAGTTAAGGCAGCAAGACTATTTTTAGCACCTCTGCTCTGAATACAATGCCTCTGAGACCTTTCTTTTGCTTTTATTCTATTGATAGTTTCCAGAATTCCAGATAAACAGAAATGCTGTTGTCAAAGGAACTGTTTGGAAACCAGAGAATAGAGTTTATAGGTGAAGAGAAAAGGGTTGGTGAATGAAAAGTTCCCGGTGTCTTTATTTAAAGCATTCAAATTGAAGATGAAATTTGATTCCTATTTTTGTAAATTGTTGACTGTTGAACTGGAGCAAGAAAGGGTAGTAAGGGTGTCTGCAGGCTGTGGTGTTCAAGCCAGTTTAGCTGCCACAATGGCTTTGTGTATAATTTATCTGCCAGGGCATTTAAGAAGTTGTAGTTTTACTTTTCTTTCTAGGGTTTTTCTTTTATCTGAAAAATAATTTAATTTTTAGACCCTTCACAAAAAAGTGATTTTAAATCTTCTGTTTCTTAGGCATATTCATATATATCCTTTCACGATTTAGACAGATAAATAAACAAAAAAACTTAAACTTTATATAATTTACAAAAAACTCAGAGGGAAAATGTTTCTTAATATAGAACATCTATTTGGTGCATATTCTTCCCTAAATAGAACTTTTTAAAATTTAAATCATAACTGGAACCATTGTTTACTGCTGAAGAATGACAAAGCCTTACCCTTAGACCTTTCTGACAGGCTAGACCTTGAGGACGCCTGAGATATAGAAAAGTAAAACTGTGTGAAAGAAATTCAGGGAAAAGAAAGTATAAACCCCAGAAAATAAGAATACAAGCTCTTTACTAGGTAGCATGAATCTTTTTCAGAACGGTTAGCAATGATAAACACACTGCTTCTTTGATCTATAAAACAGTCCTGCCTCTCTCCCCGTATCTGAATCCTACCCATGCTGTCCCACTGGGGACTGTTTCGTTCTGTTGTACATAGGGTGACTATGAATTGGAATTGACTCAATGGCACATAACAGCAACCCATGCTGCAAAGCAAATTCATATCTCACCTACTGTCCTCTGCAGATACATTTCCATGGCTTTTTGTCTCCCATAGTCTCCTTAACAGGAATTATAGACTCAGATCCACTGTAGTTTTTCTTCAGTTTATCCAGATGTGTATTTAGCCAACTGCTATTTGCAGTGTGCTTAATGTATGAGAGGAATCCCTGGGTGGTGCAAGCTGTTAACACACTTGGCTGTTGATGGAAAGGTAGGGGTTCAAGTCCACCCAGAGGCACCTTGGAAAAAAGGTTTGGAAATCTACTTCCGAAAAGTCTACTCTGATGCGCATCGGGTCATTATAAGTCAGAATGGATTCTGTGGCAACTGGTGAGTTTTCTTCTGTAAGACAACCACAGTAGAAGGTATCAGGGGGCCAGTGATGTGGTCTCACTGCCACTGGAATGTGTGTCTGGAGGATTTGGGTGCGTATGTGACAGTAGCCACCTGCTTTGACAAGCCTCATTGCCTCAGCTCCCTGCCAGGTTAATGCCTAGACTGAATGCCCCTCTACTTGACTATGGGGCTCTACCATACCGCCTAGCTCATGCCAGCCTCCTTTCTCTAGGAAAACTGACCCTCTTCTCGTTACTGTTCCACTTTCATACCTGGTCTACTCCCCCAACTCATCCCGATTCCTGCTACCTACTAGTTGCTATTCTGCCCTGAATAGATGGATTTTCTTGAACTGTGCAACAGTTGCTGTCTTCCAGACTTCTACTGTTTCCTATTCAAGTGCCCCATCTACAAGATTTTTTTTGTCCCTCCTTTTCTACCTTACCTGTGACTTCCACATAGAATCAACGATACACTGAAATGTATTTGAAATTGTATAACGCATATGGTGGAAAGTACGTATCACAGCACCAAGTTGTCCTCAGAGGGGTCAGCTCTGTGACTGGATTAGTTTCCACAGCTCCATCACCAGTGGTTCCAACTTCCGCCCTTTATCCATAGGATCGTGTTTTTGAGGTCTCCATATTTCTCTCATTAAAATAGCTTAAACTGAATTAAAATTGATCAGTGACTTCACTTGATGGCTTTCTTCTTATATACATTAAAAGAAGTCTACATAGACATTCTGCAGGAAAAATTAAATTTTAGTTATTTTGTTAATAAATGAAACATATATATACATAAATATATACATATATCTATATCTATAAATATATATAGACATATACATATCATACAGTACAGAATTCAAGGGTTCCAAAACAAAG
Source organism: Trichechus manatus latirostris (assembly GCF_000243295.1). Lineage (NCBI taxonomy): Eukaryota > Metazoa > Chordata > Mammalia > Sirenia > Trichechidae > Trichechus > Trichechus manatus. The sequence continues at coordinate 1,544,490 of NW_004443972.1, read as the reverse complement.
GTTAGTATTTTTTCATCTGTGACTCATCCCTACCATACCTCCAGCCATACAGTTTCCTTCTTAGTTAATACCACTATTAGCAGTCACTTTATGTCCTTTCTTAGATACAGTATATATAAGCATATGTGTATAAGCTGAGTGCATATGTCTATATAGATACATGCATGTGTGTATATATATGTGTATATATATATTTATAATCACATACACATATTTTTCACAAGTGGAAACATACTATCCTGTTCTATACTAACTGTTATAGCTTGAAGATCATTTCATAACATATGCAAAGAGCTGTCTCATTCTTTTAATGGCTGCACAATATTTCTTTGTATGAATGTCAACTGTGGATGAATATTTAGAGTGTCCCCAATATTTTATATTACAAACAAGGCTACAACGAATATTTTTCATTTCACAATATACTGCTTATTGTTGTTGTTAGGGGCCATCGAGTTGGCTCCGACTCATAGTAACCCTGTGTACAACAGAACAAGACACTGCCTGGTCCTGCGCCATCCTCATGATTGTTTTGTTATGCCTGAGCCTGTTGTTGCAGCCACTGTGCCAATCCATCTCATGAAAGGTCTTCCTCCTTTTTGGTGACCCTCCACTTTACCAAGCAGGATGTTCTTCTCCAGGGACTGATCCCTCCTGCTAACATGTCTAAAGTATATGAGATGAAGTCTCGTCATCCTTGCTTCTGAGGAGCATTCTGGCTGTACTTCTTCCAAGAAAGATTTGTTTGTTCTTTTGGCAGTCCATGGTATATTCAATATTCTTTGCCAACACTGTAACTCAAAAGGCAGAATTTCTTCTTTGGTCTTCCTTATTCATTATCCAGCTTCCTGAGGCATATGAGACGATTGAAAATACCATGGTTTGTCTCAGGCCCACCTTAGTCCTCAAAGTGATATCTTTGATTTTTAACACTTTAAAGAGGTCTTTTGTAGCAGATTTGCCCAATGCAATGCATCATTTGATTTCTTGACTGCTGCTTCCATAGGTGTTGATTGTGGATCCAAGTAAAATGAAACCCTTGACAATTTCAATCTTTTCTCCATTTATTATGATATTGCTTTTTGGTCCAGTTTTGAGGATTTTTGTTTTCTTTATATTGAAGTGTAATCCATACCGAAGGCTGTAGCCTGAACTTCATCAGTAAGTGCTTCAAGTCCTCTTCTTTTTCAGCAAGCAAGTTTGTGTCATCTGCATAACGAAAGTTGTTAATGAGTCTTCCTCCAGTCCTGATGCCCCGTTCTTCTTCGTATAGTCCAGGTTCTCAGATTATTTGCTCAGCGTACAGGTCAAATAAGTATGGTAAAAGGATACAACCCTGACACACACCTTTCCTGACTTTAAACCACCCAGTATGCCTTTGTTTT
>NW_004443972.1:1539747-1541567 GCF_000243295.1 Trichechus manatus latirostris | reverse complement strand
TATTCTATCACTGACAGTGTTGTACTTCAGGATAGATCTTGAAATGTTCTTTTTGACGATAAATGCAGTGCCATTCCTCTTCAAGTTGTCATTCCTGGTATAGCAGACTATATTATTGTCTGATTCAAAATGGCCAATACCAGTCCATTTCAGCTCACTAATGCCTAGGTTATCAATGTTTATACATTCCATTACATTTTTGACGATTCCCAATTTTCTGAGATTCATACTTTGTACATTCCACTTTCTGATTATTAATGGATGTTTGCAGCTGTTTCTTTTCATTTTGAGTCATGACACAACAGCAAATGAAATTCCTGAAAGCTTGACTCCATCTACGTCACTAAGGTTGACTCTAATATAAGGAGGCAGCTCTTCCCCAGTCATCTTTTGAGTGCCTTCCAACCTGAGGGCCTCATCTTTCAGCAGTATCTCAGTGTTCCACTGCTGTTCATAAGGTTTTCACTGGCTAATTTTTTTTGAAAGTAGACTGTCAGGTCCTTCTTCCTAGTATGTCTTAGTCTGGAATCGCAGCTGAAACCTGTCCACCATGGGTGACCCTGCTGGTATTTGAGTACCAGTAGCATATCTTCCAGCCTCATAGGAACACACAAGCCCCCACAGTGTGATAAACTGTCAGACACGTGGTGGAAATATCTAATAAAATCCCATTTCATGTCATTAATGCCTAGGATATTGATGTTTATGCGTGCGCTTCTATGTATGTATTAATAGGGTGAGTAGGTATGGAAGTCCTGGATCAGTGGTCCTATGCATTTATACTTTTGATAGATATTTCTTAATTTCTATTGAAAGTGTGCTGTTTTACTACAATCAGAAATTCCTGAGGATGTCAGAGTATCGCCAGAGCCCATCAGGAGACAGATGGCTCAATTAGGTAATTTGAAAAAGATGAAGTCAATGGACATTAACAAAGTATAGGTAGGGTGTACTGAAGCCCCAAGGTATGCTACATTATCCCAGGGCTAGTTAGAGATAAGAGAGCCCTGGTGGAGCAGTGGCTAAGCACTAGGCTGCTGATAGAAGAGTTGGCAGTTTGAACCCAGCAGCTGCTCCGTGGGAGAATAATGTGGCAGTCGGCTTTAGTAAAGATTTTCAATCTTGGAAACTGTATGGGAGCAGTTCTACTCTGTCCTACAGGATCGCTGTGAGTTGGAATCCACTTGACTGGCAATGGTTTTTTTGTGTTTTTTTTTTTGTTGTTGCGGGGAGGGTTTAGTAAGTGATGGGGCAGGGACAGATCAAGGCATGTGAGGGCCCTAAACATTGACGATTTGTAGTGTCCCCTCCTCTGCTTATAGATTCGAATAGATATGTGAGTTATATATATACATGTATTTATATGTGTGTGTGTATGTGTCTTAGCTACCCATGATGTAACTTTTTAAAAATAAGACTATAATATTAGCAATTGAACACAAAAATGGAGTATGCCTTTTAGCAGAATGAGATGAAATGGATTATAATATTTTTAGTGGGTGAGTGTAGCAAGAGTTAGACTCGACAGCCCACCTCCACCTCTTGCTTATTAGAAAGAAATAGTATACTCCCAAGAGACCCACTAAGATAAGGAGTTTCAATTACACGGAAGGGGACCATAGGAGACAGGTATCAGCAAAGATGTTGAAGTGGTAGAGACTTCATAGCTTAAACAACCTTTTACATGGGCACCCTCATGACCCTGTGTGAACTTTATTTCCAGCCAGCACATTCTCTTCCACTGGAGCTGGTATCAGTTTCATTTAGTGCCCTGCCAGTTCCCTGGATAGGGGTTACCACCACTGTATCTGGAAGGACAA
>NW_004443972.1:1537871-1538995 GCF_000243295.1 Trichechus manatus latirostris | reverse complement strand
AAAAGACAATGGAAAATCCCAATATCATCAGTTAGAATAAGGCCAGGGGCTGACTGTGGAACACACCATCCATTGCTCATATGCAAGCCCAAGTTGAAGCTGAAGAAAATTAGAACAAGTCCATGAGAGCCGAAGTATGACCTTGAGTATATTCCATGTGAATTTAGAGACCACCTCAAGAATAGATTTGACACACTGAGCACTAATGACCAAAGACCAGGCTAGCTGTGGAATGACATTAAGGGCTTCATACATGAAGAAAGCAAGAGGTCATTAAAAAGACAGGAAAGAAAGAAAAGACCAAAACGGGTGTCAGAAGAGACTCTGAAACTTGCTCCTGAATGTCGAGTAGTTAAATCAAATGGAAGAAATGATGAAGTAAAAGAGCTGAACCGAAGATTTCAAAGGGTGTTCAAGACGACAAAGTAAAGAATTATATTGACATGTGCAAAGACATGGAGGTAGAAAACCAAAGCGGATGAACACGCTTGGCATTTCTCAAACCGAAAGAACTGAAGGAAAAATTTAAGCCTCGAGTTTCAATACTGAAGGTTTCTATAGACAAAATACTGAACAACACAGAAAACATCAAAATAAGATGGAAGGAATACACAAAGTCACTGTACCAAAAAGAATTGATCGACGTTCAACCATTTCAGAAGGTAGCATATGATCAAGAACCGATGGTACTGAAGGAAGAAATCCAAGCTACACTGAAGACATTGGTGAGAAACAAGGCTCCCGGAATTTATAGAATATCAGTTGAGGTGTTTCAAAAAACAGATGCTGCCTTCAAATTGCTCACTGGTCTATGCCTTGAAATTGGAAGACAGCTACCTGGCCAACCGACTGGAAGAGATTCATATTTGTGCCTATTCTAAAGAAAGGTGATCTAAATCAATGTGGAAATTATTTAACAATATCATTAACATCACATACAAGTAAAATTTTGCTGAAGATTATTCAAAATAATATAAAATAGTACATGGACAGGGAACTGCCAGAAATTCATGCTGGATTCAGAAGAGGACATGTAACTAGGAATATCACTGCTGATGTCAAGTAGATCTTGGCTGAAAGCAGAGAATACCAGAAAGATGTTTACCTGTATTTTTTTGACTATG